>NC_058130.1:664872957-664921699 GCF_016433145.1 Gracilinanus agilis | reverse complement strand
ACCCAGGACAATTCTGAGGGATTTATGGTAAAGAACGCTGCCCACATTCAGAGGAAGGACTGCAGGAGAGGAAACATATAAGAAAAACAACTGCTTGAACGCATGGGTCGGGGTGGACATGACTGAGGGTGTAGACTCGAAACTACCACACCAATGCAACTACCAACAATTTGGAAATTGGTCTTGTTCAAGGACACATGACAAAACTAGTGGAAACGCGCATCGGCCAAGGGTGGGGGGGGTGCGGGGACGGGGGTTGAAGGGGAAAGGTGGAGCATGAATCATGTAACCATGTTAAAAATGAAGATTAATAAATGTTAAAAAAAATTAAAAAAAAATTCATTGTGAGCCTTTTTTTAGTTCCTCAAATTCTCCACTAGCCACAATGCTTCCCTCATCACTGTACATTTATTTGGTTTATACTTGCCTGTGTTTATACTATCTTCCTCTATAGCAGTGATTCCCAAAGTGGGCGCTACCATCCCCTGGTGGGTGCTGCAGTGATCCAGGAGAGTGGTGATGGCCACAGGTGCATTTATCTTTCCTATTCATTGTTATTAAAATTTTAAAATTTAATTTCCAGGGGGCTAAGTAATATTTTTTCTGGGAAGGGGGTGGTAGGCCAAAAAAGTTTGGGAACCACTGCTCTATAGGATTCAAACTACTTGGGAGTTTCATGTGTGTGTATATATATATACACACACCCTACTAGCACCTAGCACAGTGCCTGTGACATAATAAGGGTTTGTTGATTCATTGATTAAGGATTAATTTATTGTTGCAATTGCTGCCTCCTTCTGGTTCCTTTAAAAACATGTGCATGTCACTCCCAGAGAGGTATGAGATTGGCCTAGCCTTTATTACTAGATCCACTTGCCCCTATTAGTAAATGAAATCACATTTGGTAATAAATGATAAAACAACAAAAAATATGTGTGACAATACAGTACTCAGACTGTCCTTGCATCATCTTCTACTTTTGTCACACAGCTGGCCTATCTTCTTTCCCATCTCATATGTTCCCAACGTCTTTTAAAACTTTTCTCTTTCACAAGTAACTATTGGTGATAAGCTTCAAATTAATTATATACACTGGATGTTTTTCAATTTCCCTTTGGATTACCAGCAATTTTTAATTCTTTTGAGAGATGGTGCCCCATAACCCATTGCTTATCAATCAACCAACACTAGCCACATCCAGGCACTGTGCCAAGGGGTAGGTGTATAAATAAAGACAAAAAATAGTCCCTTCCCTCAAGAATCTTATGTTTTAATGGGGAAGAAAACAATCACAAACATATACATGTGTATGTCTGAGTAAAAACACTAGAGGCAGTGTGATGGAGTAGATAAGTAGCGAAAAACTCAAAGTCAGGAAGACCTGAATTCAGATCATGCCTCTAACCTATGCTGCCTCTCTGACCCTGAGATAGTCACCTAACTTTTAGTGCTCCAGGAAATTCTTTATAGTTACATAAAAGATACCAAATCCCTACATTCAAGAGGTAGATTTCTTACACAGAAATTTTTCAATAGCAATAAAATAAAAAATCCAGTCCCTATCCTTATTCACACTTAAAATACATAGAGAGTAGAAGGAAGCTAATCTTGGAGGAGAAGGCACTAGCATCTGACTACATCAACTAAAACATGCAGTGGTAGTTCTAAATTACTTATGTGTATATGTGTATATTAATATTATCCTTCCAAGATTATTAAAATGTCATGAACTCTCAATTATATATTCAATTTGAGTTCACTTCTATAAAGGATAAAATGCTAAAGAAAAAAGTGGGGCAGATGGGAAGCTGGTAGCAGGAAAGACTTTCTGCAGAAGGTGGTGATTGAATTTAGACTTGAAGGTAGCCAGAGATTCTAGGAGGTGGAGATGATAAGGGAGAGTGTTCTAGACATGGGAGCTGGGAGCGGAGCCAGCACAAAAGCACAGAAATGAGAGATGGGACATTTTTTTAAAAAATATTTATTTTTAAGTATTTTTCCAAGGTTACATGATTCATATTCTCTCCCTCCCCTTTTTCCTCCCCTCTACTGGAGCTGACAGCAATTCCACTGGGTTATACATATATTAGAGAGATGGGACATTGTGTGAAGAGGGGAAGCAGGCCAGTTTGATTGGACTTTAGGATGCTTGGAAGGGATTAATGTGTAAAAAACAAACAGACTAGAAAGCAAAGACTATAAAGGACTGTTAATGGACCATAAGTGTCAAATGCAGGAATTTATTTTAACCTACAGATAATAGGGAATCACTAGTGGTTATTGAATTAATGTAGAAGGGAGTGACATGGACAAACCTTCATTTTTCTCCAATTAAGGAATATTTTCTTCGCTTCCACCTCTCATATTCCCATTCAGAAAAAAAGAATTAGAAAACCCAAATTCTTCTTAACAAATATGAATAGTCAGGAAAACAAATCCCCACATTGGCTATGTGGGAAATTATCAGATCTTTATTTTAGAAAACAACTTTGTTTGCTCTATGGAGGGCAGATGAGAATTGGGGAGATTTTGAGGTAGGTAGATGGTTTAATAGTTGAGGTTTGAAGAGATGGGGGCCTGAACTAAAATAGGGGTTGTTTAAGTAGAGAGAATAGACCAAATATGAGAGACATTAGGAAGGTAAGAAACCACAAGATTTGGCAACTGATTTTATAAATGGGGCAAATGAGAGTGAAAAGTTTAAGGTTACATTGAAGATCCAAAGCTCAGTAACTGCAATGATGGTGATTCTCTCAACTATAATAGGGAATTTCAGAAAAGTAGATTTTGGAGGAAATTGGCCTCAAAACCTCCCTCCAGCATATGCTAGTCTAGTCATAGGGCCACAAATAAGGCATTTAATATATCAGTGCCCTCTTATGACTCTCAAAGAAGACCGTAAATTACAAAGATGTGGTACATCAGCATACGTGGAGGAAGTTTTTATGCCAGGAGTATTCACATTAACAAAATCACAAGTCTGGACATATAACAACAACAACAACAACAACAACAACAACAACAACAACTAAACAAAGGTTAGAGTCAATCACAAAGGATAAAAAATAAGTAATTTCAGTTACATGGAATTGAAAATGTGTTACACTAAACATCAATCAAACATAGACAGGAAAGGAAGCATTCAATTGTAAAAATGTCTGTGTTGAATACTTCTGACAATGGTCTGATATTCAAGATAAATCTAAAATTGTTATAGATATATATTTAGCTATATGTAGAAATAGATAACAATTTGTATATTTCTCTATAGATATGTAAAACCTAAAGTTATTCCCTAATGAAGTAGTTAAAAGATATCAGTATGTGATTTTTAAAGTAGAAAGTGAATTATTAACAAATATATGAATGATTGCTCCAAATAATGCATTAAAAAGAAGGCAAATCAAAATAATATACCTTACATCCAGCAAACTAGCAAATATGACAAAAAGATGGGAATAATCTACAGTGAAAAAGTTTTTGAAAGAAAGGCACACTAACACATTGTAGATGGAGCTGTGTAATGGTCCAATCAATTTAGAAAGCAATTTGGAATTCTGTTGAAAAAATGAATACAATTGCTATACCATATGGTCCCAACATTCCACTGCTAGGGACAAACATCAAAGAGATCAAAGACAAAAAATGTTCTCATATATACCAAGGCATTCATCATAATGCTTTTTGCTTTGCTCCAGGGAACTCTCTGGTGAGAAAACTTCTGCCAAACCAAGTTGGCATCTTCTCTGAAAATCATAGATTGGAAGAATTGCCTGGAGCAATAAGATGTCATGATTTGCTCAAAGTCATATGGCTGATTTGTGTTAGTTACTATGATCCTCTGTTTCTCAAGAGTAAAGGAAATTAAGAAGCCAATTACTTGATATATTCTGATAAATAGATGTAATGGAAAATAACTCTGCTATAAGGAAAGTTAAATATGAAGAATACAGAGATGAACTGAAAGATTTGTATACAGATAATATGAATTAAGCAGGTATGTATATATACACATACATATATGTGTGTTATATATATATATATATATATATATATATATATATATATATATACCTACAAGTTACCTATAACAAGGTAAATGGAGGAAAATAACAAAATTGAAGGCAGGACCAGAGCAAAGAGAAATTAATAAGCAGCAAGCCCTGTAAGCAGGATCAGCAGTTGGATATGGGAGATGACATTTCAGTTTGAGATATTTGTGGAGTCAATAGGCAGAAAAACATGGGAATGACTATATAGGCTACAGCCTAGGCCATTGACCAGGAAAGGACTTAGGGGGCCCAAGAGCATGGACCAGATGTGTCCTGTATGCCAGGCTTTAGCACTAGGAGAGGAAGAGTGAGGAAAGAGCACATACCATTGTGTGGTTACTGAGGGACTGTGGCCCTGTAGGCTATGGTCACTCACAAGAGTGTATACTTTCTGACTGCTTCCACAGGATGGAGGTGATCTGTGTCCCTGTAGTAGCAGAACTTCTAGCAGAGCATCTGAGGTCAATCTCAGTCTCAGACTGAGGCTTGAGCTGGCAACTAGGAATTATGGCTGACCCTGGAACAAAAAAATTGGAAGAACTAAATAGGGCTCAGAAAATAACAAATGCAACTAATCATAAAACTTGAAGCACCATGCCCCAACGCCTAGGAACTCTGAGACTCTAGCATAAAGTTAATAATTAAGTTTATTGTCTTGGCTATTGTAATATGGAAAATCATACTGCCATATTTGCATGGGGCAAGTTGGTAGTTTTCCCTAGTTAGAATATAGAACCTGGCATGAGCCAGGGGGCTTGTGCCACCTGGAAGTTGGAAGCCAGGTTATAAAAAGAGATTGCAGACCCTGCCTGACTTCACTTCCCATTTCCCACTTTGCCCTTCTACCTCTTTGGGATCCAGGGTGAAGGGAGAGGGAACTTGGGTACTTTAGGCTAGATAGTATCAAACTAACTCTGTAGGTCAATACTAACATCTCATCTAGCAAACTAAACCATCTTTTTAGCAAGAGAATAGTTTTATTTATCACCAAAGTGACCACATCTTTGTGACCCAGGACTGTCTGCCCTGGGCCAGCAGAGGAACATACAAGAAAGACCTTTCTGGACTGCCTGCCCTTTGATCCAGCTATACCATTGCTGGGTTTGTACCCCAAAGAGATCATAGATAAACAGACTTGTACGAAAATATTTATAGCTGCGCTTTTTGTGGTGGCAACAAACTGGAAAAGGAGGGGATGTCCTTTAATTGGGGAATGGCTGAACAAACTGTGGCATATGCTGGTGATGGAATACTATTGTGCTAAAAGGAATAACAAACTGGAGAAGTTTTGAACTGGAAAGACCTCCAGGAACTGATGCAGAGTGAAAGGAGCAGAGCCAGAAGAACACTGTACACAGAGACTGATATACTATGGTAAAATCAAATGTAATGGGCCTCTGTACCAGCAGCAATACAAAAACCCAGGACAATTCTGAGGGATTTATGGTAAAGAATGCTACCCACATCCAGAGGAAGATCTGCAGGAGAGGAAACATATAAGAAAAATAGCTGCTTGAATGCAAGGGTCGGGGTGGACATGATTGAGGGTGTGGACTCGAAACTACCACACCAATGCAACTACCAACAATTTGGAAATAGGTCTTGATCAAGGACACATGATAAAACCAGTGGAAATGTGTGTTGGCCATGGATGGGTGGAATGCGGGGGGGGGGGGTGAAGGGGAAAGTAGGAGCATGAATCATGTAACCATGTTAAAAATGAATATTAATAAATGTTTAAAATTAAACAAAAACAAAGAAAGACCTTTCTGCATCTTAAACTTAAGTCTGAGTAGTTAACTGTCCTTAGTTCTTAGTTTTACTTAACCCTCTTTCCAGTACCCTTTCATCTATATCCCATTATCAATAAACCCCTTAGCTTTAATCTAAGAACTTGTTGTTGCCTACTTTCATCTAAGGCCAAGCAGGGACAGCTACCTGAACATTCTGGAGTGCTTCAACAGGGATAAACTCCATTACTGTTAGACAGAAAGTGCCATACCTCCCTTCCTGTCTGATTCCTCCATACTCCAATAGGAGTCCCTTCCTTATTAGGACAGGGGCTATAGAATATCCAACTTAAAGGAGCTAGGTGCCTAGCAAGAGAGGGTTTCTCCTATCTCTCTGCTGACCTGTGTGCTAGATCCTTGATTCAGTTTCAAGCCCAGCCCTGGTACTGGCCCATACCTTCCTCTTCATAGCTAGCCTCCTCCTACTATTACTTTTATCAGCTATAGCCCCTTTTTCATTATACTACTATTTTTTTAAAGTGTTAGCAAAAAAGAAAGAACTCAATTATTGAAAGATATTACAGGGAGAGAAAATATCTGGGTTCAACTCAGAGGACAGTGAAGTAGAAACATCTATTTCTAAAACAGTAAAGAAAAAAATAATTCATCACAGGCTCAAAAAAAGCTTTTGGAAGAGCTTTATAAAAGACAACAAAAAATGAACAAGAGAGGTTGTGGAAAAATTAAGGAAAAAATAAGAATGAAAGCAAACATAGAAAATAAAAAAAATCATGAAAGATCACCCATGTGAAAAAAGAGATCCAGAAACTCACAGAAGAAAATAATTCATTAAGAACTAGAACTGGACAAGAGGAAGCTAATGACTTCATAATACAAGAATAAATAGCAAAGCAAAATCAAAAGAATGAGACAATGGAAGAGAATATAAAATACCTTATCACAAAAACAAATGACCTGGAAAATGGAAAAAAATATATCCAGAAGATATAATATAATATTGTCATTCACAGAAAGTTATAATTGAGAAAAGAGGTTAAATGCCATAATCCAAGAAATCATTAAGGAAAAAACTGCTGAGAAATTGTAGAATGAGAGGGCAAAATAAAAATTGAAATAATTCACCAATCACTACCACAGAGGGATCCCAAGTTGAAAATGCACAAGAACATCATTGTTAAGTTCTGTAGCTCCCTGGTTAAGGAGAAAATGCTGCAAGCAACAATAAAAAGACAAATTAAATACTATGAAGCTACAGTCATAATAACATAAGACTTAGCAGCTTCAACTTTTAAATAATGAAGAACACGGAATACCATATTTCAAAGAGCAATGGAAATGGGTTTACAACCAAGAATAAAAACATATCCAGTAAAGTTAAGGAAAATATATTAGGGAAAAAATGGATATTTAACAAGCTAAATGTGTTTCAACAGGGAAAAAATCCAGATCTCAGTAGAAAATTTGATCTATAAGAAACATATGAAAGGTGAATTATAAAGAACCCAAAAGGTCAAATTGTTTAATTCTTAAATGGGAAAATGTCATCTATAACTCATAAGAATGGTATTATTACTTGGATACTTTAAAAAAGCATATATAAACAGAAAATTTTTGGTAAAGTTGACTATAATAGAAAGAGTTAAAATAATAATAAAATGGGGTAAGAATATGTAAAATGGAACAATTCTCTCATATAAAAGAGGAATGAGAGGAGGAACTGTCACAGAGAAATGGAAAAGGAGGTGAAGAGCTAGTAGTACTAGAACCCTACTCATCAAACCTCGATTAAAGAAGGAAAGCTATCTACAACTAGAAACATAAAAGTCTTCTTAACACAAAGAAAAAAGGGGATAGGTTAAGTGAAGGACTAACGTTCCCTTAAGAGACTAAGGAATTAAGAGAAGAAAAAACAGATTAAGAGAAAAGAAGAAAAGGGTATAAGAAAAGGGAGGGAATCCTAGAAGGGAATACATATCAAGAAATAAGGAGATAAAGTGAGGGAGATGAGGGAGGGACTCTTAAAATAAGATAAGGCAGGGATTTTTAGGATTGAACTCATAACAGAAATAGGACCCCATGGCTGGTGGATAAGGAAGGGACTTTTGTTTTTGTTTTTGTTTTTTTTAATTTTTTATTATTTATTTATTTAACTATATGAATAAGATACAACTTTAATGTCCAGAATATCAACCTGAGAATTCTGCTTAACTAAATATTTATCAATAGGAACTGGAAATCTCTCAAGTTCTTCTGTTGCTCTAATCAATAATCCAAACATACTATTAAGCTTAGTTCACCATCTTGGAAAGCATCATGTATAGAAATCATAGCATCATAGAAATTGAAATCAAAGAGACCTCATAGGTCATCTAGTCCAACACTTATTTCTAGGAAAGATCAGTTTCCTAGTCAGGGAAACTGAGTGACTTGAGGAAGGGACTTTTTGAAAAGTATATAGAACAAAAACTAAAATATCAAGGGGGAAGGGACAAGGGAGGTTCAATTTAGAAGTGGGAGGGCAGAGGGACAGGAAAAAGCAAGTTTTTCAAGAAGGAATGTGAATTAGAGAGGTAGTGGACAGAAGATATTGGATGATTGAGGAGGAATAGGAAAAAAAGAGAAAGGAAAGAATCAAGAGTAATAAAAAACAGAAAAGAGGGAAATAAACAAGAAGTAATCATGACTTTGAATGTGAATGGAATAAATTTCTTCAAAAAATGAAAATGAATTGTAGAATGGATCAAAAACAAAACAACAATTATTTGTTTTACAAAAGAGAAATAAAAATAGAGAGCTGGAGAAGAATAAATGTCTCCAATGATACAAAGAAAAAAAAGGGTTAACCATCATGATCTCTGACAAAGTTCGAAATTAAAAAAAAGAGGTAAACAGTGAAACTATATCTTGTTAAAAGGTATCATAAATAATTAAACATTAACAATATTATACCTATATACCTGACAAGTTATAGCATCCAACTTTTTAAAGGAAAAACTAAATGATTTACAGGTGGAAATAGATAACAAAACAATAATTTTGGGAGATTTTTCATTTTCCTCTCTCAGAAATAGAATAATCTGAAGAAAAGATAAATTAGAAAGAAGGCAAAGAGTTGCATAGAACATAAATAAGTTTTATATGATAGGTATCTGGAAAGAAATTAACAGGAACAGAAATTAATAAACTTTTTCAGTGGTACCTAGTGCCTTTACAAAAATTTGAACTTTATAGTTAAATGTTGGAAAGTAGATATATTAAATGCATCTTTTTCAGACCAAAATGCAATAAAAATTGTATGTAATAAGGCACATGGAAACAAAAAGCCAAAATTAATTTGGGACTAAATAACTTAATCTTAAAGAATGAGTGGGTTAAAGAACAAATCATAGAAACAATAAACAATTTCTTTTAAGAGAATGATAATAAGGTAACTACCAAAACTTATGGATACAGATAAAGCAATAACTAAAGAAAATTTTATATCTCTGAAAGTTTATATTAAAATTGAGAAAGAAAAATTTTTCTAAATTTTTGCAAAGTCAGATATGTGTAGTAGTGTCTTCTGGCCATTAGGAACTTTTAAAGGAAAAAGCTTTTCCAGAAAAGTAGATATATGCTTTGCTGGTGCTTATGGTTTTTTGGTTCCCTCTCCTCTGCACCAAAACCCATCCTTACAATGAAAAAAGTTTTTCTAGATCCTATATAAGTGTTTTGATTATTTGTTATTTATTCATGAACTCTAAAAGTAGTCTGACTCTGAAGGGAGTTTTTAATGTTGTTCATTTGATTAATATTAATATTTGATTGATATCAAAAGAAGTCTGTAAAATTTCACTTTGTTTTTCAGTAAACTAGCTAATCAGAGAATTCAGTACAGTCAAACAATAGAATATGTACAGTCTACATTTAAGAATTTTGCAACTTCTGGATGTTATGATTAAAAATGATGAGGGCCGAGATCAAAAGGGAGAATAGTATTTTAATAAAAGCCATGCTAATAGAGATAAACTGACCACGCGCCTGTAATAAAAACATATTCCAAACTCACGTCAGCCATTTACCTTCCTCTCTCCTCGAGCTCAGGTAACTAAAGAGGAAGCTCCAAGTCACTACCCCCTACTTAAAATAGTCCCTCACCTTTAATACGTCATCCAAAACAGGAAACCCATGAAATCCATTGGACCACGGGAAATGTAGTTTTAAGGACCCCCACAGGTCCACAGAAGTTTGTCAAACACTATATTGAGGTTCAATCCTTCCAAATAGAACCCCAGGTGATTTTAACTAACACATTACCTCCCTGTGATCCTTTGGGAGATAAATCTCCCCAATGGATCAGGAAAATATAATCAAATTAGAGTTTACAATAATTTAGAGATAAAAGGGAGAAAGAACAAAACTAATGTTTGGTACATTGACAAAAAACCATTAAGGGGGCAGTCCCCCTTTCTGGCATAAACTGTCCATTCAAAACAAATGCATCCAACCCCATAGTTCAGATCAACTGTGCCCCAAAGTTCAAATTGGATCTTCATGATCCAGTGAAGGCTCTTCAGGCATCTTTTGGTGCCTCCACCAAACAGGTTCGTTGTCTGGATTCTGGGGAGATGGCAAAATCCTTATCCTGAAATTACTTTCAAAGAATTTAAACTTTACATTATGGATTATAAAACATACATTTCCTTCTGAGAATGAGTGAAGGGGTTCTACTGTAGGGTGCAGCCTTGAAGGTAGGCAAGATTTGGGCATTTACACACTATAAGGGGGTAAAATTACATCTACCAAAGCATGAGCTGATCACTCCTCCTCCACTCCACCTACCATGCCAGAGTCAGAGCCAGTGCTGAGGCAATCTTTAGGGGCTGACTGAGAGCACCACAGACTTTCTCCTGAGGACAACGAGGCTTGGAACCTAAAGCTGAGGAACTCAGAGTTTGGGCACAGAGATAGGGGAGAGAGGGGTTACCCACAGTAGACATGGCAGAGACTGAAAAAATAGCCTCAGGGCAAAAACCACTCTGTAGCTCAATACACCAAGAGCTGGCTACCCTCCTCACTCAGACTTCTGGCTTGGACAGGAAGAAAAAACTAACACAGCAATGGCCACTAACACCCAAGACCTACAATCTACAACTAACAAAAAATAAGAAAAAGCCTCTGACATTAGATAACTTCCATGGAGAAAAACAGCATAGTACAGAGGGAGTGAAAAATAAGCAAACACATTCAAACTTTCCAAAAAATGGAAATTGGTCACAAGCTCTTGAGGAATTCAAATTAGAATTCAAAAACCAAGTAAGAAATATAGAAGAATTTTGGCAACAAAAGTGAGAATAGAAAGGCAAGTAATTAAAAAAGAAAATAACAATTTTAAAAACAGAATTTCCCACTTGGAAAAAGAAGCCAAGAAAGCAGATGAAATGATAAGCAAATTGCCGACCAGAATTGCCCTGCCAGAAGCCATGAAAATCATAATAGACCAAACTGAAAAGGAAAATTAAAAGATCATACCTGAAAACCAGTCTTTAAAGATTAGAATTGGGCAAGTAGAAGGTAATGATCTTACAAGATAGCAAGAATTTATGGAGCAAAGTCAAAAGATTGGCAAAATAGAAGGAAACATGAAATATCTTACTGAGAGAATTAATGACTTTGAAAACAGATCTATAAGAGACAATTTGAGAATCATTGGTCTACTGGAAAATCCAGAAATCAACAGAAATCTTGACATCATATTACAAGAAATTAGCCAAGAAAACTGCCCTGAGGTTCTTCAAGAGGGCAAAATAGACATTGAAAGAATCCATAGATCACCCTCTACCTTAAATCCTCAAAAGACAACCCCCAGGAATGTAGTTGCCAAATTCAAGAGCTTCCAAACTAAGGAGAAAATATTGCAAGAAGCCAGAAAGAGACAATTCAGATATCAAGGAGCACCAATCAGGATTACACAAAACCTGGCAGCCTCCACACAAAAGGCCTTCAAGGCTTAGAATATGATATTCAGAAGGGCAAGAGAATTGGGTCTACAACCAAGAATCACCTACTCATCAAAATTGACTATATACTTCTAGGGGAAAGTTGGGAATTTAACAAAATAGAGGATTTCCAAGAATTCCTAAAGAAAAGACCAGAACTAGATGGAAAATTTGATGTCCAAATCCAAAATTCAAAAGAAACATGAAAAGGTAAACAAGAAGGGGGAAAAAAATTTTAAGGGCTACAGTAAGGTGAAATTGTTTATATTCTTATATGGAAAAAGAATACTTGTAACTTCCCAAAACTGTTTTCACTATCATAGTAGATAGAAGAATTATTCCAAGGCAGAGGTTGGGATTTAAGTGGTTTAAGTGGTTTAAGATGATATGTAAAAAAAAGGGTGTTTGTGAATAGAAAATGACAAGAGAAACTTGAAGGAAGAAGGAAAATAGGATAATTAATAGGAGGGGAGGGGAAGAATACTATTATAAGAAGGAGAAGAAGAGAGTGATAATAGGTAATACTTACACCTTACTCTCAGTGCAATCAATTCTGAGAGGGAAGAGCAGCTAGATCCACTGGGGTATAGAATTCTATCTTACCCTAGAGGGAAGTTGAGAGGGAAAAACCAAGGGTGGGAGAGGATATAGACTCTAAATGATCACTGTATTGCAAATATTAAAAATATAGAAATAGGTTTTGACCAATGATACTTATAAAACCCAGTTGAATTGTGTGTTGGCTATGTGAAGGAGGATAGAGGAGGGGAGGGAAAGAGCATAAATCATGTCACCATGGAAAAATATTCTAAATTAATTAATTGAATTTTTAAAATGATCAGAAGAAAAAGAATTTTGCACTACCTTAGGAAAGTGAAATAGGGACATAGATTTATTTTATTATAGAATTTAGAGGTAAAAATTGGTAACAGCAGGCTACATATACATATACAATGATAAATAGCCTACAAAATTTTTAAAAAGATAGGATACCCTTCTGTTTCAGTACTGTTGTAAATACATAGTATATAAACTTCTAAATAAGTGTTTTATAAATAAATATCTCATAGATCAGGAAGGAAGCAGCTGAAAGGTTTGCAATAATATCATGGGAAACATACTGCCCCATTTTGTCATTCCTTGGCCTCTCTCTAGCCTCTGCCCAAGATTAAACAAGAAGTTCAATTGTGTCTCTCTTTTCCCTCTATATAGCAAACTCAGTATTTTGTTAGTACAAATTAATGCTCCATTTTACCATCAGTAACACACTACTTTTTAATAGTTCACTCTACTTGTAATTTCTCTTTCCAGAAGGACTTGTTTCCCTCATTAAGGTACCTACCAGCTTCTATCATCTCTCTCTTGTTTTTTCTCTACCCCGTTCTGCTGTTTCTTGTTCATGTGTAAGGAGCAGATTCTTCTAGTTTCTTTTCACAAAGAAAGAATCTGTGCGATGAAATTTTTTTCTGTTTTTTTTCTTTTTGTGATGACTTTAAAATCTTTCTTTAATTTGAATCCTTTGGAATTTTTTACTGCTTTTGTCTTGCTTACATTCTACCCTTAATATAGTTCTTTCCTAATATCTTCTACTTCCTCTTCTTGTGACTCCTAACAGAAAGAAACATCCCTAACAGCTACACCTATTTCAAATGATGTTGGTGACTCTATATCTGTCACGGCTTGGGTGAGTTTTGAAATTGGGAACTTTCAAAATTTTTAAATTTTGAATTGAAATCTTCTTCATGTCTGCAAAGTGATGTTCTTTCTGTTTTGCTGGCCTCGACTTTAACTTCACTCAGAAAACTTACCACCTTGCCTGAAGCATCAGTCAATTGAAAGAGTCACAGTTAAAAACAATCCCAATTTATGAATATCCTCTGTTAATGAACTATGATTTTTTAATTAAAAATTGAAATTTTCTGGAATTTGAAATTTTTTCTGCCACAAGTGAGCAAGTTCATAACTGACAAGGGTATTCAACTTATGTTTTGCCCTTTTACTAGCCCACAAAGCCCTCTGCTCCAACAACTTTGGACATTTTCAGAAGAAATCTTTGTTCTCTAAACTTGACCTCCCAGATTGCTGAAAGTCACCCCATCTAATGACATAAGCAGAAAGGTATATCTGTAGCATCTGGAGCCAAACTTCTTACACTTTTGATCAGATAAGTAAGGGAATTGGTTCTATAAGGCTAACCATTTTCCTTATAATACCTTAAGACTGTTGAGAGACCTATTTAACATCTTGTAACTTCAAGGTACCCAGTGAACCATCATCATGTCTCATCAAGAGCCACACTTTGAGTACCAGACACTGTGCCTGGAGAACACTGCAAATGAGTTTCCACTTCTGGTCATCCCTGCTACTCCAGACAACCACAGCCCTCTTGTTTTCTTCAACTCAGCTTTAGCTGCCATTGACGTCTCACAGTGGCTGCTGCCAATTCACAGTAAATCTCACATTATGCATAGAGCCTATGCCCTAGAAGAGTTTACTAGTGTCAAATTAATGTATGTGTAAATTTGTAATCATGTGCATCTATCTTGCAGCAACATGCTTCTACAAGATATTCTTGTGTGGTTGAGCTCCTGAAAGGGAAGCTGGGGACTGAGGGAATAGGGGTAGAAGGATTAAAGATTAAGGGAGAAAGGACATGCGTAACCAGACAGAGATACAGGATTCTTCAGCATCACATCCAGCCTGTCAGCTCCTCCTCTGATGGGGAGAGAGTTTGGAGTCAAACAGGTGAACTGAATTTTATTGAGGTTTCAAGGAATGGTGGGTGTGGGATTGTCAATCAAACAGGTGGTATGATAGAAACATTAGCATCATATTGGCAATCAATAACAAGAAAAAGGAAAGGAACTCAACACAATGGCCTAGATCAGTGGTTCCCAAACTTTTTTGGCCTACCGCCCCCTTTCCAGAAAAAATATTACTTAGCCCCCTAGAAATTATTTTTTTTAAATTTTAATAGCAATTAATAGGAAAGATAAATGCACCTGTGGCCATCACTGCCCTCCTGGATCACTGCAGCACCCACCAGGGGGTGGTAGCGCCCACTTTGGGAATCACTGGCCTAGATGGTGCTCAGTCCAGAAGCTCATTTGGAAGTCCTACTTCCTCTATAAGCCTGGCACCATCTCATACAAATGCTGAGTGTGTGTCTTTGACATTACAAAGAAGCTATAGAAATTACATGCCAACCTTCCAGACTGCAGACATGGGGAGAGGTTTGAGTTCCACAAAATTTTAAGCCCCAATTCAATTCAAGGATTCAGAAATCAATCATGTGAAATATTAGAAATATATCCATAAGTCTGGTCCATGAACACTTTGCTCATTAGAGTCAGCTTTTGAATACATCTTTCTTTAATACTTTCATGAATCATTCATACCTGGAACCCTACATTTCTGATATTTATGATCCTGCAATGTAAAGTGAAATCTTCTCAAATTTTTAACCACAAGAGAGGAATCATTCTCTAATCTCTAGAAATCATTTGAAATAGGCTCCTCACATACCCTTAAGCTTTTTCAAAAAACCATTTAAATTTCTTCCTCATTCTGCATTTATGTTAGAAGGTAAGGGACTGCTTTCCTCCTTAAGATCTTGCAAATCATTGGGTCACCTATATTTTTTTTAGTATTTGACTATTATAAATTTGTCCTTTCCTCTCTTCTTCCCCTTTAATTGTCATCTATCTGCCTCAGTAGGGAAATGCCATCTTTGAACCATATGTTGCCGATAGAGAAATGCCCTCTATGTACTTAGTATTGGCCCATTATTGAATATGTCCAGCTTTGAGGCCAAAGTGGGGTTGTAAGAATAAATTTAATTAAGGTGTTTTTAAACACATATAAGGATCCTCTATAATAGTTTGACAAGCTGTACCTATGTGGTTTAAATAAGATATAATAAGAACAGTATTAAAATTCTTTGCAATGCCAAAAGTGCCTGTACACTTCCCCTTACCTTGCTACATGCTCTAGAATTTATGACATGAGGAAAGTGGGGCCCTAGAATACTCTTCCAGTATCATAACTGAATCACTTGAGAAGGGAAAGGAGAAAAGAGTGGATGCTCTGGTTATAACTTTTGTTACTGGAATATGTTCTTAAAATCCATTTCATCAACTTATTTGGTACCCCTTTTCTGAATATATCAGAACATTTGACTTTGTTCATAACCTCTGTTGGGTCATTGCCCATGCTTATAAAATCTTTGTAATCTAGAAACCGGCAATCTCAGACCATTCAAACTGGGCTTGGCTGCTGAGATCTGTCTTA
The DNA here is from genome assembly GCF_016433145.1 of Gracilinanus agilis. Taxonomy (NCBI): domain Eukaryota; kingdom Metazoa; phylum Chordata; class Mammalia; order Didelphimorphia; family Didelphidae; genus Gracilinanus; species Gracilinanus agilis. The sequence continues at coordinate 664,905,628 of NC_058130.1, read as the reverse complement.
TGTATTTTGTATCCACGAAATAAAAGTCAGATCTTTGGCTCAGGGTGTTGGCCCAGTTCTTCTTATTTCTTTCAGAAAATTTATACCAGGAAGGCAGGGATGGCTTAATATAAGGGAAGCTATCAAAATAATTGATTATATTAATAAAAAGTAATAAAAATCATATGATTATATAAATAGATAAAGAAAAAACTCTTGACAAAATACAAGACTCATTCCTACTAAAAACATTGGAAAAAGAAGAAAAAAGAGAAACAGCACTGGAAAGTATATGAATAAGTGGGGTTTTTCTTAAAATGATACAAACCATCTACCTAAAACCATCAAGAGGTATTATTTGTAATAAGGATAAGCTAGAAGCCTTCCCAATAAGATCAGGAGAGAGAGATATAGAATAGTATGAGATTTAAAAAGAATAATACTGATTATATTAAAATTAAAAGGTTTTGTATAAATAAAACCAATGTAACAAAGATTAAAAGGGAAAAGACAGGACTCATTTTTCAAATATATTTTAAAGAATTAAATCAAATTATAAGAATGTAAGACATTCCCCAATTAACAAATGGTTAAGGGATATGAACAAGCAGTTTTCAGATGAAGAAATTAAAGCTATCAATAATCATTTGAAAAAATATTCTAAAACACTTTTGATTAGAGAAATGAAAATTAAAACAACTCTGAGATAATACTTCATACCTATCAGATTGGCCAATATTACAGGAAAGGAAAATGATAAATGTTGAAAGGGATATGGCAAAATTGGAACACTATTACATTGTTAGTGGAGTTGGGAACTGAACTAACTATTCTAGAGCACAATTTGGAACTATTCCCAAAGGGCTATAAAAACTGAATACCCTTTAATCCACTAATACCACTATGATATCTGTATTGTAAGGAGTTAAAAAAAATGGGAAAGGACCTACTTGCACAAAAATATCATAGCAAGTCCTTGTGCAGGCAAAGAATTGGAAATTGAGGGAGTGTCCATCAATTGGGCAATGACTAAACAAATTGTGGTATCTGATGGCAATGGAATATTATTGTACTTTAAGAAATGATGAGCAAGATGATGCAGAAAAAGCTAGAAATAACTACATAAACTGATGCAGGGTAAAATAAGGAGAACCAGGGGAACAATGTACACAATAACAGCAAATGTACAATGATAAACTGAAACACTTAGTTGCTCTCAAAAATATGATGATTCAGGACAATGCTGGATTTAAAATTTTTAAATAAATGTTTTAAAAAGATTGAGTGAAATAAGGATGTTCATTATTTCCAATATTTTCTTACATAGTATTAGAAATGCTAGCTAGCAATAGCAATAAGAGGTGGAAAAAAGAAGTCGAAGGGATCAGAATGGGCAAAGAGATAATAAAACTATCTCAGTTTCTAAATGACATGATGGTACATATGGAAATCCTAGCAATTCAACTAAAAGCTAATAGAAACTATCAATAATTTTAGCAAAGTAGAAGGATATAAAATAAACCAACAAAAACTATTAGCATTTTTACACATTATTAACAAAATCCTTAAAGAAGAGAGAGAAAGAGATATACCATTTAAAATAAATCCAGAGAGAATAAAATACCTGGGAGTATACCTGCCAAAACAAAGCCAATAACTACATGAACATTATTATAAAACACTTTTTGCACAAATAAAGTCAGATCTAAATAACTGGAGAAACATTAATTATGCATGGATGGACAAAGCCAATATAATTAAAATGACAATCCATCTAAACTAATCTACTTATTTTATGCACTGTCAGTTAAATTACCAAAAAATTATTTTATTGAGCTAGAAAAAATAATAAAATTCATTTAGAAGAATAAAAGATCAAGAATATCAAAATAATTAATAAAAAATGTAAAGGAAGGAGATCTAGCAGTACCAGATTTTAAATTGTATTATATAGCATTAATTATCAAAACTATCTGGCGCTGATTAAGAAAGGGAAGAGTAGATCTGTGGAACAGGACAGGCATACAATGAATACTAGTAAAAGAGTATAGTAGACTTGTATTTGAGAAAGTTGCATTTGAAAATGGAAGTAATATGAAAATAAAAGATAATAATCTTTTAAAAGAATAGATTTTTTAAAAGATTTCCAGGAGCTCCCAATGGCATAAGCTTGCATTATGCACTCGTTCTCTAGGTTTGACTGAAGACTATCTAACATATTCCATTCCCATCCACTTCTCTCACTCCCACCAGACAACCCAGAGATATTAGAAATATTCAAGAGAAGGTCACCACAATGCAAGGTACTGGGCTGAGCTAGGGATAGAAACTGGAATGGAGAATTCTGGGAGGGAGAGTAAGTGAGCAATGGACCCTGGAAGAAGATAAAGATCCAGAACTTCTAGTGACTAACCCACTGAATTGAAGCATCGCGTCATGTTTTTTTTGTTGTTGTTGTTGTTGTTGTTGTTGTTGTTGTTTTGTTTTTTTTCCTGGTAACTAGTTAGAAAGTAAATGCCTTAGTGAGTAGAGGAAATAATTAATGAGGTCTTAGAAGAGAACAAGCTGTAGAGACACTTAAAAGAGGGTAGTTAAGGGTGGTACCTAATAATACCAGAAACAACATGTAGGTTTTAAGAATATGCAAGATTTATTTTGGCCTAAAGAAGCTTGTTCTCCATTCTCTTTGTCAGTGAAGTCATTAGATATTACTTTCCTTTCTCTTCTAGTGGACACATTGAGAAAAAGCATCTCTTGATCTTTTCTCTATGGGTTAAGATTTCCTCTTCCTAAAAGGCTAGATGGCCTCCAATCAAGGTATGCCCAATTTGGCAGGATAGATAGATAGATAGATAGATAGATAGATAGATAGATAGATAGATAGACAGCTAGATAGATAGATAGATAGACAGCTAGATGAGAGAGAAGAGAGACAGAAAGACAGAGAGTCAGAGAAAGAGAGAGAAAGAGAATTGTTTCCTTTTTCATGAGAACAAGTGTGTGCCTTTTTCTGTTGTTAATAAGGCCAATAGAGAACACAGATATGGAGTTTTAATATATATAGTATTGCAAACAAATCTGTCACTTTTATATTTGTATCTTTAAGAATATTATTATTATATTCTCAACTTAAAGGAGTCTTTTAAAAATAGATTTGTTATTTGGTTTTGAGCCAGATATTTTCCTGAAAGTTCATGTGCTTGCAAGTCCTTTTTAAATCTTTCCCTTTCTCTATTGAGAAAAGTTGTCTTTGGGGGCAGCTGGGTATCTCAGTGGATTGAGAGTCAGGCCTAGAGATGGGAGGTCCTAGGTTCAAATCCAGCCTCAGACACTTCCCAGCTGTGTGGCCCTGGGCAAATCACTTAACCCCCATTGTCCACCCTTACCACTCTTCCACCTATGAGCCAATAAACAGAAGTTAAGGGTTTAAAAAAAAAAAAAAGAAAAGTTGTCTTTGACTAAATCGGGTTCAGAGAGAGTCCTAGATATATATCAGACACATTGTTTTCTGTCCAAACCTATAATTTCATGAGAGGCAGTGTTGCTCAGAGGATAGAGCACCATTCTTGGAATCAAGAAGACGTAGTTTAAAGTCAAACCTTTGAATCAAACTAGCTGTGTGAGCAGGTAAAATAATTTAAGCTATAATGTGATGATGCATTTAGAGCTAGAAAGAATCTTACTGGCCATCTAATTCAACCTCCTCATTTTATAATGAAAACGAAGTTTAGAAAAGTTAAGTGACTTGTACAAAATCATATGAGAAGTGAGTGGCTGAGAGAATTTTAATCTGGGTTTTCTGATTCTAAATCTTTCTGCTCATTTTTTTTTATCCATAGCATCACACCACCTTCTCTCTCAGTTCCCCAGGCAATTTTCAAAGACTATAAATATCTATATAATGAAAAGGTTGGGCTACATGGCCTCTAAAGGCTTTCTAGGTCTAAATCTGCAATGAGTATGATTTACTGGTCAGCAAAAGTAAACAGTGTCCATACCAGGATGAAACTGCATCAGTCAATTGGCTTTCATTAAGACCTGTCAGATGCCAGGCACTGTGCTAACTGTTGGTGATACAAATATAGGTAAAAAACATTCCCTGCTCTCAAGGACTACATAGTCTAATGGAGGAGACAAAATGCAAGTATTCTTCCTCATTCTCAGCCTCCCTCATTCCTTCTCTCTCTCTCTCTCTCTCTCTCTCTCTCTCTCTCTCTCTCTCTCTTTCTCTCTCTCTCTCTCTCTTTTTCTCTGTGTGTGTGTGTGTGTGTGTGTGTTTGTGTGTGTGTCTCTCTCTCTGTGTCTCTCTCTCTTTCTCTCTCACACACACACAAACACACACACACTTTCTCTATGTATATACATAAACATATATGAATGTACATATATACATATGTTATATACATATATATCATAAATTGAGGGAAATCTTTGCAGGAAGACACTGAGATTTAAGGGGGACTGAGAAGGACTTTTTTATGGAATAGAGGACTTTAGCTGAGATTTGAAGAAAATCAGGAAATCTAGGGTTAGAGATGAGGAGTGAGAACATTCTACACATGAGGAATTGTCAGTGAAAACAAGAGTTAAGAAATTATATCTCTTGTACAAGAAAAAGCAAGGAGATCAATGTCACTGAATAATATATAAGATATAAAGAAAACAATATTTCCAAGCAAAGAATAGGGAAAAAATGAAGCAGATTAGTTAATTCCCTATTATCTTGCTATTAAGTTATCTGGAAATAGTAGAGGCAGCTAGGTGACTCAGTGGATTGAGAGCCAGGCCCAGAGACTGGATGTCTTGGGTACAAATCTGGCCTCAGACACTTCCTAGCTATTAGGACTTACCCTGAGCAAGTCACTTAACTCCCATTGCCATCCATTACCACTCTTCTACCTTGGAATCAATACACATATTGATTCTAAGACGGAAGGTAAGGTTTTTTGTTTTTTTTAAGGAAATAGTAAAACTCCTATTATTAACTTATGGTGTTGGTATATGCTACTGAACTTGACTCCTAATTATTTGTGGCAACATTTGGAAACACATTATTAAAGGCCTGAGAATCAGATAGTAGTGACGGTCATAGTTCCTTTTAGGAAGCTATTTCTTTTCTTTTTATTTAAAATTTTAATTTATATTAAGTATATATATTAAAAGTTTAAAAATTCCATTATTAAGCACCTTTGTTCAAGACACTGTGCTAGATGGTGCTGGGTAAATACAAAGACAAAATCAAACAAAACTCATTTCCTCAAGGAGCTTAGGTTCTACTGGTTCTATTTTGTCACCAAAGTAGGAGAAGTGGAATTTGAACCTGTCTTCACCCTCTTAATCCTGCCCACTTTTCATGCTGGAATTTGGCATCAGACAGCCTTGCTCATCTAGGCAGTTTTTCTTAATATTCCAGCTTCTTCCTTAGCCTGGTAGTCATGCTTCTAAATGCTACATATCTCAGAGGAGGGAGGTTCAATTATTTAAATAATTATCCCTTCCACAATATGGGGGATTAAGGGTAAGTCACCCCTCCCCCTGCCCCATGTGCTCTAATTCCTCTCCTTACCCATCTGAAAAATCTGCATACATTTTTTGGTCCTAGGAGTCTCTGCCTGTATGGTAACCTTAAGTAATGCTTTGTTATTGCAATAAAAAGAATCCTCTTACGGTTAGATCACCTACTGATTCTTTATGTAATAAAATAAAGGTTGTAAACTCTAAGCTTCGTATGTGTATCCCTAGAGCTAAACACAGTGCTGAGCACATAGTAGGCACTTAATACATGCTTGTTGATTGATTGATCTTAATCTTCCCTCTAACTGAAGCATTGCATAATAGCTCTACTCCCACCCAGCTTCTGAGGGTCTTCATTAAAACTCCCAATGACAGGAAAATAACTTTCAAACACTATATTTTTTTTAACTTATGGGCAGCACTGATAGAGATGTGAAGGTCAGAAGAGGAAGCACAAGGCTGCTCTGTGCTAATATTTTCTTAGCATAAAAGGGACATCTTGTATAACCTCCTCTTTTTTCAAGTCCAGATCCATTCTAAATCATCTTCTTTAAGGTGCTACCTTTCCTTTTTCTTTTGACTCTGTCAGGCATTGAGATTGAGTCTTATATCATGCCTTCAAGTTTGTGAAGATAGTAATCTGTCATAAGCACCTGTGGTACTTGGAATAATTTCCACTGAAATGCTTTTTGCAAAACTTTGTTCTCTGTGAAAGCCCCCCACACACACACACACAATTTCTTGACACCTAGTTAGATTTTCCTTGCATTTTATCTCTGGCCACATTAGCCCAACTCCATTCCTTACCGTTTAGGGACAGAAAAATTCCTATAACATGCTTTTTTATTCTAACCAAGAAAACACTAATTCTATTTCAAAATTATAAATTGAAAAGAGCAGCTAGGTGTCACAGGGGATAGAGAGCCAGGCCTAGAGTTGGAAGGACCTGAGTTCAAATCTGGATTCAGACACTTCCTAGCTATGTTACCATGGACAAGTCATTTAACCCCATTTGCCTAGTCCTTGCCCCTCTGTCTTAGTTATTACTAAAATAGAAAGCAAGGTTTAAAAAAAAAACCTTATAGATTACCTACATTGCACTCAGCAGTACTCCATCATTGGAGCTCAATTCAAATTGAGATTAATTGACCACTTGGGTATGTTTTAGAGACAATTTCATTCAGGTATGGATTAGACTAGATGACCTTTGAGGTCTTAAATCTGAATTTCTCTTAGTCTATGATCTAAGATTCATTTTACTCAAGGACAGATCCATCAAAGAAAAATAATGTACCATTCAATGGGCTGGCTATTGTCAACTATCTTCAGTACATACAGAGTTCTCAACTCACTCAGCCTCCCTTCCAGAAAGCTCCATATTATTCTGGCCCAGTCACCTTTGCAGGCAGAGCAAATAGGACATCAAGAGATTCTGTGTAATTTCTAGGGCTGCCCATAGTAAAAAATTGTAAAATAGTTTGGGTTTTAGTATTCTTTGACCCTTTTTATTGACTCTATGACCTGAAGAAGCCCTTGTCCACATGTCCCTCACTTCCTTTTTACTTTCCTATCTGGACATTTCATATAAACCAATAGAAACATTTTTCAGCCATCTGTGTTTATTCAGAGCACCTACTAGTTAGGTATCCTTACTTAGAGTCCATGAACCTTTTTTTTAATTGATAACTGTGTTTCTATATAATTGGTTTTCTTTATGTATTTTATTTTGTGCATTAAAAAACTCTACTCAGCAAAGGAATACATAGGCTTCAAAAATCCTTTCTCTGAATAAGGGATCAGTGATATAAACAATGTTAAGAACCACTATTTTTGGGCAAAAATCATAATTAATACAAAACCAAAAAATATTTTTAAAGCTACATTTAAAACAGATTCAGCCTAATCTTTATCAGCTATCTTTGACTGATATGGAAAGTGGGCATAGGATGATTATAGTAATTTTGTATAGAAGTTGAATGATGTAAATTAATTGTCATAAGATTCAAAAAGAGTCTAAAACAATCTCCTGAGTAAGCTATTTTCAGTACATACACAGAGTTCTCAACTCTCTCTGTCTCCCTTCAAGAAAGCTCTATATCATTCTGGCTTTAGAAAGAAAAAACTTGATCTACTTACCAAAGAGAAAGGCATGGCAGTTAACAAAAATACTATTTTAAAATGCAAATTTATATTTTTATGAAGAGGAGTAGAAGAATATAAGAAATACTGTAACATAAAAAGTGAATAAAAAGTGGAATTAAAAACAAAGAAATCTTGATGAGGGACCCAACTAAGCAAAATCATACTGTGTATTTAAAGAATAAATTGGAAGGACAATAACAAAAAGGAAAAATAATTATAATGAACTCTTTTCTTCAAGTTCAGAGAATATACATATTGGAACTCAAATGCTGTCTTATATAATCCCATATGTGCTTCTTGAGGAAGTAAAATTTATATTGAAGAAAATAAAGCTAAGAAAAATTGCTAGACTAGACCAAGTATATACAAAAGAGATCTTTGTTATACTGTAAGGATAGTCATAATTTGATTCTTAAGTTAACCTATAGAGGAGAAAAATACTAGAGGTATAGAAAAAATAAGATCCCAAGGAAGAATATCAATAACTATAAGCTTACTTCTCATTCTACATAAAGTTTCTTTTATGTTGATTTTTTTTTGTTCTGGCATCACCTACATTTCCTAACATAGCCATTCTCTCTATATCAGATTCATACATTTGACAGTAAAAAAAGAGGGGGAAAGTTTAACAAAACTAATAAATACATCAACCAAATCTGAGCATCATAAGTATATTCCCCACTACAAAGAAAAGAGGGAGGTATATTCTCAGATTTCTTATTTGTGGTCATAATTGCTCATTATACTTTTCCACTATGGTTTCATTTTGTTTTTGTTATCTTTTATATTTAAATTGTTGTATTAATGTTTCCTTGGTAATAGTATTTGGAGAATTAGGTGGATGTTCATAAGTGATATGCCATAGGACACCTCTACATACCTGAAAATTTGGTCAATGCAGGATTCCAGTGTGTTCAATGCTTATTGTTTATAAAGACCACTAGGTGGCACAATGGATAAGAGTACTAGTTCTTAGTCACTTAGATTTACTAGCTACATGACTGGGCAAGTCACTTAACCTCTATCTGACTCAATTTCCTCAGCTATTAAATAGAAATAATAGGAGCATCAACCTAGGATTGTTGTGAAGAACAAATAAAATATTTGTAAAAAAAAAAAACTTAGCATGGTGAGGGGCAGCTAGGCAGCACAGTGGGTAGAGCACTTGGCCTAGAGTAGGGAAGACTTGGGTTCAAATCTAGTTTCAAATACTTCATAGCTGTGCAACCCTGGGCAAGTGACTTAACTTCTATTGCCTAGTCCTTGCAGCTATTAGAATTGCTACTAATATAGAAGGTAAATGTTTAAAAGAAAATTAGCATAGTGCCTTGGTCATAGTAGGTTCTTAATAAATACTTGCCTCCTTCCCTCCTTCTGTTATAAAGAAACTGATTCAATGCATCAAAATATCACTTTAAAGTCTCTTCTTTGGCAAGATGTTTCCCATGTCTCCAATGTGAACATTTATAAATTCCTTGAAAGATATAGCAACCAAAATAACCTTGCTGAATTATACTGATTGTTAATATCAAACAAGGCATAACACAGAGAAACTTGCTCACTAAAAAAATATTGAATGTAATGGGAGAAATTCAACATTGAATCTACCTCAAAATAAGATTCTCTAGAGATGACAAGGTCTTTTTGATGCTCCCGTTAATAGGTAGCATTGTCTTGATATCATGAAATTGAAGAATACTACAGAATCTAATAAATGAGATCTATAATCACTTTAAAGAATTTGAACTATCCACATGGGGAAAAAAGCAAGTAGGTGAAGAATTCTAGTTGTACATATTATGATATTCAGTTGGAAGGGCAACCTATTGAGCTAATCCATTAATATGTATATCTTGGATAGATATTACATATGGAAAATGAATTGGTCCCAGAATTGATTAGGAAGAGAGAATGCTGGTTTGCTTTGGAAAATTACAAAGTTATTTAAGGATCTCAAGCTTCTACTTGAACCAACGACTCAAAATTTCAGTACTAAATAATCTTCTAGTGACATTGCATAGCTCTGAGTCATAAAATACTCAGTCTTTGAAGATTATAAATTGAGTGTCATCTGCTCAAGGAAAAGGTTAATGGTTAACCTAAGCAGGCTCCAAAGCATTATGAACAATAGGTTCAAAAACCTTTTGTATGAAGGTTGACATCAAAGAAATGTATGGCCCTATGTGATCCCTTAGAAAACTATCTGAAACAAAACTTGTGAGTGGTTCATGTCCAGGGTTTCTGTTAATATCTATGAGGATAAGAAAGACCTCTCAGTCAACAAGCATTTAGTAAGCACTTACTATAAAGCACTATACAAAGTACTACGAAAACATATGCAAGTAGAAGAAAAAAAAAGACAGATCTTGTCCTCTAGGAAGTCACAGTCTAATAGGAGAAGAAAACACACAGAAGGGAGCTGAAATACAGGCTCATAGTAGGAAGTCTAGAGAATAGCCAATAGAAGAATAAGGAATGAGTCCCCTTCCACAAAAATATACTTGGGTTTTGGGTGTGGGATAGCTTTTAACTCTGACACTGAAACTGCATAAGACAAAGGACTTATTGGGATGTGTGAAAAATATAGAAAGAAGTATTAAATAGTCCATTATTATAACTCAACACACTCTCTTCTAACATTTGGAAATAAGGAAACTTTGTATGACAAATAAACAGAATTCCTTATTCACTTGAATACTCATTATTTATTCAATTTGTAGCAATTAACTTGGATATTTTGGAGTAGAAAGGAAAATGTTCTCTCTGCATTCATGCTATGGGTACCTGCTAAACATGTATTTAAGACAATGCAAAAATTATGTTTGCAGGAAACCTAATGTTTCATTACTGTGCTCTAGCATAGGTCTAGGCTGCAGAGAAAACCTGAACAATCATAAGATTTCTAACAAGGTAAAATTAAGTCATAGTGAAAGAGAAATAATTATTTTCTATATTACAATCTTGTCATTTCTCTTAGGCCATAAAAGTTAAAGAAAATATAGAGGCATAATCCTATGCTTTTTTTGATATCATTAAAGTCAAACAAATTTAGAGTTGTAATCTCATACATACAATAATGAAACAAATCTCATCAAAAATACTCCACAGGGGGCAGCTGGGTAGCTCTGTGGAGTGAGAGTCAGGCCTAGAGACAGGAGGTCCTAGGTTCAAATCCGGCCTCAGACACTTCTCAGCTGTGTGACCCTGGGCAAGTCACTTGACCCCCATTGCCCACCCTTACCAATCTTCCACCTATGAGACAATACACCGAAGTACAAGGGTTTAAAAAAAAATACTCCACAGGTACGGGGGCAGCTGGGTAGCTCAGTGGATTGAGAGCAGGCCTAGAGACAGGAGGTCCTAGGTTCAAATCCGGCCTCAGACACTTCCCAGCTGTGTGACCCTGGGCAAGTCACTTGACCCCCATTCCCTACCCTTACCAATCTTCCACCTATAAGTCAATACACAGAAGTTAAGGGTTTTAAAAAAAAAATACTCCGTAGGTAAACTGTGTGAAGTTAAAAATTAAACTACATTTAAAGAATTCACAGATAGACTAATTAAAGAGGAAGTTTTCCATGTTGCCACAGAGTCATAGATAGTTGGGCTTATCTAAGATACATGTAAAATTCTTAAGTAAAATTTCACATCTCATGGAACAGTTTTTGTCCAGGTGAGGTTAACATTAAAACAGACTTTTAGTTAAGCAAAAATTATGGAAGAACAATAACCCTGAGCACCAAATAATAAAAGGAAATTAAAATTTCCCATAATAAATGGTAAGAAAATAGCAGATATCTTGGTAACCCATGACATTGCTTTAATCTTCCAGCTATAAGACACTCCAGTTGATAATTCTTTTCTCCTCAGAGAAACATGATGTTACAGAAATCTTCTCCTTCTGTGCTGTGGATGTCTAATGCTTGCATTCGGGAGTTTTCAAAGGAGGGATTAAATATTCAATACCCCCAAGTCTAGAAATGATCATTCTTAGGGTCATTAATTATTGGCATTCTCAGAAAAGGAAACAAAAAGGCATAAGAAATGAGCCAGGAATGTTGAGGTCTGAGGAGCTCTAATCTTAGGCTTTACTGGGCAAGCACAACTCTAACTGTCATGTTTTTCTAATTTAACTTGGTTTTCCTCCTGGTTTCATGGATAGCATTACTGAGGAAGATAAGGAAAGAAATCTTTTCCTCATCATTATAGGAAATCCAATGGAAAGAAAGCCTTAAGATGGAGAAGGATCTAAAAGGATGGAGTTATTTCCTCATCTCATTCTTATAGCCTGTAGAATGATATTTCCTTTGACATTATATATTCCATCCACATCCACTTTGACTCTATTACATTTAAGGCATTCTTCCCCTCCCATCTCCAGTAACCAAAATTCATCTTTCTGGAGGCATAAAGAAGAAATCTTTCAGACAACACTAATTACTAAGACCTAACCAGATTACTTGTCCCCTTTACAAGGAACCAATAGGCATGTCCATGTAGTTCCATGAAAGGTGTCACTATCTAACAAAGACCTAAACCCTGTAATTTCATCAAATGCATAGTGGGAACTGTGATAATTGGATTAAGTCTACACTGCCCATCTTTAGATTTAATCACCAAAGGTGAGAGTACCTCCAATCTTGGGAGGTCCTACCCCACATGTGCTAGAGAAAGTGATGAATCTGAATCAACTGACCCACCCCCTAGGGGATCTATGAGAATCATCTATTGTGATTGGGCATGCTGGCTAGGGGAAGGCACTGGAAAGTGATGCATAAGTGATCCCTTTAAAAAGAGGGAGTTGAGTGAGTGAGAAGCCTTCTGGTTTTGTGAAGGGGACCTGAGGGAGCTTTGCTGGTTTGTGACCAAGACTGTTCCATGTGGTGAGTTTAAAGACTTGAACTTCTACTAAGAATCTTCTTTTATAGACTCTGTGAATGAAGTTTGCTGCATTCACCTCCCGGCCTCAGGCCCTTTAACCCTCAGCTGAGGGTTAAGATCTACCCAGATTAATTAGTGGGATAGATTCCCATTTCCTTACTTCCTCTCTCTCTTCTCTCATATAAATAAACTTCCATAAAAGTCAATTTTGATTTGAGATTATTCTTAATTGAGGATTGATAATAGTTCAATCCTCTGGCAACCATCTTTAATATATTGAACCCATAAAACCCCTTTTTCACCCTTATAGAACTCACCAATTTCATCAGGAATTTTTATGGTCAACTCCTACCATACAAAAACGTAAAGTGCCATAAGAAATGATGAACGGGACAATCTCAAAAATACCTGAGTAGAATTAGAACACTGACACAGTAACAATAATAATGTACAATGATCAGCTGTGAATGACTTGACTTTATCAGCAATGCAAGCATCCAAGACAACTCCTTGGGGCTCATGACAAAAAAAGGCTCTCTGCTGCCTTAGAAGGAATGGATAGAATCTGAATGCAGATTGAAGTGCATCATTTTTTCACTTCATTTCCTTCATGAGTTTTTTCTAATATAAGCAACATGTGTCTTCTTCTACAACATAATGAACATGGAAATATGTATCACATGATAGCACACATAACCTATATCATATTGTCTGCCATCTCTTTGGAAGTAGGAAATGGAGTGAGGAAGACATCATAGATAATATCAGAAAACAATTATTAAAATTTTATCTCCATGTAAAAAATGTAGTTGTGAAATATTTAACAAAACCCAAAATACATTAAAAAAGAGAAAATGAAGAATACTTCTAGGAATTTGGTTGGAAAGTAAGAATTAGACACGAGAGGAGTCATGAATGAGTTTCATAGGATGGGTAAGCATGTATGTGTTGAGATTTGCAACAATGACAGGAATAACTAGAGTAAGGAAATCATAGATCAGTTGAAGTATTAGAACAGATATCTTTTAATTATAAAATATGAAAATTATACTTTTCAGATAGCTGTTTTAAGCAAGCAGCTTACTATTTATGAAATGATAAAATTATAGCAATGCCTTTGAAGGAGAAAATAATTATCAAAATTTTTGAATAAATATCAAATATCCTTAAATTATTTGATATTTGAATAAATATCAAATATCCTTAAATTAAATCTCAAATTTAATATTTGAGATCTGAATATGCTTCCTACATTAATGTCTCATCATTTCTGTTCACATTAGAGATTTGCTGTGGATCAAAGCATGACTTTCTTTGAGTTTTTTCACCTTTCTTCCCCAGATTTTCAAGAGTCAATAAAGTCTTATTGAACAACACCAATATATGGACATTGTCTAAGGTGAAATCATTTCAGCAGCCCCTGACATACATTAACAAAAGAGAACTCTCCACTAGCTACTCTGGGATCAATTGTACAACTATACTGGACCTCTCACAGTGTACATATCCAATACTCTGAATATCCCTTGGACTAGCTATGGTAAATGGAGACTATTACCTACCTCTTAGGAATTATTTCATTTCTCTCAGGCCAAGATGATCTAGCTGTACACAGAACTCTTCTCCATATTGCAATATGCTAAAATCATGAAGAAAATCTTCAAAACCTCCACAAAAGTGTTACTCCAAAGTTTTATTGTGATGAGGAAATATTACTCTACATTCTGAGAGTTTAAACCTCACAGAATTTACCAAGATAATAACACATCAAACATAACTTCAATAATAGATTTTGTCTGCTTTCCAGGATTCAGCCAAAGAGTCCAGAGGTTCACGTCTAGAATATTTGGCTGCTATTTTGACATTTAAGGAACAAAATGGCCTTCAGCCAGGGGCAAATAACTCCTATTTCTATAAGGATGATGAAAGGCAGTTAACAAGCATCTATTAAGTATTTTCTATGTGCCAGGTGCTAGTTATACTAGGCACTCCCTATAAAAAAAGGCAAAAATAGCTCCTGCCCTGAAAGAGCTTAAATCTAATAGTAGAGAAGCTAACAGAAGCAATTACATACATAAAAGATATGCAGAGTATCTATGTATATATTTGTATGTTCTATGTATATTTACCTCCCCTCTTACTCTATGTACATGCATATGTATACATATATGTACATATATCCAATCCATTAGATTATATGTCCTATTATGGATCCAATATACATATATATCCACATTTTTAAATTTGTGAATTTGTTAGCAACATAAAATTGCAACACAAAATGATACAGTTTCATTATATTCTTTATCTTGTCTCTTGATCACTACACTACAAAGTAGCATTGCTGGAGTCTGAGATAAAATGGTATCTACTGGCAACCTCCTCCACTTCAATCACATATTATAAATTGATTCCTGAGGCAGCTAACATGAACAAATGAAATTAACAGTTACATTCTCTTTCTACCAGATTAGAAATTCTAAACTGTATGGATGGGATTTGTGCAAGGGGGATGGGACAAAAGGAGCCAGAGAAGGAGTTGCTGACAGTTGGTGACAGTTGAGAGCAGAGAGGATTCTGGGGATTCTCCAAGGAAGAGAGTTCTTCTGGCGGAAGACTGGGAGGAGAGAAGAGGAGGACATCCCAGCTGGGATCCAGTCCTGAGAGCTTCCTGAGGTTCTTCTAGTGGAAATTGAAACCCTGATTCCCTGATCAATGCCATTCCTTTGCATCTCACCCATCAAGACTTCAACCATCAAGTCAGCTAAGTTTTGGGACTCCATTTTGGGAGTGATCTCTTAGTCTCCTTCTCCCATTATCCAACCTTGCTGAGAGACCTCCTTTCAGGCAAAAGTTACAATTATAGAAAAAAGGATAGAAACAGAAGGAGAAGGGGTGGGGGAAGAATCTTGGGAGTGGGAACTCTAAAGGTTCCCTCCTGAGTGAGGACCCCATAGAAATAGAGAAGAGGGCACCCCAAAAATCCCTCTACCCTTCACTCCTTTCTCCAATCCCTGAATTGTGAATAATAAAAGCCATTCATCAGTCAGATAGCACTCCAGAGTGCCTGAGAGACAACAAGGGAGAGGGAAACCACAGCTTGGTCTGGCTGCCTCCATCTTGAAGCCAGACCACCCGCTGTGAAGTTGACTGACCTGTGAGGAGGCTTGTGTGAACCCTGCCCTCATTCAGAATTGGATTGGGGTACCACACACCTCATATTATAGGGAAGCCTCACCCCCAACTCCTGTGGGGTGGCACAATCATCCAGGTCACCCAGTTTTAGGGTGATACCCCCTCGAAGTCTCCCAGAGTATATTTGGCAACAAGGGAGAGCTGGAGGAGAGAGTCACCATAAAAACTCTCTCTCTCCATTCTATCAAACATTGATTATTGGTTCTCATTATTATTACAAAACTAGTTCACACTTTATACCACCACTTAAATTATTTAGAATCTGCTTCTGAATATAGATATAGAAATAGATATAGATATAGGCATATGTGTGTATAAATATATCTAGTTATATATATATATATATATATATATATATATATATATCTGTGTATTGGCTCTAATCTCTGAAGGAAGAGTAACAGAAAGAAAAGAAAAGATGCTGAAAATCTCACAGTTCTTAGGTCATCTATAGACATTAATATATCTGTTGGCATTCTTAACAAATAGTTGCTACATAAGCAAAGAGGGGATACTCTATCCCTGGAATCTAATCACAACAACAGTTACATTCTCACAGTAAATAAAACAGGAAGTCATAAAGAAATTGTACCTATATAGAATGATGGCTTACAAATCCTCCTCTAAGAGGTTAATAAAGGAGTTGTGGGTCAAAGGAGATAACAGGAACATCAATCCACAGAATGCTTGGCTGTCTTACATTACTCCCCTTGCTCAAGATGAGTATTGTGGCAGCTTGTCTGTAGAGGGACTCTGGCATTGACTGTGGTCTAGGAAGTTACTTGGAAGACTAAAAGATGTGTACATAGGGGCAAGTACTATCATCTTAATCATGACTAAAGCAAGTTCTAGGAAATGGGTGGAACAAATGTGTCTTACAAAAGACCCAGCACCTGGCGTCTGGAAAAAAAGTGAATCTCTGGGTAAAACCCTGTAATGTTTATTACACACAAGTGGATCACTCATCTCTGACTTATGTCCTTTTTGTTTAAGTGTGCTCTTACTTCTCCCTGAGTCAGGACTCTTGGAATTTAGGCTGGATGTTTGGCTAATGCTATATATGGTCTAGCCTTATATACTCAATCTACTTAATAAGTTATTTTGTTGAATTTCTGCTGACAAAATATAATGACCTTTTTTATTCTGTTCCCCTAAATCAAAGGTATTTGATTGTATGGACAAAGGAAAAATCTCAGACCAACATGAACATATATATCTTATATGACAATATTGGCCACATAAAGAAAAGGAGTAGAAAAATTCCATGAAGAACTTGACAAGGTGCTCCAAAGTATATGTACAAACTTAATGACTTCAATAAGTGTATACAGTGAAAAATGTTTTGTACAATATGTTTCAGGATTAAAAAATGAAAAGTTTATAGGAGTTTAGGAGCTTCACATTTGTATTTCATGAATATTTTCTTTAAAAAGAGAATCAGAAGATAGTAGACATGTCATGTACTCAACACCACCATAGAGAGTGGATCAGACAAGATACAACTAGTTATAGGTGTGGAAGTCATCTTGAAATCAGACTGCTTTGTGAAGTCAGATAATTGACTGTTTAGAGCAAAGGTCAAAATCAATATTGAATTAGTAAAAAGAATAAAGATGAGAAAACAATGCATATGATTACAACAACTCAAGCATGGCCTATTTAAATAAGCTGTCCACTTTGAAAAATGGGAAATAGAAAAAAATTAAGATATTGACATTGACTATCATGTACTATAATGGATTGGTGTGATATACTTGATAGATTAGTGTATTTGAAATGAGGAATTGAATTTTGCCCCTGACATATGCTAGAAGGATGGCCATGGACAAATTACTTAAACTCTGAGTCTCATTTTCTCACCTGCAAAATAGGGACAGTAATGTTTTCAGGAACTATCTTACAGAATTTGTTGGGTTTTTTTGGGGGGGGTTGTGGTTTTTTTTGTGCTTTTCATTCATTTATTTATTTTGTTTTATTTCATTTTGTATTTTTTCCCATGGTTACATGATTTATGTTATCTCTCTTCCTTCTCCCTTCCTCCTACCAGAATTGGCAAGCAATTCCACTGCCTTATACATATATTATCACTCAAAACCCATTTCCATATTATTCATTTTGTAAAAGAATAAACTTTTAAAACCAAAATCCAAAATCATATATCCATATAAACAAGTGATAAATCATATATTTTCTTTTGGATTTCTACACACAGTTCTTTCTCTAGCTGTGTATAGCATTCTTTTCGTAAGTCTCTCAAAATTATCCTGGATCATTGTATTGCTAGTAGTAGCAATGTCTATTACATTTGATCATTCCACAATGTTTTAGTTATTGTGTATAATGTTCTCCTGGTTCTGCTTATTTCACTCCATGTCAGTTCATATAGATCTCTTCATTTCTTATAGAAATTAATCAATCCATCATTCCTTATAGCACAATACTATTCCATCACCATTATATACCACCATTTCTTTAGCCATTCCCCAATTGAAGGACATCCCCTGATTTCCCAATTTATTGCCAGCACAAATAGCACAGCTATAAATATTTTTGTACAAACAGATCCTTTCCCATTTTTTTTATCTCTTTGGGATACAAACCTAGTAGTGGTAATGCTGGATCAAAGGAGATACATTTTTTAAAGCCCTTTGGGCATAATTTCAAATTGCCTTCCAGAATGGTTAGGTCAATTTGCAACTCCAGTTTGCAATTCACAGCAATGCATTAATGTACCAATTTTGCCATATCACCTCCACCATTTATTGTTTTCCTTTACTGTCATATTGGCCTCTCTACCTTGCAGAATTATTTTGCAGTTCAAAATGAATAATGTATATGAAGTTCCTTGAAAAATTAGTGTTCCATAATTGTTAATTGTCACTATTATTATCATATTCGTCACCATTTAGCAGTGAATTTTAACCAATGGAAAGTAGTTGCCACAAAAAAAAAATCAAAAATAATCCTCAAATTGTCTTACCAGTTACTTAACCTTGTTACTAAGAAGAAAAACATTCTAGCCAAGAGTATAAATGGATAAGAACATAATCTTATTTGATAAACATAGAAATAAAGTAATGAAAAATCTTCAGCAATATTATCTCATACTGTAAAAAAGAAGAACATATAAGGAGACAAATAATGCAAGGAACATTTGTAGGTGGTGTATAAATATTATAGTCAATAAATGTATTAACTTTCTATATATTAGGCACTGTGTGCTAAGCCCTGAAAGGTAAAAGGTAAAGAAAGGTAAAAACATTGCCTTCCCTCAAAAAACATATCGAATATGGAAGACAACAAGTGAATAATTAGGTATATATAACATACATACAAGTAGATAGGAAATATTTGGTAAAAATGAATATTGTGAAGAATTTTTTAAAATATTGAAAGATCTGTATGAACTAAAATAGAATGAAAATTTTAAAAATTAGTACAATGTACATAGTAACTCTCATAATGCAAAGGAAAATAACACTGAAAGGAAGTGAAATATAATCTTGGTTCTTGGGGACAGATAGCTAAACATATTCCTTTTCTTAGCAGAGATGCCAGGGACTTTGGGTAAAAAATGTTAAATACATTGTAAGAAATAGTCATTGTACAAGTTATCTTTGCTTAATGCATTCTTTTTCTAAAAATATTAATCTTTATTCTTTATCAAGAGAAAAGATCAAATGAAATGATTCTTTTGCAGTAGACAACTCACTTTAGAAACTTTCTTCCATTACTCAATTAATAAATTCCTTAGGAAAACAGAATTTTTTGGATATAGTATATATAATAAATATGCTTATCCAAAAGAAGCAAATTTTCACAAAGCTATGTACAAAAATGTATGCCTCATTCTTTCC
Organism: Gracilinanus agilis; assembly: GCF_016433145.1. NCBI lineage: Eukaryota > Metazoa > Chordata > Mammalia > Didelphimorphia > Didelphidae > Gracilinanus > Gracilinanus agilis. The sequence continues at coordinate 664,886,060 of NC_058130.1, read as the reverse complement.
CTTTCTCATTTCTCTCCTGCCTTCCCCAAGAAGGCAGGTAGTATTATATAGTTTGTACAGGTATTATTGTATAATACCTATTTCCTTTGTTCATCATGTGAGACAAGAGACATATTGCTTACACTAGAGAAAAATTCATGGAGGATATAAAGTGAACACTGGTATATTTCAATCTGCATTCAGACTCCGACTGTTCCTACTATCTTGGTGGACATCTTTTTTCATCATAAGTCCCTTTGGCGAATTCTTATTCTGGGAAGATGGAGGTGTAGAAGCAGCAAGGCTCCAGACCTCCACAAAGCCCTTCACCACCAATCAAGGACAAAGAGCTCCTAGGGAACAGAAAATAAAACCTGACAATAGAACAGAGCTGGGGGATCCTCCAGCTGAACCCAACTTAAAAGATATGCAGAAAAAAAAGGGGGAAAAAAGCCTGAATTCTTAGAACTGTCCAGTGGGAGGGGAAAGAAATGAGGAAGATCCCAGATCCCCTCCTCCACCGAATGTACTGGGTCTTCAGCAGATCTTGGAATCTCTGGGTGGGCTGGGGTGCCAGTCCGAGGGAGTGCCTCACTGGCACAGCTGTGCCAAACTCAAGGATCTGATCAGACAGCAGAGAGGCTGCTGGGGGAGAAACCCAGGGAGGGTGAACATATATTCCATCTTGCACTGCCCCTGCCCTTTGTCTCAAGGTTTTGACCCAAGGGCACTTCAAGCTGGGCAGATCGAAGAAGAGGCCTGCTCCGTTGAGTCAGCAAAAGCGGCAGAGATCACAGGCACTGGGAGGCTTGCAGGCTTTCCACGTGGCAGGAATGGAGATCAAGTCTGGAGTCAGGAGATCAGAGGCATAGACACACTGGCTGGGCTCAGGCATTTTACCGTCCACAAGGGCCACCAGGCCCGGGGCATTGAGCAAAATAATTGCAGCCCAGCAGCCATTAAAGCCATTGTCTCTCTTCCCTGTAAAACAGCCTCTAGGCTGGGGAAAATTGGGAGAGGACTGGGCAAGAAAAAAGATCGCTTCTGAGACTCTGGGTCCCAGAGCCGCATGGCTTTTTCTTCTTAGGCTATCTAGAAAATTGAAAGTTTGAATTTCAACCGTGTGGTTGCCATCTTTATTATGATTAAAAATAATAAAGGCTGATATAAATATATAAATTAGTATTTTAATTAAAGCCATGCTGATAAATAAATCATTAGACCACGCGCTTGTAAGAATTCAAAACTGCCGCCTAGCCATAATTACCTCCCCTCCCCTCTCCTCCTGCGCCCAGTAGCTAAAGAGAAAGTTCAAAGAGGTTAAAAGCCCCTACTTAAAACAGTCCCTCACCTTGAATATGTCATCCAAAACAGGAAACCCATGAAACCCGTTGGACCATGGGAAATGTAGTTTTAAGGACCCCCACAGGTCCACAGAAGTTTGTCAAACACTATATTGAGGTTCAATCCTTCCAAATAGAACCCCAAGTGATTTTAACTAACACAGAGGAAAATATAAAATACCTCATTCATACAACCACAGATCTGGAAAACAGATCTTGAAGAGACAATTGAAGAATTATTGGTCTACTGGAAAATCATAACAAAAGAAAAAGCCTGGATATCATCCTACAGGAAATTATATAAGAAAACTATCCTGACATTCTCAAACAAGGGGGAAAAGTGGAAATTGAAAGAATCCACAGACCACCTCCTACATTTAATCCACAACTAATAACTTCCAGGAATATTATAGCCAAATTAGAAAAGACCAAGGAAAAAATATTACAAGCTGCTAAGAAGAAGTCATTCAGATATCAGGGAACCACAGTTAGGATAACACAGGATCTGGCTACATCTACACTGAAGGATATGAAGGCATGGAATATAATATTCCAGAAAGCAAGAGAGCTGGGTCTACAAACAAGAATTAACTATCTGGTAAAACTGATTATATACTTGCAGGGAAATTATTTATTTTACATTTTGTAAATTTTTCTAACTCTTGCTTGGTTTTAAATTCTTTCCTTTCCCATATACCATATGACAAGTATATTATTCTGTGTTCGCCTAATTTACTTATAGTTGCCTTCTTTATATTCAAGTCATTCACCCATTCTGAATTTATCTTGAGAGTTGTAAAGAAACTTAGAGATAATCTTATCCAATCCCTTCATTTAAGAAGAGGAAACTGAGGCCCAAAGAGGTTGTGTTTTGCCCAGAGTAACACAACCATGAAGTAGTAAAACCATGATTGAAATGCAAGTTTTTCGACTCCAAATCCAGCACTCTTTATACTTTGTCCCAATAGCTCTCTGCTTCGGTCTGTTACATAGGTGGTGATTCCAAACAATTAAACCTATCACTGTAAGTTGTCCATGGCTGTTCATGATTGCCAGTTTCATGGTCACCATGCTATGAAAAGTTGTTGCAAATTTATCACAGAGTAGCAACTCCATAGTGGTCTCCAAAGTTTGCTCCAAAATGCCTTTTGTGTCTCAAAATAATTCCTTATTATTTCTAACAACAGCACAGTCAGCCCTGTTGGATGGCTGCATTTCTACCCCTTAGGAGAGCTCAATGCAACAAAGCAATATTCTCACACCAGTGTGGTAGGGCACCAATTTAAGAATATTCTGTTTCTGCATGACTTGAAATCAAACTGTGCTCATTTGTTCTTGGTATTTCTTGTACCATTTTGCAAAAATGACATTTGAAGTTCATGGTGCCATCATCCTGCAGTATGTGCAGGTTTGGGAGGAGGGGTAAGAATGGTTTTCACTTTGGAAGTCATTTAGGATAAACCATGACAATCTTAAGGCAGCTGTAATTAATGCATTTAATAGAGAGTGATATTGTCTACTTTTTCAACATATAATTTCTTCTTCTTCTTGACAAATAAAGAAACAACTCTGAAGAATAGAATTCTCCCCCCTCTAGTACAGCACAACCCTATTATGACCCAGCTTATTATCACATAGATTTGAATAGCCCACTGATGGAATCATGTTCCCAGAAACATAATAATTTTATTCAACAGAAACTGACAAAACGTGATTGTTCATTTTCCCTTTATTCTAGCATTAGTAAAAGTAATAAATATATATGCATATGTACACACACAAATATGTATGTGAGTTTATAATCATAAAAATATAGATAAAAATATAGATATTATTTCTAAAGGATTGAGGTACTTTGAACTCCCTCATTTGATACCTTCTTCCATTTCTCAAAATTTCTCAGAATCATCATCAAATGATATCATTCCTTATTCTTTTTGGCTGCAGAAGAAGCCTATTCTTCACTAAGTCTAATCCTCTGCCTTTGTCATTTTTCCAGCCTCCCAGTTCCTTAGTATCAGGGTACTCCCAAAAGAGGATGTTCCAAAGCTCTTCTCTCAGTTTCCCTCTCATATCTTCCCTCTCATCAGAATACCTGGCTTCCAGCTTTATAAGAGAATATTGAGGCTATCTATTGTGAGCTGTTATTTCTCTCCTATTACATTTTTTTAAAACATTCTGCATCATTCCTTATTCTCTCCTCTTCAGGCACAGGTACAGTCACAGAATAAGAGGTTGCTTTTCTCCTTGCCAAGGTCTTATCCTACTACTTCTGTTCTTGATTCTACCCTTCCCCATGTTCTCTAGGAGTCTGATCATTTCATCTCTTTCTGTTACCTTTGATTTCCTCTTATCCATTTCCCGCTTTCTTTCTGCCTACAAACATGTCCATTTTTAGGTATACTTCATTCAATACTTTCATTCCTTCATGTTTTAATTCAATATCTTGTCCCAGTCAAACTCCTAGAAAGGATAATTTCTGCTTGGTTCTTGGTTATCTCCATTTATGCATCTCCTACTCACTTCTCAACTCCTTGCAATCAGTCTAGAAACTCTACCACTGGGATGGAATCATTCTCTAGGCTTTTAATTATTTTTAACTAATAAACTCAACAGCCTTTTCATATAACTCTTTGTATTTAACATTTCTTGTAGCTTTTATCTCTAGTGACCAAACTTGATACTCTCTTTCACCTTAGCTTCAATGATATTCTACTCTTTTGACTCTGCTCCTATCTTCTTACTGACTACTCCTCAATCTCCTTTGCTAGATAAATTTCTCCCTCCCTTTACTTCTTAGCTGTGTCCTGAGTTCTCTTTTATTCCCTATACTCTCTCCTTTAATGATCTTACCAGTTCTCATGGACATAATTACTATCTCTATGGAAATAAATTCCAAATTTACAAATTTAGTCCTAATTTCTTTCTTGATCTTCAATTCCAAGCTGTTGGACTTTGCCAAATATCTATCCCATAAGCAGCTCACACTTAAACATGTCCAAAAGTGCACTCAAAATTTTCCCCAAACCCATCCCATCTATCCAAATTTCCCTATTCTTTCTGAGACTACCATGATCCTTTTTAATTTGGGAGTCATCATCTGCTCTTCCCACTTTCTTGCTCTACCATACACAATCAGCTACCTACTCCTTTCTACTTAAAATCTCTTACATCAGTACCCTTTTCTCTAAATTGTCTGAGGTCAAATTTGAACCCAGGACTTTTTGAATCCAAATTTAGTGGCATCTTTTCTTGAAAGACTTATAAAGTGATACTATGGGAAGTTTTCCTTATCTTCTTAGTTGGTAACAACCATTCCTTTAGACTTCTCAAATTATTTTGTTTTCTCTCTCATTTACCATATAATATTATCTAATTCAGCTTTTTTATATCTCACTCTACAACAAACTGACTGGGAATTCTTTGCGGGCCAGAATATATCCTTTCTAAATGTTTTTTTTTCTTTCCTAATGCCCAGAACAGTATAATAAACAAAATATATTCTCAATAAATATTAGTTGTAAGAAACCTGGAAAGACTTATATGAAGTGATGAAAAGTGAAGTGAGCAGAACAAGGAGAATGTTGTACACAGTAACAGCAACAAAGTACAATGATTAGCTCTGAATAACTTAACAATTATCAGCAATGCAAGGATCCAGGACAAATCTGAGGAACTCATGATAGAAAAAAAGGCTATTTACTCCTAGAGAATGAACTGATAAAGTCTGAATGCAGATTGAAGCGTGCTGTCCTTTATTTCCTCCATGAATTTTTCTCTAGTGTGATGTGTCTTCTTTTACAATTTGATATACATTGAAATATGGACTGTATGATAAGACATGTACAGCCTAAATCATGTTACCTGTCCATTAGGGAAGGGGTAGAGATGGGAGGGAAGGAGATAGCATGGATTATAAAATGTCAGAAAACAATTATTAAAAATTGAACTGACATATAATCTGGAAAATAAAAACTTTAAAAAATAAAATAAAGGTTAAAATTTTTATTTTTAGGCTTCTTTCCAACTCTAGTATTTTTCAATATTGTGGGAATGTCTAAAACACAGATGAACATGTATATATTTAAAAAGGCAAAGTGAATGAGCATGGTAGAAATTCCTGAGAAGAGAATGGAAATTAATTCTATCTGAGAGTATTTATTTCATGGAGTGGCAGCTGAAGGAACAGAGAAACTACAATGGTAAGGATGGTGATTATACAGGAGTAAAAGAGTAGGAAATTCAGATTTTTGTATAGGAAGACTTTCACTGAGGTGAATTTGAGGTTGGTCCATTTTTGATTATACTCTATGGTGGGAAAAAAGAAACCAGTATGAGATAAACCCAGAAAGGGAATTTGGAGGCTGATTATGGAAACCTTTGAATAATCAGGTTTTCAACTTCATTCAGAAATCAAACTTGTACTGAAAATAAAGTTTCTGAAAGAACTGAAATAATAACAGCTCATATACCTATGATATTTTATAGACTACAAAAGGTATTCCTTACAAAAACTCTCTGGGGTAGGTAATATGTCTCCTCACTTAGTATCTCCCCAGAAGTGCTCTTCACATAAGCAATTAAAAGAGGTTTTTCAAATTAATTTTTACCATGCTTTTATAAAATAGGAAATTGAGGCTGAGATAGATTAGATTACTGGTTTAGGATCATAATGAGTAAAGATCAGGACTGGTACTAAAAACTCAGCCTTCTAGATTTTAATTGTAGATATCTGCTATTTCTTTTCACATTGGCCAAATTTTAAGTTTGCTGCACAGATAATCTTACAGTCTTCTTTTTCTTTACTTTTCGTTCAAGTACTTACTTCTTAGCCCTTTGTTATTTTTCATATATTGCATGGTGTGGCGCTAAGCCTAATTTGGCCTAGTCCAACAGATCCAAGACTTTTCTTGTTTAAAATTCAGTAGGTAATCATGAACCATAACAATTCGATTAAAATTACTTTAATTTACTGCTGAATCCCATTAAGTAAGAGCAATTGCAAATAATTCACTCTTGCAAAATCAACTGAATCAGGTGGAGCCCTCTGATGGACATCACTATTTGTTCTTTTTTTTTAGATAAGGAAATCCATACATTTAGCTCCATAAAGATGAATTCCCTCTATAACTAATCCTGAAAGGAATGGAGGAAGAGATGGGATAAAATTTTTATAGAAATAGGTTTGAGAATCAATTTATTCCCCCTCATGAAGACCCTTCTCCCACTCTTTTATCAGCCTGCTTCAGTTGGGATGAATCATATCCTTTAATTGGTGCTCTCTACTACAATGGTGTCATGTCTCAACAATCTAGGTCTTCACCACCAGATCACCTTACAAGCCTAGGTAGATCAAAAATGTTTGACTATTAAATTGGGACAGCCCCATTAATTGTTCAAATAAATTTAACTGTCTACCTGTAAAGGAGTTTGGGAGATTATGGGAAAAACATGATTCCCTCCACCATATTAGGTGGGGCAGTGAATATATGCTTTCCCTGTAATGAATTTTGTGTATGATTCCTGAAACATGATATATAAGAAAATGATTTACAAACAACCTAAAAAGGTGTGAGTAAAACTGGTTACTATTCTTAGCATCAGAGTAGTAGAGGGTCTGTTTCCCCAATAAAATTTAGGATATTCCTAAAAAACCCTACCTATCTTGATCAGGCTCTACCCCACCTAGTTGTTCAAACAAATCTTTAGCAAATTAAGCTCAGGCTTCAGGGGCTGTTTGAATAAGGAGGGCCAAGATTTTTTCAGAGTTTTGGATTTTTTTACAACTGCAGGACGATTGAGGAACTGGAGACCATATACTCAAATTATTATGGCATAGCTAGAGAATGGGATGCCAAACATAAAAGGAACAGCTAGATATTGGCAGTTACAGTTTTACCAAGGATTTCCGAGTGACTTCATAGTAGTATCCTAGTTTCTATTGGAGGTTCTCCAGTACAAACAACTAAGGGAAGATGTGTCCTTTCTCAGGTGGAGGTGAGTAGAAGACACTCCCTCCTTTTTGCTTTTAGCCTCCACTAAAGTGGCTAATCAAGTATTGTGTATTATGAGATCTTGAGAGTCTGTATTTGTCCAAAACAACTTATGGTAGGTCTGTTTGTGTTATTGTGGATAGAGCCTCTCTAGGGATTTCTTGAGATACCCCACACAGTTAATATTAAACACTGCCATTTTATGATCCAAAATTATATGAACTCTGTCATAAACCAGAGCCACTGTGAATCTAGCTGGACATTCAGCAAAGTTGGGTCTCTAGAAGGCAATTTTAATTCTGAAAATTCTAATTTTGATATTATGAATTCTAAAAATTCTGGAAAAAATTCTGAAATTCTAATTCTGAAGCTAATCCCAAAAACAAACAAACAAACAAACAAACAAAAATCACCTTATAGCCCGAATTAATAGAACCTGGTAGACTTTTGCAAATGGCTAGGGATTTGGGATAGACATTGGTAGATGGTTATCTTTATGTGATCAAGGATGGATACTACTATTCCTTTTAGACCTGAATTTACAGCTACTAAGGACAGTGGATTTGCGGACATGCCTTCTCATAATAAGCAGAATTTCATTCAGACTGTTACATCTTTGAGGTCAGTGTTTAAGGAAATTTATGCCTAGAAGTCCATCCTTCTGATCCAATCAGTCAGAATTTTACATATGGTTCATGACACCCTTATAGTGGGATATAGATTTGAAGGACAAAACAAGGAAGGCCAGAAATATAGGACTATAAAAAAACTGCTGGTGAAATAACCCAGGTTATATATTTATGGAAAAGGACAAAAGCTATAACATTGCTACTAGTTTTATGTATACATATATAATTTGCCAAATGATGCCTTCTCTAGTGTAAGAAGAGGAGGGAGGGAAGGAGTTAGTTCAAATGTAACGAATAAACAAATAAGTTTCAATTAAAAAATAATAATAATGTTGTGTGGCCAGGGAAAAATGTGAATGATATATCTAGACATTAATAATAGTCTACAATGAGTTGAATAAAATTATTATACCAATTTTTGCAGGCTTTCATGGTCTTTCCAGTGTGACTCAATGGGCTAGATAGTACAGACCTCAAGTGGATTTTATGAAATTTTGTCAGTGTTTTCTTTTCCATTGCATTTCTAAGGTAGTAAGATTCAGTAAAAATGGGCTGACTTCCTATCAGGCCAATCATTTTAGTTTTCAAGGCACTATACCTGCAATACATGATGTGGGGCTAAGCCAAAGGCAGGAAAGAGGATATATGTGACCATAGGATCTGTGAAAGCCCTAGGAGACAGCCTAAATTCCTCTGCAGTGTAGGACAGTTAAGGGAAGAGATGTGAATTGACTCCTAGGAATAAGATTCTTGATTAGTTGCCCAGTAATTAGGGTGATGGCAAGAGAAAACAGACCCTAGAAACTGCTTCTTTCCCACTGTTATAACAAATATTTTGGGTTGATCTGTTTTTTTTATTTTTCTTGTTTTTATTTTGAAGATTCTTCTGCTACTAAGTCCTCCCTCTAATAAAGGAACCAAGAATAAAGAGTTTGGGTGTTGTCATGATGACTTAATAGTTAAAAAATACATTTAAAAGGACTCGTTTATTCTCTTCTACTATCCCTTGCCCATATCAACTATTGATATATTTACCCCTCTGTACAACAAAAGGTTTAAAGTCATTTTGTTATTATCATTAATTACTACAATTAATAAATCATTAGAAAATCAGTTTTGAGAAAAGAAAGAGATCTCTGAGGTCTAGTCATTTGGACTATTTTACTTTATCACTTCAGTCTGGTACAGTGGAAAGAAAATTGGATCTGTAGTCAGAGGACTTGGTTTCAGATCCCAGCTCTGCTATCTATTTACTGCCTATATGATTTTTTGGCAATTCATGTCACTTCCTAAGGGCTCTATTTCCTTATCTGTAAAACAGGCTAGGGATGTCCTGGATAATCTCTAAGGTTTTTTTCCAACCTCAATTTTTGGATTCCATAGTATTTTACTCATTATTCCACAGTACAACTCAAATTATTATTTTCTTCTTTCCCAGGATGTTTTTTTTTTCTTTGTAGGGAGTCACTTTAACCAGAACAGTTGATGAAAAAAATATAATTAACCCATCAAATCTTTGTTGAGCATTTTCTATGTGCCAGGCATTACATTACAACAGGTACTCAGAATACAAAGACCAAAAAAAAAAAAAAAAAAAAGGAAATAGTATTTGTCCTCAAGGAGGCTTACATTCTATTATGGGGGAAAAACAAAAAATACATACATATATTTGTCCATGTACAGCTATACTCATATACATATAAATAAAAATTTAAACTTTGCTAAGAGTTTTGGAATGATTTATATATACATATGTATGCACACACCTATGGATTATCATACAACACATACATGTAGCGCAATATACATAGGTGTACATTTATACATATGCATGCATTTACATGTGTGTCTGTGTGTATATATTTGGGGAGTGGGGAGAATCTGGAAGGGTCTAATGAAGAAGGTAGCATTTGAGGAGAGTATTAAAACCCTATAGATTTTAGGAGGTGAAAAGTAAGGAAGTGCTTTCCAGGGATTGGGGACAAGGTGCAGATAGGAGATGGAATCTCTTGTGTGGGGAACAGCAAGAAGGCCAGTTTAACTGGACCCAAGAATGTTTTAAAAAATAATAAGCATCCCATTCCTCAACTTGCCTAATATATTTTTGTTGAATTTCTGTAGGAATTTTGCACCTTTACAATCTTCCTGGCTGGAGGATCCTAGCCTTGGTTTCCTTCCAGGCCTCAAACGTCTTGCAACGTACAATGGGGGGTGATTAACCATTGCTTTCCTTTGGCCCCATTTGGTGCAACCATATTGCAACTGACATTGGAAGCCAGGCATAGAACTGGATGCCCTGCTCTTAGAAGTCAAGGGTCTCTGGGTTAGTTCGGGGGAGGTGGGAAAAGGTCAGGTCGAGAGTGTGGGCGACCAAGGCCAGATGAGTGAGCTGTGGAATGGCACATAGCTATCATTAAAACCAGTAGCTCCCCGCCCCTGGCACCAGACCCTTGCCCTCGTACCTGTTCCCTTCTAATTTGACAGGGAAGTTCTCAATCACTAATCCCCACTCCAAATCGCTTGTTAAACACTGAAGTATTGCATCTTGGGAACTGTAGTTCTGATCACGGACCAGGGCTCCTGGTCCTCCTCTCTAGCTCCTGGGGATACGCTCCATTGCCTAACTCGGTCCGCACCCCGAGCTGTCTCTGAAGAAGGGGGGAAGGGACGGTGCGACACCACGCTTGGAGGGTGGATTCTGGGGGCATTTGCTAGGGCTGAGGGAGGGGGAAGGGAGACTACATTTCCCAGACTTCCCGACTCGTGCAGGGAGTCGGCTCCTCCAGTTTGCGTGAGGGCTGCAGGTTGATCTTGGTTGCAGATGAGCGCAGAATTTATAAGCGAGAGCAAGTGAAGTGGGGGTGGGGGGAGTCCTGGGCAGGAGAAGTACCCCGGCCAGGCGAATTATGCATACGTTAGGCAAACACTGAGAGAATGGCTGTGGAAGGTAAGAGACGTCTAAGTCCTATTTCCTGCAGCAGCAGCAGCAGCAGCAGCAGCTGCATCGACACGCGCACCCCAATGCACCCACTGATGAGGATTGAGGGGAATGGTAGGGGGAAGGGAGAGGGATGAGATGGGATGGAAGGTGAGGGGGGAAGGAATGGAATGCTGCCGCCTCCTGCCTCTCACCTGGCCTATCCAGGGGAAGACATTGGGTTATTACCCAGGAGAGGTGGCCCAGAGGGGCGATGGTGTGCAAAGGAATTAAGGTCTGGAGGTTGGGAGAGGATAAAAATCCCATTATGCAAATTGTTACACCGGGAATTGGAGGGGAGCCTTTGCTACCGGGCCCGAAGTGCCTGCCCCCACACAGATCCCCTTGGCCCTCCCCAGTCTGCCTTGGCCGGCGGGTGGATGGGTGAAAAGCCCTTCGTATACCCCCACGTGGGGAGGGGGACCCTTGCCAGGTGCGTCATCCCCTCACTGGTCGGGATCTCGGATTGCGATTGGGCTGGAAACCCCTCCCTCCGACGCTGGTCTCTGAGCTGGGCGCGCAGGAGCAGCTGTGGCGCCAGTGTCGGGGGTGGAGAGGTGTCACTACACCTGTCTCCTTGTTCCTGCAGCCGCACTTGGGCGCTTGGGAAAGTTTGTGGGAACGGATTTCGTGGCGGTGTTGGGGGTGGGGGTGAAACTACTCGAATCCCTTCAAAGTGCTGGAGGGGTGGGGGTGGTTGTGATTCTATCTCTTTTTCCTTTTGGCAATTGGTTCTCCCGTACCCAGTTTCCGAGTTTTGTTTGGCAGTTATATCTGTAAATTACAGCATCCACTGGGCTTCCTGGTTGGAAGCATGGTTGGGGATGGGTGCTTTTGACTTGTGGAGGTTCAAGACTTGGGATCAAAAGATCACAGATTTAGAGTAGAAAGTCTCTTAGGCGGTTACCAGCCCAATCCTTTTTCAGGTGAGAATACAGAGACCTGGAACTATTAAGTGACTTGGCCAAGATCTCAAAACAAAGAGAGTGGGAAAGTCCAGAATAAGACCTAGATCTGAGCACTCCCAAGTTCAGCAGGACTAGGAATTCAGCCCAGGTCTTTTGATTCCTGCTCTGGCTGTAAGATTCCCTTACCAAATATTTCTGTTTTACAAAAATTAGGGGCTAATGATGAAACCCACTAATGTTTATGATGACAAATTGTGTATGAGTCAAGCTAGTCATGAAATGATTGAACAATAATGAGTAAAGAGTGCATTAATATGCACATATAGAAAGTTACTTATGGTATATAAGGGAGGCACTGATCCAAAGCCTTTCCCAGGCATGAAGGGCAAGAGAGAAGGCAACACCCCAGCAGCCTAACTGGGCTCAATGCCACCGGGAAATGAGTCTATTCCCTGTGGGCAAAAGGCAAGAATCAGTCTCTGAGGGCCTCTTTCTTTTGGAATGGAAAGGAAAAAGAATGGCTCTCCAACTTAAACATTGACCTTGTCCACCTAATAGTTTTTATACTCAGCAGTCAGGTGCTTACCTCCTGCTTGGTAACATTTTGAACATGACAAATGCCATTTCATATCTATCCAATGTCAAGAACTAGTATAGTAACGTGCATTTTTACATACACACATTTATATATTGTATCTCAATAAAGTAACCTTTACTAAATGCCTACCATGTGCCAGGCACTGTGCTAATCATGGAGGAAAACCTTCTAGGAAAAGAGAGTTTTAGTTGGGTGATCAAAGCAACACGAGAAGTTGAAAGGTGAACAACCAGAGAAATACCTGGAGGCAAGAGATGAAGTGTCTATGTGGAACATCTAGAGGTTCAGTGTCACTGGATCCAGTTTGTGGTGGGTAAGACGTCAGAAGACTGGAAAGGTGGAAGGGGGTTACGTTATGAAGGATTTGATAAAGCAAACAGAGCATTTTGTATTTAATCCTGGGAGCAGGAGGGATCTATTGAAGTTTACTGAGTAGAGGGGTGACGTGATCAGACCTGAACTTTAGGAAAAATCACTTTAGTGACTGAATGGAAGATCATTTGGAGTCAGGAGAGATGTATGGCAGCAGTATTTCTCTCCCTTTCTTTTCTTTTCTTTTCTTTTTTTTTCTTTTCTTCTCTTCTTCCTCTCTCTCTCTCTCTCTCTCTCTCTCTCTCTCTCTCTCTCTCTCTCTCTCTCTCTCTCTCTCTCTCTCTCTCTCTCTCTCTCTCTCTCT
>NC_058130.1:664771881-664866237 GCF_016433145.1 Gracilinanus agilis | reverse complement strand
AACAAACAAAAAGGGTGAGGGGGCCACCTAGGTAGCTCAGTGAATTGAGGTGCTAGATTCAAATCTGGTCTCTGACACTTCCCAGCTATGTGTCCCTGGGCAAGTTCACTTAACCCCCATTGCCTAGCCCTTACCACTCTTCTGCCTTGGAACCAATATATAGTATTGATTCTAAGGTGGAAGGTAAGGGTTTCTAAAATAATAATAATAATAATAATAATAATAATATAAAGGACAAACAACAAGAAGATGTACACACATATAGGGATATATAGGTATATATATATATGTACTTGCATGCATATATGCATAAATGCTTAAATACATACAAGTGCTTTATAAATGTCAGTTATACATATTATCCAAATGGGGCATTTGGACAAAAGGTTAAATCAAGAGGGCAAGGATTATGTTTAGTGCTAACTTGGCTAGCAGAGAGCACTATGAATTCCTGTTCTTGTAAGACATTGGTACATACCTCTAAAGGTGATAAGGGACTCCCCCTTTCTGAAGAATTTAAATGAAAATTTAACTTTGTTTCTAGTATATTTCAAATCTCAGGAAAAGAAGCCTATCTGGACTCTTTCTAGCCCTAGGTGAATCTAACACAGTATCACATACTTCATTTGTTTCTTTCATCTAATTTGAGCAGTGATTCGTGCAGGTGTCCTTAGCTAGAGATTATTTTCCTTAAAAGTTTTTGAAATATCTGTTTCAACTTGGAGAGATAGCATGACCTTAGGGGATAGAGTGCTGGACCTGGAGATACAAGCCTTGGATTTGTATCTCATCTTTATCCCTTACTAATTATATGACAATGGGAGAATCACAATGTCCTCCAACCTCAGTTTTCTCTATTGCTTAAGGTCATTCTGGTTTTTTGTTTTTGTTTTTGTTTTTATCTATGATGCAGTGGTCTTCCTTTTTAGTGTATGCCATTGCACTCTGAAAATGAATATGAAGTTGCCGTCCCAAAGATAGTAGAGCACATACATTTGTTGCTTTTACTCATTTGTGGGGATGAGTTTTAACTTGTCCTTTATGATTGATGTCCAAATTTGGATGTAAGTTCCCATGGCAAAATGACATCCCTAGTAGAATGATATAGGTCCCTAGTCTTTGAGGTGTTTTGGTTATTCTTCAGTTCTTCAGGTTTTAGTAATGTTTGACTCTTTATGAACTCATTTGGGGTTTTCTTGGCAAAGATACTGGAGGGGTTTGAAATTTCCTTCTCCAGCTAATTTTACAGATGAGGGAGGCAAATAGGGTTAAGTGACTTGCCCAAGATCGCACAGGACTACTAAGTGGCTGAGACCAAATTTGAATTCAGAAAGATGAATTTTCCTGGCTCCAGGCTAGGTACTTTATCTACTGTATCATCTAGCTTCTGTCTTGTTAAAAGTTTTAACTAATTGGCCTAAAAATAAGTACATACTGTCCCAGAAGTCTTAGTTCAGTCCAGAAGCTTTAGGAGCACCTGCTATGGGTCATGTTCTGTGGTATGCTTTAGGAATACAAAGACAAATAGAAATAGATCCTGCCCCTAGGGAGCTTACATTTTCCTGTAGGGAAATAACATGCAGGTAGATATATAAATTCAAAATAGACAAAAATGTAGCTAAAATAGAGATCCCTTCTTTAGCAACTTTATATATCAAATGAAGCTGAGCAAGATAGCAAATACATTGGCCAATAAAATTCTATCTGTCTGCTCCTGTGAGTCAATCATCTGCTAAAACCTTATTCTCATTGTAGGACAGAAGCAACTCTTGCTTATTCATGGCTTTGTCAAGAACTTGCAAGGCTTTGTAGGGACTACTAAGCTGTGAATAGCTTTGAGTAGTGCATAGTGATAGATTGTGTCTGTCAGAGGACTGGTCTAAGTTTGGAGGGTTTGTTGCCAGAAAAATGGTTTTCTTTTTGGCCAAGGCAATTCACAAAGAACAACTACTCACTAAGGCAGGGAGGGGTAATGATCTGTGTTGGGGTGGTAAGTCCCCATACCACTGAAATCATGAACCTTTCTGGGAATGTGAGTCAAGCTCAGCATGAGTCAGCAGCATGATGTGGCAGCCAACTGAGCTAATTAATGCTGTCTTAAGCTTCGTTAATAGAACCATGATGTATCCAGAACAAGGGAGGCAATAGTGTCACTGTTACTGCATCTGGTAAATTGTATATTGTTAGGTCTGACACATGAGAATGGACATTGACTATCTGGAGAGTCTATAGCATCCTTAGTATTTTTGACATCTTTCTCTGGAAACTTGTCAATGGCTTTTTCTAAAATATGGAAGACCAAGCACTCGTGGAAAGACATAACAATGTTTAACCAAGGAGAGCAGGAGAAGACTTGGGATGAATGTGAAACACGTTTGAGATTTTTAAATATTTGAAGGGCTGCCGTGAGAAAGAGGAATCCATCTTGTTCTGTTTGACTTTGGCAATAATTAAATTCATCAAGAGTTTATTAAGCCCCTACCATGTGCCAAGCCCTGTGGTAGGAGATTGAGACAAAAAGGCAAAAACAAAACAGTCTCTGCCCTCAAGGAACATACACTCTGCTGGTAGTGGAAATGAAGTAGGTAACAACATGTATATTAATAAATACAAAATAAAAATAACTTTGGAAATAGGAATGGTGTGTAGAGAACTAACAAATGGAAGAATCATGAAGAGCATCTTATAGGATGTGGTATGTAATCTTGAAGGAACTAAGGTTTCCTAAGATAAATGTTGATGTTGATGGAATGCCTCATAGTAGGTAAGCCTAGTTAAGCTAGCATATAGTCCATGAGGGGGAATAATGTGTAATTACTTTGTAAAGATTGATTGGAATCATATTGAGGCCTCTAGGTAGCACAGGGAAGAGATTGTTGGACGTGGAGTCAAGAAGTCCTGAATTTCAATTCTGCCTCTGAAACATACTAGTAGTGAAACCCTGGGGAAGTAATTTGTAATCTCTCTCAGACTCATCTGTAAAATGGGGTAAATAATAGTACCTACAAAAATAGAATTGTTGTGAGGATCAAGTCAGTTAACATATATAAAATGCTTTGCAAACCTTAAAGGGCTATAGAAATGTTTATATTTATTTTATAATTATATTCATTATTAGTATTTGTTATTATATTAGTATAATATTATGTTAGTATGTATTAGTATGTATAATTATAGCTTGTGATTATAATTAATATTTATTACAATTAGTATTGGTATAATTGATACAATTGGTACAATTAATTACAATTAGTATTAGTTCATACTGCCAGAGGGATTTGTGTATTGTAGAAGCAAGGATATCAGTTTGACTAGTGAGTTGGAGATGGCTCAGAGAGGACTCTGGGTGAAAGATGATGAGGCCTGGAATAAGGCAAATTATGATGTCAATAGCCAGAAGGGGGTGGATTCAAGAGTGTTGTAGAGGTAGAATCAACTAGACCTGACACCTAATTGTGTTCGGGAGACACAAAGTAAAGTAAAGAATCAAAAAGGATGTCTATGTTCTGAATCTTTGTCACTGGAAGAATGGTGACATGCTTCTTAGAAATAGGGAAGTTACCAGAGTGAGCAGATCTGAAGGGGGGTGGAGTTATTAACTTCTGTTTTGAGTAAGTTGAATTTGTGAGATGATCGAAGACTTCTAGTCAGAAGTGGTCAACAGGCAGTTAGAGGTGCTGGGCTGCAGTTTAGGAGTGAGATGAGGGTCATATGTAAAGATTTTTAGTATTATCTGCCTAGAGATGGTTGCTGAACCTATGGAACATATTGACAAAAACACCAAGAAAGGCGTCATAGAGAGAGGGGAAAGGGGGTTCAGGAAAACAAACTTTGATGTAATTCTACAAATAGAGGGCTGGATGTGCATGTAGATCCAAAGGAGGAGCCTGATAAGCACTGTTCAGGCAGGTAAGGGGAGAACTAAGAGAGGACATTGTTACAGACATCTAGGGAGGGAGAATTATATTTACCACTGGGGATATAAATACAAACAAACAATACAATCTCCAGCCTCAAATAAATGGGAGCTGGAAAGTTGGAGGAAGAAGAAGGGTGTGCAGGTGAGAAGTGTTTTGGAGGGTGAACTTCCGATGAAGCGATAATGTCTGGGGCTTGTATTGAAACAGTGGCTTGGGCAAAGGAATCACCAATCAGGATAGAGATTTCTCTAGGATGAGAAGGTGGCCTAGAGGAGAGATTGGTCCCACAGTATCAGATATTCATGAGTGATTATTGTAAAATTTTGCAGTAAAGAGATTTATTATGACTTTAGAGTGAAGTTTCAGTTTAATGGTGGAGAAGTGAAATAGGGAAAATGGGGGAGACAAGAATATTTGATATGACAGTTACATACTCAACTTAGCCAGGGAAACTAATTAAATATTTGTGAGCCCTTTGGGGTTACAGTGAGACAGTAGGAAGCAACATAAAGGGATTTAAATAATAAAATAAGGTAGGGCAAGTGGGAATTGGGCAAACTACTCTTAACCGCTATAGGAGGGAAGATACAGGAGTTTAAGTGTCAGGGCAGGGAAGATGAAACTTACACTACACTATACTAGACTAAATACAAGCTTGATAGGGTTTTGAGGTTCTCACTACTTGCTCCAATGATGTTCTCTGCTGTCCCAGGGTCCAGAATGTTGGTACCATCCACAAACTCCACTGGGTCACTCCAATAGGCTGTCACAGACCTGGAGGTCCACCCTCCAAAGCTGCTGATCCAGACCTATTTTGCAGTTCCTCAAGTGGGGTTTCTTCAGTGAGATCAGGGCACAAGTGGCAAGCCTCCCAACTGTCCCAGAGTTCAAAAGCTCTTTGTCCTTTCTGCCACATTCCAAAAGCCCTTAGAATGTTCAACTCAAGCTTGCATTTTCAAATATTCTTTTCTAAATTTTACACCTATCTTATTCCTTATTACAGAAGGGAGCCATATTTCAAGGGGTTGAGAAATGAAAGGAAAAGGAGAAAATGGAGGAAGTGAAGTAAAGGCAACATTTTTTTTTGCTCTACAAATTTGGCTGTGAAAAGGAGATAGATGAGATAATGGCTTGAGAAGTCAGTGGGATTACAGAAAGGCATCATAAGGATGGAGGAGGTCTTTGGAATGAGAGCCAGTAAATATGGAAAGAGATTAAAATTTAGGAAGGAGGGATGCATAAAAGAGTAAAACCTTGGAGGACCAGGATAGTAGGGGATGGAATTAAGGCCACAGGTAGAGGATTTACCTCGAGAAGGAGAAGGGCAACTTCTTTCTGAAACTAGAGAAAATTGAGGAGGATATTCAATGTATAGAATCATGATGAAGAGAGAGCTAATGATAAAGGGTCAGCCTAGCAAGCTACTAGGTCAAAGATAGGAAGACCCCTAGATCTCTGAAGTTTATGAGGCCTTTCTCTTGTGAAGGGGAGATGAAGGAAACTGAAACTGTGCTCCAAACTCTGCTACTTCTTCTCTTCACATTCAGTAAATTCCTTCTCAGAAGTTTAGCTGTACTTTCCCTCTCTATTTGTACACATTTCTTATGGCTGAGTTGACCTCATTTTTCATATCTGGAAAATGGAGATCATAAGAGCACCTATATCCCATAGTTGTTTTGAGGAAAAGATGAAATAATATATGTAAAACAAGCCTTAAGGTGCTATATAAATTAGCTTTTTTTCTCCTTCTTCATTAAAATGTGAGGTAATATTCTCTACAGAAAAGGTAGGGGAAAGGAATGGTATAGATGCCTTGAGGAGATAAAGTAGAACAAATGTCCTAGGGCAGTGATGGCAAACCTTTTAGAGACCATGCAACATGCGCCACCCCCCAGAGACTGTGTGCCATGCCCTGCCCCCCACAAGTGCCAGGCATGCCTTACCTCACCCCCCCCCTTTACCCCACATAGGTGAGGGAGAAAACTATCTCCTTGGGCTGCTGGACAGAGGGGTGGGTGAAGTGAAAAAATGTCATCAGATATGGTGGAGAGGGGGAAGGGAGCAGCTCCACCCAAGTCCCTCTGCATTTTTAGCAATGAACTCTGGTGGTGGTGTGGGGGGATGTGCCCACAGAGAGCATTCTACATACCATTTTTGTTGTATGTTCCATAAGTTCACCATCACAGCCCTAGGGAGTATGACAGATTCTGTTAGGAAAGTGTAAGAATAAATTGATGTGTAGGAATGAAGATAAATTACATAAGTTCATAGTTAGCTCAATTAACAGTTATGTGACTTACATCAATATTCACCTTTACCTAAGTAGGAGCAAAGATGGTGGATGACCAGAGCAATGAAGTGTTAGTGTTTCTTGTCCTCTTTGGACAAGGGGGTGGGGAGTGGGGGAGAAATTCAAGATCATAAAGTAGAACTCATTAACCATAGGGTCAAGATTTGAAGGGAGAAATATGAGACCAGTGCATAGGTCATGGGTTGGAACTATATGGAGGGACAGTTGGAATGAAAGGACATTGAAATGATGACAGAGTCCATTTGTAGTAAGGAAGGATGAGGCTCAGGGAGAGATAGAAGGATAGGAGGTTTTGATCAGAGGAATTTCAGCATAACCATCCAACATTGGTTAATGATAGTGATAGGTGTAGGTCCTGGGAGTTGAGGAGTCTCATAAATTGGGAACAAAGCTATTTGAAGGAATATCAACATGTAAATAGACATTATACAGAGTAGTAGCAATAGTGTACAATGATCACCTAGGAATGACTTAACTATTATCAACAAGACAAGGATGTACAACAATTCCAAGGGACTCATGACAACAAACACTACCACAATAGAAGGAACTGACAGAGTCTGAATGCAGATAAAAGCATACCATTTTCCATTTTATTTCCTCCATGAATCTTTCTCTAGTGTAAGCAATTATTTCACAACATGATAAACATGGAAATATATATTATATGATAATATATGTACTATACATTACATGGTTTCTTGGGGAAGGAGGAGAGATGGGAGAGAGAACATGGATTGCAAAATGTTTGGAAATGAGTATTAAAAATGGTATAACATATAATCAAAAATTTTTAAAAATTCCTAAACTGAAGTTCTGGGAAAATAAGATCAGGAATTAGATTGGAGAGGACTGAATGCCTTGAAAAAGGAGGGGAGAACCACCTGGAGCAAGTAGAGAGCAGAATCTCTTAATTGGCTTAATTTCAAAGTAGGAGAGATTATTGAGAGATGGTGACAAGGGAAGGGCCTGGGAAATAATGGCAAGGAATAAGAAGCATACTTATTTTTACTGATGTTATCAATTGGGGATTGGGGATAAATACATGCAGAAGTAGAGAGAATGGCCAGGGATAGATGCAGTATCTTCTGGGGGAGCCAGGACTATCCGATTGCAGGATGATGGGATAAGCATTAGAAGGAAAAGTTTGATTTGATGGACTGAAAGTGAATCTTATATAAAATAGATTTCATCTCAAATTTAGAAAAAGCTTTTAACTTCCTAACTACTAGAGCTATCCAATTATAATACTAGCTAAAATTTATATAGCATTACATATGTGCTGGGCACTGCTAAATGTTTTATGATTATTGTTTCATTTGATCCTCATAACAACATAGGGAGGTAGTGGGAGTAGTGGATAATAAAGTAGGGGATACAGTGAGTTCTTTTGTACTACAAGTTTTTGAGTGGAAAATAGATTAGCATCCTAAGGGGCATTTGAAATATTATTTTTGGGTATAAGTTTGATCAGTCCATTCAAACCTCTCTGACTTCTCAAATTCCTTCCAAATTTTGAGATTCTAGTTTTTGACAAGTCAAAATAACTGGCAAATATCTCACTTACCTCAGCAGAACTACAATGGATCTGTAATATCTCTCAAGCATGTGGCTATTACCTACAAGATGTGGTTTACAACCCGTTTATGCCTGCTCATTTCATGTTACTCTAGTACAAATTGTCCCATAAATCTGCCACAGGGGGCCTACCAAACAGGCTGAGGATCTTCTTTTATATCTCTTTATGTCATGTGGACCAATGGAGCAAGTAGGTAATCTTCCTATATGGCTGGCCCATTTTTCTTTTAGCCCTTTAGTGCTCTGATCGTATTGTTTGTGCCATTTCTTCTGTCCTTTTCCTCATTAATAATGTGTTTACACTGCTCATATCCACCACACACATATCTTTGGTTCTTTGGATAATCCTTAATGTCACTTCTCAGGAAGCTATAGCATTCCATGACTCACAGGCAAAAAAGAATTACTGAGGAAATATTGGTGGTAAGAAAGCAGGAAGAAACTTGTTTTAGACAGGCAGAAGCTTGGAGTCATTAAAAGAACTTACTGTCTCTCCCCTGAAACCCACAACTACTCCTGATTCCCATACTTCTGTCCAGTTTACCACAATTCTTCCAGTCATTCAGATAAAAAACCCAGAAAGTCTCCTACTACTATTATTTTACTGTCTGTTTCTTCCTGTAACTCCTTCAAGAATTTAGATGCCAATTCATTTGGTGCATATATGTTTACCATTGATAATACTTCTTTGTCTATGATACCTTTTGGCAAAATCCTTATTATTCCCTGGCTTTCTCTTCTAATAAGGTCCATTTTTGCTTTTGCCTTATATGAGATCATAATTACTACCCTTGCTTTTTTTATTTCAGCTGAAGCATAATACATTCTGCTCTAGCTCTTTTTCTTAACTCTTTGTGTCTTTATGTATTTAGTGTGATTTTTATAAAGAACATAGTGTTGGATTCTGGTTTTAATACATTCTGCTATCCACTTACATTTTATGGTGAGTTCATCCTATTTATATTTACAGTTATAGTTGCTAAATATTTCCCTCCATTTTATTCTCTTGTATTTATCCTTTTCTTTTATTAACCCTATCCCCACCTTCAAAAATCCTCTTAATTTTTTATCACAGCCTCCCTTTAGATGTCTTTTATCTTGCCAATCCTTTCAGCCCCTTCCTCTTGTATTTCCCTGTTGTGTAAGATTAATTCCTATACTCAACTCTGTGTGTATGTAGGTATTGTTCCCTTTTTGAACCATTTCAGATGAGAATGAGTTAATGTGTTTCCTAAAATCTTTACCCATTTTCCCATTCTTTGATTGAAATTGATTGAAAAATCTCTTCCTTGTGCACCTTTTTTCTGAGATAATTTTCTATATTCTTTTCCCTTCTTCCAGTGAATTATTCTTTTTACCTTTCTGTTCTTTTTTGAGATTATCCCAATTTAATAGATTTATACTCATTCTCTTTGCCTATGTAGGCTCCTATTTGCTTTAATAATGATAAAATTCTTAGGAGTTACATGTATCATCTTCCCATTTAAGAATATAATAGTTTAACATTAAGTCCCTTGTGATTTTTCTTTTATGTTTATGTTGTTATACTTCTCTCCAGACTTTGTTTGAATGTCAAATTTTCTATTCAGTTCTGGCCTTTAATCAGGAATGCTGGAAAAGATCTCTATTTCTTTAAATTTCTTTAAAACTTGAGGATTATACTCAGTTTCATTGTGTAGATTATTCTTGGTTGTAATCCCAGCTCCTTTGCCTTCCAGAATGTTATATTCTAAATACTCCACACCTTTGTAGTGGCAAATGATAAATCTTGTGTGATTATGAATTGTGTCTTTGCTTATAATATTTTCTCCTTGACCTGAGAGCTTTGGAATTTAGCTACAATATTCCTGGGAGTTTTCATTTTGAGAAATCTCTCAAGATGTAATTGGTGAATTCTTTTAATCTCTATTGTGCTTTCTGGTTGTGGCAATTTCTTTTAAAATTTCTTGAAGTATGATGTCTAGGCCTTTTTTTTCTTTCATCATGGATTTTAGGTAGTCTAATTATTCTTAAATTATTTCTCTTCAATCAGTTTTCCAGGTCAATCAGCTCTTTACATAATGGGCCAACTCTATACTCTTAAGTTGGCTTTTGATCCTGAGATTATCAAAAAAGTTTTAATTTAAGCTGTGTTTGTGTTGGGGGGGGTTGCTTTGTTTTTCTAAGCTACCTATCATTATCTTCTCTTAATATAGAAATACTCTATGCTATGATTGGTTTTCCTATGAAAGTTCGGTACTGTTTGCCACCAGGTAGAGTTGCTATGGAAATTAAGGGAGACATTTTTCCAACTTCAATGGATTCAGGAGAAGCTGGTGTGTGGGTCCAGGCTGAATGTCTTGCTTAAATTTACATACCCTTTAAGTAGTGCAGTTTGGAATTTTCCCAGTCTAGTTTAACAGCATATTGCTCACCAGGTATCAAACCTGATTTGTTGAGTCTGCTTTCTGTTTACTGACTTGGTTTTGACTTAATTTCTTCTACATTATTGCCTTGGACCTTTGAACTCTATAGCTAGTAATCTTATCATTGGTTTCCACTTTAGACATTTCTATTGCCTGGTACTAGCAATTACATTACCCATATTCCTACTGGCCAGGAACCCTTTGGTTCTTGTATCATGATTGGTAATCTTTGTTAGAATGTCCTGGCTGAACTACTTCCTTGGATCTGAGAAGATGTGCCCTGCTTAAATATAACTAAGTTATAGCAGATCCTCTGCTTCTTGTTCCCCTGTCTCCATTGCTTTGTCCACCACTCACATGACCTTTTTTTAAAAATATTTTTCTTAGTTTAGTTGTCTATTAAAATATATAGGTTTATTCCTGGTTTATGAAGTATTTTCTTAAAATTTGGCTGGGGATATGGCTAAATAAAAAATTAGTTTATTCAATTTGGCTCAAATTTCAGGCAGTTAACATTATTTTCTTTTTTTATCAGTTCCCTGGTTCATTCTCTTTTTCTTATGTATCTTAATATCATCTTTCTAGGTCTTTTGATTTTTACCTTAAACACAAGCACCTAGGCCAGCATTGGGGAACTTTTACAAGTTCCAGTGCCCATAGGGCAAATTCAAGCTGCCTGTGCTTTGGATGGCTAGACAAAGGGATGGGGCATGCAAAAATTGCCCTTAGGTTCTGGGAAGAGGGGGAACCAAGCAGTTCATGAGTGCTGGCTCTGCATGGGTGCCATGTCTCTTTGCCAACACTGCTCTGCTCTGCCTCCCCCGCAATTTGGTTGTGCTGCTGTTTATTAGCAAATGCAGCTATGTAGCACAATGATTTTCCAATCAGGCAAAACTTAAGTAGATTTAAATCCTATCCCTCATTATCTGTAAAATGGGGATAATAATATCACTTACCTTGTAGAGTTGTTGTGAAAATCAAATAGGATAATTTTTGCAAGGTACTTGGCATAATTCGTAGCACATAGTGAGGATTAATAAATGTTTATTAATCTAAAATCTAAATCCAGTGGAAAGGTGGATCTGACTAGAGTATAAGACCTTAATAAGTGGAAGAATTGGAACATGCCATGCTAGGTAGTAGTGAATTTCCTTATTTTTAGAATACTGAATAGTATCTAAATTCCTTCTTAATTATAAATCCTTTCATCATTGAAAGTCTACCAATAAGGAGAGAGACCAAAATAATAAAAGTACTTTGAGGAAAAAGGGACAGTTTTGTTTCTAGCCCTAGGGCCTAACACAGAGCCTGGCACAATTTGGACACTTCATAAATGCTTGCTAAATTTAAAATTAATTTAGTTCAATTGCAAAAAGATGACTGGAGGTTGAGACAGCATCTTGGAGGAAGTAGCAATAATTTAGGTTTGGGGCAATGAAAGCTTAGACTATATGGCTGGTGGACAAGAATGTATGGAACAAATTCAAAAGAGTTTCCAAAAGAGAAATAACAGGATTCAGAATAACAGATTGCGCCCAAAATGCTGGTGTAATGAATAATCTGACGTAAAGAAAAGAATATTATATTTGAATTCAACTCCAAGCTCTTACTCTTATTAGCTCTGTTACCCTTGAACTATCTCTTCTGCTGTTTCTTCATCTGGAAAATGGCAATAATACCAGTCAACGGGTTGTTTTAGAGTTCAAATTGAGAAAATGGCTGTATAGGCTTTTAGAGATTGTAAAGCACTGTGTAAGTTTGTCCTCTCATTATTGCTTTGATTGATGATCTAATTTTTGTTTATGTTACACCTTGTTGAATCTACTTAATGTCCACTGATCTTACTTCCACCAATGATTGGGAGATCTGAAATGAGCTCAGGAGGAAGTGGACCTTAGCTGCCTTCAGGGGTTGTTCAGCACTTGGGGAACTAATGTTTTTGTGAATTAGTTCTTTCAATGAGAACTTCTCTTATTAACCTTTCAATTTATGTCAGTTCAGTTTAATATGGGCACTATTCACCAAATCAGGGGACTACTCTAATACTTTAATGAAGTCCACTGTTGTGTCAGTTGAATGTAACATTTTGGATCTGAAAAGAGCAGGGGCAAACAAGGAATTTCAGAATTCTAGGAAAGAATCTGTGAATGAAGCAATGCTCCCAAGTATATTTGTTCCTCTGTGGTCTGGCTAACTGGTTTGCTTAGGTCAAAGGTCCTCAACCAGTAGATATAAATTGACTGGCATGTTTTAAAACTTCTTTTATAGATCCCAATTTGTGATCTCTCAGATATTTATTGGAAGCTAGTGCCTGATTTAATTTGGGTCTTTATCAATAGCCTAATCTCCTAATAACAGTTTACCAATTGAAGATCCCCAAACTTCAGGGAAATTAAAACTTGTCTTTCCCGGGACAGCCCATTCCTGGAAGATGAGAAGAAAGATGAGGCTGACAGGTTTGTTTGGAATTCAGGAAAAAGTGATTAGAGTATAATCATAGAAGGGGCTTTAAGGGTCATCTAGTACAACCCCTCTCATTTTGTGAATAAGGAAAGAGACTTGGAGAGGTTAAGTGAATTCGCCAGAATCATATGGGTAATAATAAATATCATTGATTAAGTTGACTAGGTTCAGGAAAAATGATTAGCTATTTAATTAAAAAAGAGCCTTCTACCATGCACTTCTGTTAAAGTTTTCTCTTAAAGTGCATTCATGTTCTATGGAGTGCTGCATTTATTTCTAGCCTGCATTTAAGATCAAAGATTCAACCCTGTATTCTCTGAACTCAAAAGCAGTGTGTTTCACTGTGATACATCCTGCTCTCCGGATTATATCTAGTATGGTTGCCAAGTATGATCTGTTTTTAAGTTAGTATCTTCAAATTATTTCTCCTGCATGTCTACAAGCATTTGTTACTTCATTATAAGACTGAAAGGAACAGGCCATAGTTTGGTGTTTGTATGTCTCTGTGCACGTGTTTCTTTTGAAGAAGCAGCTGTTCCTTTGATCTCTTAGCTATTGTATTTTCTAATAACCAGAAGAGGTGGGCCAAGATTCTTCTTGATATCTTTCTTTTGATAGGGTTGACTTATGCAAGTGGCTGGAGATTCTTGCCTGTGAGTCCCATATGTAGATCTGGGGTTGGGTTTGGGGTAGAGGGTGTGGAAAAGAAAGGAGGAATAGTATGGTTTTTTAGGCTTGGCTGCTTTAGGGACTAGTAATAGCCAAGGTAGTGTTTCCTTTTGGCATAGTAGGAGAAGTTGTTTACTTGGTGTGATTTGAAAAATTCTAGGAATCTTTTTCCTTCCTCATCCTCACATAGCATTCAAAATATCTCCCTTACTATCCTGCCACAGTGTCTGAAATTCTTCCTTTGCAAATTCATTACTTTGGTTTAAAGCATTACCTTTACTTATGTTTTTCTTTTCTTCAAAAAGGTAAGCACTATCTATGAAGATATCATATTAATCTATTATTTGTCATTCATATTTTGACATGAGTTGTTTTATCATATGCTTCAATATATGACGACGAAGCTTCCAGAGAATGGAAGTGGTAATTTAAAAAAATATCTTTTGTTTTTATATTATCTTCATTTCCAAATATGTCACCTCCCTCTATACTATCTCGAAAGACATTCCTTATAACAAAAAAATAATAAAATGAAACAGAAGGAAAATAAACAAAACTAATATATTAATATTGTGTGACAGTATATGCAACATTTCATACTCATAATTTTCCATATTTCTAAAGGAATAGAACTATATTTTCTTTGAAATGCACTTGTTACATAGTAGGTACTTAATACTGTTGACTTCTTGATTTGACTTCTTTAGCCCAAGCTTGGTCTTTGTAACTAAAGTGTATCAAAGGTTCTTTTTGTTTTTTTTCAATTGATTTTGTTGTATTCATTGTATTATGTTGTTTTCCTGCTTCTGTTTACTTCACTTAATTAATGTAAGCTTTCCTTTGCTTTTCTGAATTCTTCATGTTCATTCATTTTCATGACTTAGTAATGTTACATTATGTAACTATGTGGGGGCAGCTGAGTGGCTCAGTGGATTGAGAGCCAGGCCTAGAGACTGGAGGTCCTAGGTTCAAGTCCGGCCTCGGACACTTCTAGCTGTGTGACCTTGGGCAAGTCACTTGACCCCTACTGCCCACCCTTACCACTCCTGGGCCAAGGACGGTCCCTAGCCCGGATGAAAAAAGGAGGAGGGTTGGGTGTGGGGCTAGCAACCCCACCCTGTAAAAAACTACATCTGCTAAAGAAACTGCAACCTAAAGTGGGGGCAGCTGGGCTAGCTCAGTGGATTGAGAGACAGGCCTAGAGACGAAAGGTCCTGGGTTCAAGTTCGGGCTCAGACACTTCCCAGCTGGGTGACCCTGAGCGACTGTGTGTCCCATTGCTTACTGGTTGTGGCCCTATGCTCCTAGAATGGAGTCCCAGGATAAAAAAAAATGTAACTATGTAACATAGTTTGCTTTCCCTTTCTGCAGGCTTCTTTATTTCTAATTATTTACTACAAAATTTTAATAAAAATGACTACCATTTACTACAAAAAGCCCTGGCATGAAAATTTTTATGTGTGTGAGACCTCTGTGCTTTTGACTTCTTTGGGATATGGACACAATAGTGAGATACCT
This sequence comes from Gracilinanus agilis, assembly GCF_016433145.1. Taxonomy (NCBI): domain Eukaryota; kingdom Metazoa; phylum Chordata; class Mammalia; order Didelphimorphia; family Didelphidae; genus Gracilinanus; species Gracilinanus agilis. Next base: position 664,851,373 of record NC_058130.1, on the reverse strand, counting down.
AAATCAAAGAGCATGGGCATCTTAGCCATTTTCTTAGTACAATTATAAGTTGCTTTCCAGAAGGATTGGAAGGACAGTTCACAGAGGAGTTGGGAATTTTGTTTGTGGGGTAATTTTAATTTTGAAAAATTGTCTAGGTCTCAGGAAGATGCTGCAGGTAGGAGACTCTAAAGATAAATTTCACCCAGTATTTGGTCTAGTGGGGTCCACAAGTCAACTTCTGTCTTTGCCCCACACCTACTTTCACAGTACTCAACATTAGCCTGGAGAATGATAGGGAAGGGGCTGTGAAAAGATTTTCCCATCACTGGCCTTGACTGTGAGTGAAAATGAGGTAGTTTATGCTCAGAATAGTTGACTTCGCCTGACCTGCTTTTCATGGCCGTGATTTCCCAAAGAAGACACAGTAATCAGCAGCTTTGGGGTAAACATGTATAAGGATTCAATATGATTATGATATATGTGTATATACACATATATAATATATATATCATGATATATATATATGTATACACATACATACATATACATATATACACACATATATCATGATATATATTATATATGTGTATATATAAATAAAATATTCAATATGATTATAATTCCTTAAATTTAGAATCATAGGCTTTATCATTAGATGGGGTTTTAGATTTAGCCCCTTCCAACTACTCTCTCCTTCTTACTGTATGGTTTTACACAGAATTGTAAGTAGCAGATATTTGAATGCAAGTCCTCTTACAATAAATTATCTTCTAAGCTACTCTCCTTAGGTATTTGTTTTTCATTTTTGTCAGGGTACTCTCTGTCCTTAATCAATCCTCACGACAACCTTGTGAGATAGGTGAGTCAGGCAGACCGGCAAGCGACCAGCCATTTATTAAATGTTCTAAGCTAAACATAGTGGATAAAAAGAAAGAGGGATGGCCTGCCCGGACCCTTTTGCCAAATGGAGTTCTGTGGAGGAACTCATTGATCATGGGGAAAGGGTATCACATGGGTAGAGGGATGTACCAGGGTGAGAAAGCCTGAGGAATAGAGAGAGGTCTAGAATGAGAAGCCCTAGGGAAGGGGAAGAAGCCTATTCCAAGGTAAGTGTCCAAGGATAAAGGGATGTTTCAGGATGTTAAGGCCATAGAATAGGAAGATGCTAGGTGCTAGGGAAAGTCTTAGGGTAAAAAAGGCAGGTGAAAAATGATAGCAAAGTCTTCAGAGTCATAAGAAGAGCTAAGAGGGGAATTCTCCTCTTTTAATAATAGATATCATTATATATCACTTTAAGATTTGCAAAGTACTTTACACATTTATAGACACAAAGGTCACACTTTGTCACAAGTCCCAAAACTAATGATAGAGCTAGGATTTCTACTCCTAGTTCATTCTCCCTGTTAGTTCCTACAGTTCTGGGTGCTGTGTTGCTTTTGAATGGTATGCCTACATTTTGAGACGACTGCCAATGAACTTGGGGAAACAGCCTACAAATTAGAATACTTGGATATGTAGGTAACCATAATGTAACTGGGTTTTGTCATTAAAGCAAGTAAGAGCTTAAAGTTCTGCTTTTGGCTAAAGCTATGCCCAGCACAGTGATACAGAGCACTATACAGTAAACATCTCAGTTGTTGCTAGTTGGTTGACTAGCCATTTTGAAAATCTGTAGAAGAATGAGAACTGATGTGTATCACAATGACTCTAAGATAAAGTGCTTCTGAATATCTTTTTAAAAAACATACAATTTAATTGTAGTGTTTTTATTTAATTTTGAATACGTTAATTTTAGTAGCTCTGTGAATAGAATTTGAAGTGAGGAAGACTTGTCTTCCTGAGTTCAAATCTGGTTGTGGATTCTTATTAGTTGTCTGACCCTGGGCAAGTCACTTAATCCTAATTGCCTCAGTTCCTCATTTTTAAAATAAGCTGGAGAAATCAATGGCAAACTATTCCAGTATCTTTGCCAGGAAAATCCCAAACGTGGCCATGAAGAGTCAGGCATGACTAAAAGAGACTGAACAAAATAATAAGGCACACAAGAAAATTCTCACTCAAACAATTATTCCAGTTTCCAGATTACCCTTAGAGAGGTTTCTTAGGTAAACAGTCATTAGATTATAGTCCAGGTCTCTGTAAGGTACAGTAAAAAGAGGGCAGGCTTCAAAATCAGAACTTCTGGGTTACAATTCTAGCTTTGTCCCATGTAGATAACTAGTTGTATAACTTCAGACATGTCATTTTATTTCTCTGTGTCTTGGTTGCTTCATCTGTAAAGTGAATGTTTTGTATTTTATGACCTCTAAGGTCTCTTCAAGCTCTAATTTAATGACCCAAAGATTCTCCTATTTTAGCCCACTAATTTGTGTTTATGCATGCAGATTTAGGAAGGATGGTCATGAATTACTAAAAAACTCTTGTAAATTCATTTGTGGAATTTTTTTTAGATCTTCATGTTACTAGGCATAATTAGAAGTATCAGTTATTCTAATTGGGCCAATGAGATAGTAATGAAATGTCACCAAGCCATCTGGTGACCTGCAATGAGAATTTTGGCTAGGGTTGATAGTGAGCACACCTATGTGCCTAGAACTTTGGACCCATTTATTGCATTAAAGCACCTATTTTAAGAGCATATTCCTGCTTACTCTTGTGGTGACATTCCCATCTGCTCTTTTCTGCTGGCTACATCTGTGTCACATGGAGAGGAGAAGTGCCTTGATAGCTCGCTCACCCACGGCTGTCTGCCTCCTACTTTTTTTACCCACTCCCAGAACTGTTCCTTTCTTCTGTCTTCTCCTTATCATGATGGTGATGGGGACACTGACATTGAGGGCAGAGTTGATTTTTCTGGGTGAGCCATCTGTCAGACTGCATAGACTGCAGATGGTGCAAGGATCATCAGTGGCAATTCTATCAAAACCAGTTTCCATCCACTGCAGGCTCCCACTCTTGGGGAAGAGGAATTGAGTCAGTGACTCTATATGAAGGACCCTGAAGAAGAGCCAGGAAAAGATAGTCAGAAAGCAGATTCTCTTTGAGGAATAATCCATCTGATATTGCAGTATTCCTCTAGACCTGCTAACTCTTTTTCAAGTGCTAAAGTATAAGGAACTTAAAGCTTTGCACAGTTGGGTATTGATTAAATTGCTTACAGGAAATCAGTGAAATTCGGTGTTCCTGAGTGTTATTCTAATTTTTGGATTCCATATTTTAGGAAGGACTTTGACAGCCTACACTGAGACCTGAAGAGTATTACTAGGATATTGAGAGAATTAGAACCTTTGCTGTAGTTGAAAGAACTGGGACAGTTTGGAGAAAGACTCGAGTGGAGGAGGTTTGGAAGACATTATCACAGTTTTCTAATTTTTGAAGGAGTTTATATAAAAATAGATTAAATTTATTGTGTTCGCTTGTAGAGGGCGAACCTAGGCCAAATGAATGACTGCTATAAAAAGTCAGAATATGAGGATGAACTTTCTATTTGTTCTGCCTTAAAACGAAGTGAACTCACTGTGATGTGAATTCCTCAACAATGGATGTGTTCAAGAGGAAGCTGGATGATCATCTATTGTGAGTTTCCTCCTTTCTGCAGTACTATACCTCAGCATCACCACTGGCCCCACTGATTCCTTCTTTATTTCACTCACAAAGGAAAAGTTTGCTCTTCTCAAACTGAACCCTTCTATTCAGGCCCTTTATCTTATTCCCTACTGTCTTCTCTGAGAATCATCACCCAACTCTTCCTAAAAAAATTGACTAGATATAGCCCATCCTTAAACAAATGGTCATTTGTCTCTATAGTCTTCTCAATTTATCATCTCATATCTCTTTCCTTTCCTTGGCAAACTAGAAAAAAGTTGTCTATAGTTCTTATGTCAACTTTCTAACCTCCTATATTCACTTCTCATTCCTTAGTAGTCTGGCTTTTATCTCCACCACATGACTGAATTTACTCCCTCTAAGGTCATTAGTGATCTCTTAATTACTAAATCAATTGTCTTTTCTCATTCCCCATCCTTGATCTTTTAGAAACATTTGATACTTTTGACTATTTCATTCTTCTAGATACTCTGTTTTTGATGTATTTTATTTTTCTGGGGTGGAGGGGGTCATACAGTTCACTCTTGGTTTTCCTTCTATATATTTGACTTCTCAATCTCTTTTTCAGGCTTATCATTTATATTAAGACCAGATATACACTAGGACTTTATTACATGGCTTTTTTCTCTTGTCTCTATGTTTTCTTTCTTTATAACATCATTAGTTCCCATTAATTTGAAACCATTTCTATGGAGATTATGGGCTTTTAACATATTTTTGGATTAGTGGTCCTTTCATTGACTCAATCCTTTGGCAGTCTGATGAAGCCTATAGACCCTTTCTCCAAATAATGTTTTAAATATATAGGAATGCAAAGGAAATTAATTATATTAGAATAATTATAAAAATTAAAATTCAAAGAACCCCATAAATCTATTTAGGGGACCAAAGGATCAGAGGTTAAGAATGCTTTATGTAGTTTAGTGACCCGTGGGCTACATATATCCTGCAACTCCCAAGTGCAGCTGGAACCAATTGGGAAATATTTAACTAACTAAATAAAAGTACAATAAAACAGATAACATCACATTCACAAGCTGTCAATATATGGCCAAAAGGAATCCCTCTATGTGGATTAGTAGCCCCTGTTTCTATTTGAATTTGATACCACTGATATGGATGATATTCAAATCTTGATATATTGTTATAATTTCTCTCTTGCTTCACTCCATCTTTAACTCCCTGCTGGACATCTCTGATCAATTATTCTACAGTCAAATTAATTTTAATACATCAAAATAGCACTAAATAGCTCTTCTCCACCAAAACTTAACTAAGCTCCCAATTGCTGTATTCCTGTTTAGAGTACCACCATGACAGCACACAGTAGACACCCAATAAATGCATGATGACTGAGTAACCTGAGTTTAGAACTCAAGAACCTTCCTTAGTTCTGATTCATTTAGCTCCCATATCCATTTAGCTGCCAAGACTCTTCATTTCTACCTCCACAACATCTCTTATATTCATCCCCTTTTTTTCCAATCACACAACTACTGTCCCCATTCAGACTCTCATAATTATTACAATAATTTGTAATATTTTGTCTGCATCTAGCCTCTCTCCTTACTTAACCAACTTCTACACACAGTTACCAAACTGATATTCCTAAAGCATATCTGATTATGCAAATTCACTATCTCCCTATTACCTCTAAGACAGGATACAATCTCTTATGTGAGGTGTTTTAAGTCCTTTAAATCCCAGCATGATTGCACCTTATCTTTGCACTGATTTCAAATTATTTCTTGATACTCTGACAGAAAGTGGTCAGTATACCAAATATTTGTTGGTTGATTATATTTATATTTATTTTTATATATAGTCTTTTTGCCCAGGATAATATAGTTACTTGGGGTCAGGGAATTTTTTTTATGCTTGTCTTTGTATTTCCTAGGATATGCCAGATAGTATATGCTTAATAAATGCTTGCTGAATTAAATGTTGAAGAGATGATTAATGTTTCAGATAAGATGACCTAATTGGTCTCTTAAATTCTCTAACATTCTAGTATCATAAGGAAAGGAAGCTTTTATATAAGAGTGGAAGTTTGAGTCTTGATGATACTAATGGCTTCTTCCTAATATCTGTTGGTCTTTTAATGACATTCTGAACAAGGAAGGTTCTGCATTAGAGATGTGGAAATACAAATGATAGAATTAGCTCTAAAAGTGTTTTAGATTGAAGGGTGATATCTGAAGTCTAATATGTCCCAGATACTTCTGAAGATATTGTTCAAGGCTATTTAAGTCATTTAATAAGCATTTATTAAGCACCTACTATGGACCATACACTGAGGATATAAAGAAAAAAGTGAAATTGTTCCTGGCCTCAACTAACTTATATTCTCCTCAGGGACTGAGAGAAGGGAGAACAACAGGACACAGATAAATATTATTAGTCATATATAAATTGACTTCAAGAAGTTGCAAAAGATCATTAACATCCGAGGGGATGAAGAAAGGTCTTGTGTACTTGAACTGAGTTTTGAAGGGAATTGGGAGTGCAAGGGACTGAAATAAAGAAAAAACCCCTAGGAATTCTAGGCATGCTGCCTGTGAAAAATCTTGGAGGCAGAAGAGAGAATGTTATATGCATGTCATAGAAAGAAGTCCAGTTAGGCTCAGTGGATATAGTGTGATGTTAATTTGGAAAGAGGTTAGAATTAGATTGTGAAGCTTCGAAATAAAAGAACAGGATTTTTTTCCCTAGAAAAAATAGAGAGTCTGAAGAGTTTGGCATGGGAATGACATGGTCAGATCTGCTTTGCTAATACCAATTTTGCAGGCAAAATTAGAAATTTGATGCTATAATATTAACTAACATGACAGACTTCTTGTAACATTTAATAAGATTATTTTTGATTGCTATTAGGAGTGACCATTAGTAATAGTTCATGTTAGTGAATTATTCTTTGCTTTTGCTTGATTCAATTACTTGACCTACAGGATTTGTCATATACTTTGAGTAAAAAACATTTAAGTGAGAAACTAAATAATATTTAGTCCTCAGAGTAGTTGGCGGGAAAATCTGTTTCCTGAGTACTTAAAAATTATTTTGTGATGGACAACTTTCAAAATGCTTATATAATATATGTAAATAATGTGTATATGCTTATGACATAATTATTTTGTGATGGACAGCTTTCAAAATGCTTATATAATATATGTAAATAATGTATATATGCTTATGACATCACATTTATACATATAACAGTCATACATATATGCAATATATAATCCTGAACTATAATTTCATCAGTATAGGCAATTCCATGTAGGGAAACTTCTTTGCTGAGAATTCCCAAAGCTAAAATTTCTTCTGGTGGTGCAGACTAGCATCTTGGCAGCAGCTTAGAGATTTGCTGAGGACACTGAAAGATAAGTGACTTTCCCATGGTCATATGAGTAGCATGTGCCAAAAGCGGGATTTAAGTCCAATTTTTTTTCTGCACAAGTTTGACACTCCATGATCAACTGATCATTCTACATTGTCTCTAGTGGTATAGAAATATAGCATGGGAAAATGTCATTTCTTGAAGTAAACTTCTTGAAACAGTTTCTAATGTTCAACATTGTTTCTAGCATATATAATGTGGTTACATAGTCATCTGATAACATTTTTATTTATTTGTTGTTATTATTCAGTCATATCCAACTCTCAGTGACCCCATTTTTGGTAAAGAGCTTTGAGTGGTTTGCCATTTCTTTCTCCTGCTCATTTTTACAGATAAGAAGCTGAGACAAATAGGGTTAGGTGACTTGCTCAGGGTCACACAACTAGTGAGTGTCTGAGATCATATTTGAACTCAGGAAGATGAGCCTTCCTAATTCCAGGCTTAGTGCTTTATCCATTGTGCCACCTTGCTTCCCATTAATTTTTATTAAATAGTAAATATTTATTGAGTATTGACAAGTCCTGGGAAAAGAGATACTATGCTGAAATGAAAAGGTCACTGAATTTGTAATACACAAAATTTTGTGATTTGTTCCTGGTTTTGTCCACTAAGCTAGTTGTATTGTGTCAGTTAAGCCCTTGACTTACCTCTTGATATCAGTTTCTTCATCTGCAAAATGAGGAGGCTAAAGTAAATGAAAGACATGCTTTCTCAGTTCTAACATTCTTTGATGCTAAGACAAGTCTAAGTATTTCAAGTACAAAAGAAGTAGTTGCAGCTTTTAGGAAAATCCAGGGAATAAGCATTGGTTACTGAGATGGAGGCAAGATGAAGAGTTGGAAGATATATCAACATAATTAACCAAAATAGTGGCAAAGCAGTGGGAGCACAAAAGTACTGACAAGTGAATGACAAGGACACGCTAAAGTAGATATTCAAGGAAAAGACTGATAAACTATATACCACAAGCTCTCTACTTTTGGGTAGATAGCAAGTCTTTGATTGAAGTCATGGTGGTTGGCATTGTGAATAACTAATGTGCTTGAGGAAATGATATTTATTACAAATTACTCATTCTTCTGTTTCAACGACTTCCTCACACACACATGCTGATGAACATCTTTTCACTTCAGCCTGTATGTGGTCTACTTATCATGGTCCTTCTTAAGACTCAGGTTTGGTGGGGGGGGCGGGGGGGGGCGGCGGCGACGAGCTAGGTGACACAACGAACAGAACAACAGGCCTGGAATTGGGAGGACCCAGGCTCAAATCTGACTTCAGACACTTCCTAACTGTGTGACCCTGGGCAGGTCACTGAATCCCATTTGCCTAGTTGCTATCTTTCTGTCTAGAGTTGTTATTAAGAGAGAAAGTAAGGGAATTTTGGTTGTGTTTTTTTAAGACTCAGTTTTGATCCATGGGGATTTTTGAATGGTAATTTTTCCTAATGTGGTTCATTTTATCTTCACCCCATTTGAAATAGGGAACTTCTCAATTCAAATTAGATCTAAATATTCAGTTGCTCAGAATGCTCACAGATTCAGGAAAAGAATAATAGTGAAAAAATAAAGCATTTAATTGCAATAGAAAGAAATAATAAAGTAAAAGGAATATAAAACTCTCGGGTACACAGTTTCCCCATTTCCCCCATTACTCTAGGAAGCAGTTTGGGAAACAAGCTCCTCTACTACTGTTGGCTATAGAATGAGGGCTAAATGTAATCAGGGTATTAGCAACCTGATTATAATCCTGGACAGGTCTAAGATTGTCTTGATCTAGATAAAGAGGCAAATGTCTGATTCTCCAATTACCTCAGAGTAGCTCCTTCCATATGGCAGATGTTCACTAGTATGTCTCATCTTTTTTGCTTTATGTCAACTCATTAGTAGCAAAACTGCTAATAATAGGCTTGTTTCCAGATCCCTCTCTTGTTCTTTGTCAGAAATCCAGCAACGACTTCCATTATTTCCATCTCTATCTTCTCCAAGATACTATCAAGCTTTGCTATAGGTACCCAATTCTACTGGTAATTTGAGTTCCTATTTTTCTTTCAATGAATATTCATGCTCTAGGTCAAGGGTTCTTAATCTAGGGACCATGAACTTGTTTTTTGAAAAATATTTTTGTACTTCATGTACTTTAATGTATTTCAATATAATTGGTTTATTTTTAATTGTATGTATTTTGCTTTATTCATTTAAAATCTTCAGGCAGGGAGGGAGGGAGGTATGGGCATTAACAGATGGCCAGAAGGATGCATAACATAAAAAAAAAGGTTAGGAACCACTGCTCTATGCCCAGAAATCCTAGGAAATGTATAGTCCTTTATTCTACTTCAACCATATAAGCCAAAGAATCACATATTTTTAAGCTAAAGGGAAACTTTTGAATCTTCTTGTCCAACACACTTTATTTTTTATAGTCTAAGCATTAATATCCCCATTTTATAAATAAGAAAAATTCCTAATTTCATATAGTTACAGAAGCAGTGATGGGACTTGTTGCCTAGGCCCACCTGCCCCAGTTCCAAACTGAATGCTCTTTCAGCTTCCTTCATGAGTTATAGAAATAATCCTGTGATGCCTCAGCATCTCCATTTAATCCAATTCAAAAAACAGTTATTGGATGTCTATTAGTGCAAGAAATTGTGCCAGGTACCTCTGATATTTAAACAAAAAAAGGAAATAGTCTCTGGCCTCAAGGAGCTTACATTACACTGAGACATACACATGCCATATATATATATATATATATATATATGTATATATATATATATATATTAGACAATTTCTCCCCTTTCCCCCAATGAAGGAACATTTGTAGCTGAGGGGTTCAAGAGGATTCTCAGCTAGATACTTTTTAGATTTTCCAACTGACTGACAGAGCTACTTTTCTTCCCTTTCATTGCTTTCCTGTACAGTTCCCTGTTTGCAGAAACTGACATAAACACAGAAACCTGCAAAAGCAAATTGGGCCAATTTCCTTGGATTGGGTGCTGCTATACATCCTTCTTCTAAGAGTTCCACAGTTTTAAGTCAGGGACCTGCAAAAGTCATGACCTTTGTAACATGGAAAATGACAGGGTGGAATTCCTGCAAGATACAGGGTAAATAAAGCCTCAACCCAGAATTCTAAGCCTCCCCCCCCAGAGGGGGCAGTTTAAGGCAGTTGAGGGCAGTTGGTTCCTGGGGGTTGAGGTCAGTAGATCACTCTGCTTGCTGATCCCAGTTATTGATTGCTTTGGAGGCTTGTGGCAAAAGCCATTTTGATTCTTCTCTGCAGTTTGCCTGTTTAGCTGAATTAGACCTTTCCTGCAATAGCATTATTCTTACCATTTAGTTATTTTAGATATTAGAAGTGATAATTATAGGCTTTTAGGACAAGCTAGTTATAAAGATTACCTCTCCCTCCTGGGGAGAGGGGCTGTTTCTACCTAACAGTTCAGGGCTTCCCAGATCTTATCCTAATCCTTGAAAACCCTCTCTTCCTTCCCTTCCTTGTTTTTATCAGTAATTTTTTTAAAACCCTTGTACTTGCTCTGTCCCTGATAGCTACTAGACATCAAGCTTCTCCTAACTTCTGTGTCATTTAAAATCACTTGGGATACTTGGAACTACATTTCCCGTGATCCCCAATGGGTTTCCTGTTTTGGATTACGTTTTGAAGGTGAGGGACTCTTTTAAAAGAGGGGGAAGTGACTTTGAACTTCCTCTTTAGCTACCTGAGCGCACGGAGAGAGGGAAGGTAAATGGCTGAGGTGATGTTGGAATAAGTTTCTTAAGGTGCCTGGTAAGTTTATCTCTATCAGCATGGCTTTTATTAAAATACTATTCTCCCTTTTGATCTCTGCCCTCATCATTTTTTTTTAAATTGTACTTCAGTGTATCGTCTCATAGGTGGAAGATTGGTAAGGGTGGGCAATGAGGGTCAAGTGACTTGCCCAGCGTCACACAGCTGGGAAGTGGCTGAGGCCGGGTTTGAACCTAGGACCTCCTGTCTCTAGGCCTGACTCTCACTCCACTGAGCTACCCAGCTGCCCTGGGCCCTCATCATTTTTAATCATAACACTTCCCTAATCAAACCTGTGGGGAAATAAGTTGAGAAAGTGAACATCTTAAGGGGATTAGCCTTGCCCAGCCTAGCCAGAAGTTATCAGTTCAACCACCATTTCAATTGATTCTAACTGCTTGGTGGGAGGGGTGAGAGTAAAGGAGTACTCAACCCTCCCTACTCACTCAAGCCTGTGTGTGTGGGAGGAGTGAGTCCTGCAGATTTCTGGTTTCTAGCCAACGCTTCAGCCTCCCAACTTAGCACTATTTCAACAAACATAAAACCTTCCTAAAAGGACCAAGAAGTTAGTATTATCAAATGTTTCTGTAGTAGTTTAGAATCTTGTAAAGTCTTTATGATAACTTTTTGTTAGTTCTTTTGCATTTACATGAGGTTAGACTTAATCATCTCCCATTGTTAATAGAAATGGGAAAATGGAAGCAGATGAGGGCCCATAGTACATGAGCTCAGATTAAATTGACTTCTGGGGGGATTCTGGAAAGATGGTGGCTTAGATGGAGCAAAACTTCAGACCTCCATTTCCTTCCATACAGAGATAAAAAACAAAGCACTTCAAAGGGAAAGAAAACTAAATCTAACAATAGGACAGAGCTGAGGGATCCTCCTGCTGGACTCAGCTCAAGAAGAATGCAAGAAAAATGCCTGAATTCTTGAACTGTTGGGTTTGAGGGTAATGAAGAAGGGGAATCCCAGGAACCCCTCCCACATGCTGTGCTGAGTCTCTACTTGCTCCAGGAATTGCTGGGTGGGCAAACACACTAGTCCAGAAAGAGAGCCCCGCTGGCTGAATTAGAAAAAACTCTTAACAAAGTTCATTTGGAAGAACAAAAGATCAAGAATAACAGGGGAAATAATGAAAAAAAAAATATGAAGGAAGATGGCCTAGCAGCACCAGATCTTAAACTGTACTATAAAGCAGTGGTCATCAAGACAATATAGTCCTGGTGAAGAGACAGCAGGAAGGATCAGTGGAATAGACTAGGGGTAAGCAACTTCTGCAAGACAGTCTTCGATAAATCCAAAGAACCCAGGTTTTGGGACAAAACCCCACTATTTGACAAATACTGCTGGGAAAATTGGAAACAATATGGGAGAGATTGGGCCTAGATCAACATCTTACACCCTATACCAAGATAAACTCAGAATGGGTGAATGACTTCAGTATAAAGAAGGAAACTATAGGTATATTGGGAGAGCACAGAATAGTATACTTGTCAGATCTATGGGAAGGGAAAGCTTTTAAAACCAAAATAAGAGTTAGAAAAAATTACAAAATGTACAATAAATAATTATGATTACATTAAATTAAAAGTTTTTGTACAAACAAAACCAATGAAATCAAAGTTAGAATGGAATCAACAAATTGGGGAAAAATCTTTATGACAAAAAACTCTGACAAAGGTCTAATTAGTCATATATATAAGGAGTTAAATCAATTGTACAAAATAATCAAGCCATTCCCCAATTGATAAATGGTCAAGGGACACGAATAAGCAATTTTCATATAAAGAAGTCAAAACTATTAATAAGAACATGGAAAAGTGTTCTAAATCTCTTATAATTAGAGAAATGCAAATCAGAACAACTCTGAGGTACCACCTTACACCTTGCAGATTAGCTAACATGACAGCAAAGGAAAGTCATAAATGTTGGAAGGGATGTGGCAAAATTGGGACATTAATGGATTACTGGTGGAGTTGTGAATTGATCCAACCATTCTGGATGGCAAAAAAATGGATGCCCAAAGGGTGCCAAAAAGACTGTCTGCCCGTTGACCTAGCCATTCCTCTGCTGTGCTTATACCCCAAAGAGATCATAAGGAAAAAGACATGTACAAAAATATTTACAGCCACACTCTTTGTAGTGGCAAAAAACTGGAAAACAAGGATATGCCCTTCAATTGGGGAATGGCTGAACAAATTGTGGTATCTGCTGGTGATGGAATACTATTGTGCTGAAAGGAATAACAAACTGGAAGAATTCCATATCAACTGGAATGACCTCCAGGAACTGATGCAGAGTGAAAGGAGGATAACCTGGAGAACATTATACAGAGACTGATATACTATGGTAAAATTGATTGTAATGGACTTCTGTACTAGCAGCAATGCAATGATCTAGGACAATTCTGAGGGACTTATGAGAAAGAATGCTATTCACATTCAGAAGAATAACTATGGGAGTAGAAACACAGAAGAAAAATAACTGCTTCAACACTTCTATTGATGCAGATATGATTTGGGTTGTAGACTCTAAAGGACCACCCCAGTGCAACTATCAATAATATGGAAGTAGGTCTTGATCAATGACACATGTAAAACCCAGTGGAAATGCAGGTAGACTATGGGGTGGTGGGCATGGAGGGGAGAGAAAGAACATGAATCATGGAATCATGGAAAATTTTTCTCAAAAATTTTAAAAATAAATAATAAATAAATAAATAAATAGCAAATTGGCTTCTGGGTTTGGTTTTGATGTCTGATCTTGGTTTTTACATCTGTAAAATCAAGAAAGGAAGATAATACATTAAAACAAAAGAAATTGGGTTAAATTTAGTATTTGAGGTCCCTCCAAAATAACTTCTCATAATTGAACAATAAGCTACTGAGAAATGATTGGTGTGTGAGTTTAGAATTATTCATGGATATTGATTCTTATCTTATTCTTTTTGCTGAGAACTTAAGTGATTCTTTAAAAGTTTTCCTAATTCTTAGCAGAGTTATCTCTTCAACCTAGCCATCATAAATAGGTTAGTATGCTTAATATATCTCCTACCTTTTATAAGCTTTACAGTTAAAGGATTATTTTAAAGTTTTAAAGTTCTGAGTTGATGGGAACATTATACTAACAGTAATGTGTTTGGAATCAGAGGGTTTGAATCCAAATCTTAGCTTTCCTTCCTATTTTCTTGCATGATCTTAGGCAACTTGTCCAAACTTTGGGGGCCTTAATTTCCTTATCTGGAAACCAAAATTGTACTAGGTTAGGAATTCTTAACCTGGTGTCCATGGACCCTCAATTATTCTATGTCTTAGATTCAATACTAGATATTGGTTCCAAGGCAGAAGAGAAATAGGCAATTGGGATTAAGTAACTTGCTCAAGATTACACAGCAAGGAAGTATTTGGGGCAAGATTTGAACCTAGAACTTCACATCTTTAGACCTGGTTCAATGGACAGAGAACCATCTAGCTGCCCCTACACTTTTATTTTTATGAGTCTTTGCTTTCCTTCATAAACCTATTTATTTTATTTTATGCATTTCAAAGCATTATTCTGAAAAACTGAACACTGACAGATCACCAGACTGTCAAAGAGGTTCATGACACAAAAAACTAAAAATCCCTGGACTAGGGATTTAAAACAAAGAGAAATTTCATGTTTTTGTGTCAAACCTCTCTAAGCATGAGAATCTCACTATAGAAGTTGGGAGTTTATTAGTGATGTCTAAAGCTTCTTGAGTATCCAGTGTAAGGAATTTAGTTACAAGTTCCCATATTAATGAAAGGAAGGGAAAACCTGCTGTCTTTACCTGAGTCCTTGAGAACTTACTGTTAGAGAGGCAGCTTGGTATTTAGGAAAGGACTCAATTTAGAATCAGAAGACTTGTGTTTGAATTCAGGCTCTTTCATTGTGTGACCTTGAGCGAATCCAACCTCTCAGTGCCTGCTCATTTCATAAAAAATGAAGAGCTAAATTAGATAATCCTTCAAGTCTGGATCAGAAGAGAAGCAAAATGAAAAACAAAGAAATTAAAAGAAAAATCAGATCAGATAGAGGAAAAGAAATAATAGCAAACTTTAAATGATCTCTGATAAAGGGGGATGAGATAACTGTACTTATTTGAACACTATAGATAAACTTTGACATTCATCCAAACTGGCTCCCCTCCCAAACTTTGTTTTATTTAAATACTCTGTATTTATTCTCTTTATACTTATGTATATGCTAGTTTGCTCCCCTATTAGAATGTAAGTAGATTGTTAGATTATTGCTTCTTTCTAATATTTTATCCCTAGCCCCTAACACAGCGCCTGGCCTACAGCCTGTGCTTAATAAATGTGAGTAGATTGATCAAAATCAAACTACCTGTGTGATTGGGGGCAGCCAGTCAATTAATCTGTTTCTTCTTCTTTAAAGTGGGGATAATGATAACTATGGTACATATCTCACAAGCTTGTAATGAAAATTGAATGAGATAACTTAGGTAAAGTGCTTTGCTAACCTTAGGGCACTATATAAATGTCAGCCATTATTATTATTTGCAATTCCTTCTAGTTTTAAATCCCATAATCTTAGGAGAGGGGCCCAAACTGCTCTAACTATTTCTCAGAGCTGGTAAATATTACAGGATGCTTTAGTCATGTGGCCTTTCTTTCTTGTGTTAGAGATATGGTGGGAAGAACAGAGAGTTGGGAGGGGAGAGAGCTGCCTACTGCTGCTGGCTGAACAATTAACATGCCAGGTGACTACAGGCATGCCATTGAATTTTCCAGCCTGAATTTGCAGAGATACCTGGATTGAACCATTCGAGTAGAGATCATATGTCTTGGTCAATTCAGCTCCCTTTTCTCAGAGAAGTTCAAAAGTTGGGTTACATTTTGTAAGTGTATGAATTTTCCTTTTCAGTATGTCTGACCAGAGTTTTATGCTTTTTATTTTTATTTTTTGTCCCCCCCCCCTTTTTTCTAATCTTCAGAAAAGTTATAACAGTTGTTGTTTACAATATTTAAATGGCAATCATATTGGGAGCTGACTGAAAGCATCTTTAGAAATAATTTACAGCAGTATATATGAATTTCTAATCTTTTATGATATATTTCTACAGAATTTTTTTGCATATTTTTGTTCTGTACAACAGCCAAGAAAATCTAGTCCAATATGGAAACTGTTAAAATATTTTAGAATTTTCTAATTTGAAAACACATGTGTGAAAATAAATCTCATCAATTATTTTGCTGCTTTTACTTAGTACTGTTTGTTTTTAGTTGCCTTTGGGAAATAGAGGTTTTGTATTTATAAGGTTAAGAGAGCTAAAGGATATTGATGCCACTGATCCCAACATTCTTTCCCTTGCATTTCCTACCAGCACTCAGTTATGGGACTTGTGGGTGGAAACCATGAATATTGTTTGGTATTTCTTAAGGCTTCTACAAGGCAGTAACTGTCCATTGAGCTTAGCCATGTGCTAAGCCCTAGTGTAACAACAACAACAACAACAACAACAACAACAACAAAAACAAACAAAAAAAGGATAAAACCCTGATAGTCGGGTAGGTGATACAATAGATAGATAGAGTAATCCATCTGGAGTCAGGAAGATCTGAATTCAAATCTAGCCTTGATATGTTTGCTTCAGTTTTCTCATTTTTAAAATGAGGAAAATAATAGCACCAACCTTGCGGAGTTTTTGTAAGGATTAAATGAAATAATAATTTTTAAACACTTAGCATGAGTGTTAAGTATTTACAATTATTATTGTTGTTATTAGATAGGACCTGCCCTCAAAGAACTTCTATTCTCCTTGTGTTTAAATATTCAGTGCTAAAAAAACTGGGAAAACATTTTTATAACAAAAGTTTCTGACAATGGTTTAATTTTCCAAATATGTATGAAACTAAGTCAAATTTACAAAAAATTAAGGCATACCCCAATCAACAAATGGTCAGGGAGATGAATAGGCAGTTTTCACATGAAGAAATCAAAACTATCAATAAACATATGAAAAAGTGTTCTAAATCCTTCCTGATTAGAGAAATGCAAATAAAAACAACTCTGAGGTACTACCTTACACCCAGCAGATTGGCCAATATGGCAGAAAAGGGAAGTGATAAATGTTGGAGGGAATGTGGCAAAATTGGGACACTAATACACTGCTGTTGGAGTTGTGAATTGGTCCAGCCATTCTGGAGGGCAATTTGGAATTATGCACAAAGGTCTTTAAAAGAATGCTTGCTCTTTGATCCAGCCATACCACTGCTAGGTATATACTCCAAAGAGATAATAAGAAAAACACTTGTACAAAAATATTTGTAGCCATGCTTTTTGCAGTGGAAAAAATAGGAAAGTAAGGGGGTGTCCATTGATTGGGGAATGTCTGAACAAATTGTGGTTCTGATGGTGATGGAATACTATTGTGCTGAAAGAAATAATGAACTGGAGGAATTCCATGTGAACTGGAACAACCTCCAGGAATTGATGTAAAATGAAAGGATCAGAACCAGGAGAACATTGTACACAGAGACTGATACATTGTGGTACAATCAAATGTAATAGACATTTCTACAATGCAATGATCCAAGATAATTCTGTGGGACTTATGAGAAAGGACACTTTCCACATCCTAAGAAAGAACTGTGGGAGTAGAAACACAGAAGAAAAACATGATTGATCATGTGGTTCAGTGGGGATATGATTAGGGTTTTGGCATTATAAGATCACTCTATTGCAAATATGAATAACATGGAAATAGGTTTTGAACAATGATACATGTATAATGCAGTGGAATTGCTTGTTAGCTCTGGGAGTGGGGAAGGAAGAGGGATAGGAAAAGTCATGAATCATGTAACCATGGAAAAATATTTTAAATAAAAAAAATTTAAATAAATATTCAGTGCTAGAGAAATCCATATAATAGAGATATCATTGTTTGCTAGAAGAGTTGTATTTATGAAAAAGATAGGAAGGAGATTATGTGATCCTAGAAGGATGACTAGGCTATTAGTACATGAAGATGAAGGAATATATTTTAGGTATGTAAATCATCCAAACAGAGAAGAGAGTTCAGAAAACACATGATATGGGGGGATGAATGGAAGTAGGGAGGAGAAAGAAAAATTTTATTATAGATATAGATATGAAAGGGATATCTGAGGCGGTCCAGTACAATCTCCTCATTTTTTAATGGTGATGAAATAGAGGGCCAGAGAGGTAAGTGACTTTTCTAAAACTGCATTAGTATAGAGTATTCTAGGCAGAATTTGAAACCAGGTCCTCCAACTTCAGAGCTAACATTCTTTCTATAGGAAAGGGAAAATGAATACATCAACCTGAATAGAGAAGAAAGTTTGTATTGAGGATACTGTATAAAAAACTGGTAAAGTAAGGCCAGATTATGAAAAGACTCAAATGCCAAAATGAACCATTTGAATTTGTAACTATTCAGTTGGAGATAGAAGGGACCTCTGAGGTCAACTAATCTAACAATGGGGTAGCTAAGTGTCACCATGGATAGATCACTGGGCCTAAAGTGAAGAAAATCTTCCTGCTTTGAAAATTTTAGTCTTATCACTATAGGAGTGTAAAAAGAAATAGATACTATTCTTATTCTTGAAGTGATTATAATCTATAATTTCCTTGGGAAACTAAGATCTGCTCACCCTTTTTCTTCTTGCCTAATATACAAAGCAAAAATAAACAATAAGCTCTACAGTAGTCCATTGTAAAAAGATTAGAAATCCATATATGTGCAATAAATTATTTAAATCCAGAATTACTTCCTAGTAATGAAAAATAAAGTTTCCTGCCCTATACTTTTGTGAGGCAGGGAGACTTAAAGTTCTCTAAAGAGTTTGATTGTTGTAGAGCTTAATTGTAAAAAAAGAAAGTATGCCCTTTTGCACATGGACTTAGGAGAAGAGAATACTCTATTTCAGTGCTATAATTCTTCATGTGAGAACCAACCATTCACCATATTACAGTGGTTTCATCCTGCCTGCTTCCAATTCTAAACATTCATATAAGCCATCCTCACTTCTGAGAACATGCTTTTTCCTCATAGTCTATCATATAAGCCTGTTTTTCAAACCTCAGCTGAGGTTTTACTCCCTCCATTAGAAGCCTTTGATTCTTCCAGATAAAAGTATCATCTCCATTCTCCACTTTCCTAGAACATCTTGTGTAAGATGAAATCAAGAAGAGCAATGATACCTTGTGGTTTCTGCAGAGATGGAAATCAATGCTAGAGGTACTTCTAGTTTAGGAGGCACTGAAGAAAAAAATTCTCATGATAATTGAAAGAGGTGAAAATATGAAAAATTGGGGAAAATCATGAAAGATATTATTGTTGGTAAAAGAAAACAACTAAGAAAAACTTAATAAATACTGAGGTGTAGCCCTACTTTGTAATCTCCACAAAATGTTTTGGAATGAACTGTACATTTATCAATAGTACATTTTTAAAAACATATTTTATTGTCTTATTTTATATCATCATCACTTTTCCCAGTATCCCTCCCTCTCCCAAAGCCATCTGATATAATAAATATTATTTTTAAAGGAAACAAAAGAGGACAATCAGTATCACAATGAATCAAAAAAGTTGGAAAACATGTATAAGGTGCAATGTTTGTGGACCTTCTACCTCTGCAAAAAAGATACGGGGCTGATTTTTCATATCTCTTCCTTTGAATTATGCTTGTACTTTGTCATTTGAAGCATTGACTTTTGAGGTTTTTCATTGTTCTTTCCATTTATACTGTTGGGTTCATTGTGTGTATTATTTTTGTGACACTACTTACTTCACCCTCTTATCAGTTCATGCACATCTTTCCAATTTTTTTCTTTATTCATCACATGTATTATGTAATCATATAACAAATATTTAGTATTTATTATATTATAACACAATTATATTCCATCACATTTGTTGTACAATTGGTTTAGCAATTTCCCAATCAGTGGCTATTTACGCTGTTTCTAATTCTTTGCTATCACAAAATGTGCTGTTATCAATATTTTGGTTTATTTTGGGACTTTCTTTTAATCAATGGCTTCCATGAGGTATAAGCCTAATAGAATCTCTGAGTCAGAGTATGGGCATTTTAATCACTTTATTTACATAATTCCAAATTGCTTTACCAAATGGTGGTTTTGATGATCAGTTCTGCCAACAATGTACTAGTGTACCTATCTTTCCCCAATTCCTACAACATTAAGTATTCCTAACCTTTGTTATCTTTACCAATTTGCAAAGTGTGAAGTGAAACCTAATAGTTGTTTTAATTTCTATTCTCATTATTATTAGGGATTTGGAAAATTCTCTCATGGTTGTTAATAGTTTCTAATTATTTCTTGCCAGAACTCTTCATTGATTCATATTCTTTCCTTATCTATTGTTAAATGGCTTTGAGTTTTATAGAAGCATCTGTTAATTATTTCCATAACTTGGGTACTTAAATCCTCATTGGAAAAAAATTTATGAAAGTTTTTTCTATTATATAACTTCCTTTCTTATCCCATATGTATTAATTTTATTTGTGCAGAAGTTTTTCATTTTCACGTAATCAAAATTATCTGTTTTTGTCTGTATCCCTTGCTTTGTTCAAAACACAAGTTCCTCTCATAACTGCGATCTCTTCTCAGTTTTTTTTTTTAAATTGACTGAGCTTTGATATTAACTTCATGTAGCCAGTTGGAATATATTGTGCAATATGGCCTAAAGTAATTATCTAAGCCCATTTTCTGCCCAAATAATGTCCAATTTTCCCAACAGTGTTTATCAATTGGAAAATTCTTTTCTAAATAATTGATATTTTCTAATTTATCAAAGACTGGGTTATTGAGTTTCATTGTGATTCTCTCATGTCTAGTCTTTTCCATTGATAAACCTTATTTTTAAGCTAATAACAATGGTTTCAGTGAGTGCAGTTTTATAATGTGGTTGGAGGGCTGGAAATACTATTCTTTCTTCATCCTTCCCTCTTTTCATAATTCCTCTTGATATTCTTGATTTTTTCAAATGAATTTTATTTTTTATCAAGATATGCTAAATACTCTGATTATTCTTTTGGAATAGCATTTAAAATGCAAATAAATTTTGTTGCAATTTTTATCATATTGGCTCATCACAGTCATGAATATTGAATGTTTGTCCAGCTTTTAGCTTCTTTATTACTTTAAGATATACTTTGTAACTGGATCTTGGAAGTATTTTGTATACTATGATAGATTGATCCCAGCTGTATTACATTTTGTAGGTATATGGAAATAAGGTTTCTCTTTCTATTATTTCCTCTTTCATTTTATCATTATATATAAATGCTTTTGATTTTTTGGTTGCATATTATCTCTCCTGCATTTTGTTGAGTATATTGTTTCATTTAGTTTCTTTGTTGATTTCTTAGAATTATCTACGTAAACCATTATATCTTGAGCAAAAAGACAATTTTCTTTTGCCTCTTCTTTTTCCTGTCTTTATACCTTTAATTTCTTTCTCTTGCCTTGTTTCTATTACTAGCATTTTCAGAACTAATATTAAATAATAGTGGAAAGGACAACCTTGCTTTTATCTTTAGTAATGGGAAAAGTTCTAGTGTATCTCCATCGTATATGATGTTTGCTTTTGGTCTTAGAGATACTTTTTATGATATGAGAAACAAATCCCTCTTTGTGTGTGTATATATATATATATATATATANATTTTATCATTATATATAAATGCTTTTGATTTTTTGGTTGCA
Source organism: Gracilinanus agilis (assembly GCF_016433145.1). NCBI lineage: Eukaryota > Metazoa > Chordata > Mammalia > Didelphimorphia > Didelphidae > Gracilinanus > Gracilinanus agilis. The sequence continues at coordinate 664,829,856 of NC_058130.1, read as the reverse complement.
TATTATCTCTCCTGCATTTTGTTGAGTATATTGTTTCATTTAGTTTCTTTGTTGATTTCTTAGAATTATCTACGTAAACCATTATATCTTGAGCAAAAAGACAATTTTCTTTTGCCTCTTCTTTTTCCTATCTTTATACCTTTAATTTCTTTCTCTTGCCTTGTTTCTATTACTAGCATTTTCAGAACTAATATTAAATAATAGTGGAAAGGACAACCTTGCTTTTATCTTTAGTAATGGGAAAAGTTCTAGTGTATCTCCATCGTATATGATGTTTGCTGTTGGTCTTAGAGATACTTTTTATGATATGAGAAACAAATCCCTCTTTGTGTGTGTATATATATATATACATATATATATATATATATATATTTGTGGTTTTCAGCATAAATGGGTTTTATACTTAGTCAAAACTTTTTTGTTTTTTTTTCTTCATCTACTAAGATAATCATGTGGTTTGGGATGTTTTGTTTTTAATTTAATCAGTTGTTTTCTTAATGTTGAACCATTTTTGCTTCCCCTGCTTAAATCCAACTAGATCATGATGAATGATTTCTTTGCTGAATTATTATCATTTAATTGACAGGATTTTGTTTATTTTCTTAGTTGATTCTTCAGTGCTTAACACAGTGCTTTGAATATAATAAGTACTTAAAAATGTTTATTGATTGATATTTATTAATGATATTCATTTGTTGTTCTTCGGTGCTTTCTCCTTCCCTGGCTTAATAATTAGGAATTTGGTAGAGTATTTTCTTTCTTGACTTTTGAGAATAATTTCATGGTATTGTTAATAAAAATTTTTTTTTAATTTGCAGAATTCTCCTGTCAATCCATTAGAACCAGGAGTGTTTTCTTTTGTGAGTTCCTTTACAGTGAGTTTACTGGGATTGGATTATTTAAAGTTTATATTTGCTTGTCTGTTAGTCTGAGTATTTTACATTTTTAAAGGGATTTTTTACATTGTTTGATGTTCTTAGTTTTGTTAGCATATACCTGCAACATTTTTTGGTCATTCATTTTCGACATGTATAACTCTTTATGAACTCATTTGGGGTTTTCTTCGCAAAGATACTGAAGTGGTTTTGCCATTTCCTTCTCCAGGGCATTTTACATATGAAGAAACTGAGGAAAATAGAATTAAGTAACTTGCCCAGTGGCACACATCTAGTAAGTTGCTAAGGCTAGATTTGAACACAGAAAGACGTCTTCCTAACTTCAAGCTCAACACTATCCACTGCACCATTTAATTTATTTTTCTGATTTTGTTGTGATTTCAATTTGTTAATTTGCTATCTTGACTTGACTTTATGCTCTCTTTTAAATAAAATTGGCTCACAATTTATCAATTTTATTAGTCTTTTCAAAGGAACTAACTTTTTACTTTTATTTCTGTTTCTCTAAGGTTTTTTAGTTTCCAATTTATTCTCAATTTTCAGATATCTCTCCTTTTGTGCTTATTGTAGCACAAAAAACTTAATTTTTGAATTTCTTTTTTAAAATACATATTCAATTAAATAATTCTCTAGTTTTCTATTTTGTAGATGTATTTAATATAGGAATATGGTTTTCCCCTGAGAAGTAATTTAACTTTATTTTGGAAATTTTGTCACATTTTTCATCATTATAACTTTATTTCACTTAATTAATGCTTTGTGATTTGTTCCTTGATTTACTTATTATTTAGGATTGTACTGTCATGTCTCCATTTTAATCTGTTTCTTTTTTGTGGTTCCAGAACTGATTACTATTTTATCGTCATAGTCTATAAAAGATGCTTTTATTTCTGTCTTTTGATTGCAATATTTCTGTGCTCAATTCAAGGTCAATTATTGTAAAAGTTCCATGTGGAACAAAGAAATACACTTTTTAAAAATCAGTCTAACTTGGAATATATTATAAGTCTCTTTAAAAATTATTTATATTTTAATTTTTTCCAGATTACATGATACAAATTTTAATATTTGTTTTCAGATATTTTATATTACATGTTCTTTTCCTTCTTCCTACCCCTCCTCCTTCTCCAAAAAGGCTTGTAATATGATACAGGTGTGTATATGTTCTATAATATATATTTCCATGTTCAGCATGTTGTGAAACAAGACATTATTTACTTTACAAAAGAGGAAATAAAGTGAAGAATGGTATGTTTCAGTCTGCATTTGGACACTATTTCTTCTATGGTGGTGGATATCATTTTTCTTCATAAGTCTCTTGGAGTTATCCTGGATCCTTGCGTTGTTGATAATAGTTACATCATTCAAAGCAGATCATCAGTACATTATTGTTGTTACTATGTACAATATGCTCTTGATTCTGCTCATTTCACTTTGTGTTACTTCATATATGTCTTTCCAGATTTTTTGTGATCATTTTGTTTGTCATTTTTTCTGACACAATAAGCATATACCACAACTTTTTCAGCCATTACCCATCATAAATTTTTTAGCTCTAGTTTTTCTAACATTTTGTTTGATTCTTTATTTTGCCTTTATCTTTCTATTTAGGTATCCAAAACCAAGAGATAGACATTACAATTTCCTACTATTATTATATTCCTATCTAAATCCTCTTATAGTTCATTTAATATTTAATTAGTGAGTTTAGATACTATTGTAGCATGTACTTTTAATATTACTATTATGTATTTTCCTTGGTTATCTATTTTTGAATGTTTGTTTTTGCATTATCTGATCATTTGAGCATAATGCCCTTTGTGGATTCACCTTTCACCAGAGGCATAGTAATTTTTTTCCAATGTCTCATTTTTATCATGTCTGTTTTTTAGACATGTTTCTCATATGCAACAAATTGTAGAGCTTTGTTTTCTTATTCAATCTATCACTCCTTTTATTTTTTTGGATTGTTTAATCCACTCACACTTAATGTTATGAAAGAATTAGGTTTATATTTTACAACACTGATCTCAAATAATTTTAAATTTTCAAAATTAGATTTTTTTTCATTCTTCTGTACACATAGTACTTTGTCTCCTCAGTTATTTTAACTTAATTTGCTTTAAGTCAATTCTGACTCTTAGCTCTCATCCTTAACCCTTTTGTTTAATTTTATTAGTCTCCTTTTCCTATTTCCTTTTATCTTATGATTTAATTCTAATATCTTCTTCCTCTCAGTGAAATAATCAAGTAAAATCTATTCTTTCAACTTTTTCCATTGGTTTTCAAAATTTCACTTTTCTGTGCCTTTTTTTCCTAAAAAAATGATTACCTCCTATTTATTCTCTTAATTATTTATTTTTCTTTTTGGCCTAGTATAGATTTTTATCCTTTGTTTCATGTTCTTTATACTTATTTGAATCCTTATTTAGACTCTCTATTCCCTATAGAATTAAATTATTTTAATACCAGATATTGATTCCTTCTTTTAAATAGTTTCTGTATTATTTTCTTATAGATCTTATCACTGGATCCTTTTTTTCTGTAATGCCTCATTCTTAGAAATATCAAGGCCTATTGTTTGTCATTTAAATTGTTAAAGTTAACCACTTTACAAGAAATTTTTTGCCTTAGAATTTGCAATTTTTTCCTTCTGGAAGTGATTTGTGTACATTTGTTTGACTCTGTTTTCTGTGTTCAGAAATTCTGAACACTTTTCTTGCATTATTTCTTGCTTTATCATGTGTTTCTGGGAAAACTTTAGTCCTTAAATTTTCCTTATGTATCCTATCTTAAAATTAAGTGGTTTTTGCTTATATAGATATCACATTTTCTTTTAATTCTATTATTTTTTTTGCTTCTTTCCTTCTAGATTGTTCTTCCTTTCTGTATAAATGTATTGTGTATAATAGTCATTCTTTCCTTTATTTGTTGTGACTTGCCATTATGGATTCAAGTTTTCTGTTTTGCCAATTATTTCAAATGTGCAATCCATAATTTCTGCTTTCATAATTCTTATTTTTCTATTGATTCATTCAAGAACATCTTTTTGTGGTTGCATTCTCCCTTGAGAATCTACAGGGAATTTTTTTCCCTTTGGCTTAAGATGTTTTCTGAAAAATGACTGGACTCTTAGCTTATTGATGTCATATGCTCTTCTGTTATCAATATAGTCCCTTCAGTTTATCTGCTCATATGAAAGATTGCTGAGGTTTTTTTTTCTCTTGATGTCTTTTAGCATTTAAATCTTTTATTTTCCTTTATTATTCACTTTCCAGCTCTTTGATGGTGGTTTTCTTGTATGCTTTGAAGCCTCCTGACACTTCTCTCAAGCTGGACAATTCATAAGCTCTATCCCTCAGGCTTAGTGGAATATCACACAGCCATATACATGTCTCCTGCCTTGGTTTCCTTTGTTGCCCATTCTTCTCTCTGAGCTCTGTTGTAGCAGAGAGTACTACAGTACTGCTGTTGCAACCAGAATAATCTTCTGTTTTTTGGTTTTCTCTGGTCTTGGAAGGAGGGAAAGATATAGTTGTATTTTACAAGCCCATTGATTCTTTTGTATACCCTCACCTAAATGGTAGGCGGTGGTGATTGGTGGTGAGAAAGGAAGTTAGGAGGCTCAGGATCATTAGTCAACTCTATTTTTAGTTCTTTTTACTTTGATTAAGTTCTTTGTGTCCTAGACCATGTAGATATATGAAACTGGTTTATCTCTTGTATATAATTCCCATTTTGAAAAGCTCATGAAGATGGGAGATGGGAGAAAATGTCTAATCTTCCATGTTTTTGGTCATAGGACCTGGCAATTTTTAATAGTACCCTTACCAGAAGATCTGAAAAGCTTTTATAAAGTTTCTACAATAAACCAATTTTAGCCATTCAGGTAATTAAAAAGTATAACTAATTCAAGAGTCTACTATCTTTTGTCATTTAATCAATGAGTATTTATTAAATGCCTACTATTTTCTGACATTGGGGACACAAAGTTGTAGGGAAGTAACACTTGCCCTTATAATGCTTACTTTGTCCATTATATAAAAACAAAACAAACAAAAAAACCAAACATTTGATTGGTTGAACAAAATATAGCCTTGAGGGAACCTTCTTCATTAAAGTGTCACTAATACATTGCTTAAGATAATAGATGAATCTTTGATAGATTTAGCCATGGAACAAATTTTGTTCACTGAACCTTTGAATATCCCATTTCACTATCATGGAAGGTTTTTTTTTTTGTTTGTTTGTTTTTGTAAATGCCAACTCTAAGAGTAATATAAATGTGGTGATGTTTTCCAGATGAAAATGCATATTCTCTGAAACTCAGAGGACTTCAGGACATCTTTAATGAGGCCCACAGACCCTCAGAAGACCCTACTATTGTACATAAGATAAGATAAACAAAATGAAGAAAATCCATTGACTGGAGTATCTTATACAATTTGATAGATAGTCCATGAATTATTTATCAGTATCTCTATCTAGAGCAGGCAACCAAGACATTAAATAATACCAAAATGGAACAGAAGGAAGTAATAACAATAATAACTAACATTTATATGGTACCTACTATCTGCTAAGCACTGTGCTTAACACTTCATTAGTACTATCTCATTTGATCCTTACAACTAACTACCTTGGGAGGTAGGTGCTATATTATCTCCACTTTATAATGAGGAAACTTCGGCAAACAGAAGTTAAATGATTTGTGTGGGGTCACACAGCTAATATGTGTCTGAGGACCTTAGGAAAGGGGAGATATGATATGCTGCTCCAAAGAATAATTATGTGTATTCATTGTATCACACTCCTCCCCCCTATTCCTTAGAAAGTAGACTTCTTGAAGGCAGGAAAGGTATCATACTTTATCTTTGTATATGCAGTGCCTGGTCCATAAGAGATGCTTAATGAACACTTAGTTAAATTGAATTGAATTGAGTAAAGTAAAGCTTGGTTGACAATTTTATTTGTCTTTTAAACTCTGTATGCTCCTATATTCCTAAAGCCTTTTGTTATTTTTTTGAGAATTCAGTGAATAAACATTTAATTGGGAATCTAGACACAAGGCATCTCCTCTTAGCTTTACCACTTTGCAACTAAGGAGAATAAATCACTTAATCTTTCTGAGCCTTGGTTTCATCACATGACTTGATGGAGGTGGGAGGATAACTAGAGAATCATTCAACTTCTTTAAACCAAAAAATTTATGATTCTCCCTGGAATTTATTAGTAATCTTTTACCTTTTGTAAACTACAACCAAAACACATCAATAAAAGTTTTTTAAAAAGTTATATATAAGTAAACATATATGTATACATATATATGAAATTATTAGAGCTTAGACTGAAATGAGGATGAACAGGATAACTATGAAAGTTATGCCAAATTCATTAAAATATCTGAAAGATACATAGCAGATTTTTAATTTATTTTATGTATAATCTTTTACTGTATGTTCTGCGTTGTATATAGAAATGCTATTTGCCATTCATTTCAGAATGAGAAAAAAGTTTGTTTTTTAAAGAAATCATAGTCTTTTAGCATTCATGATGTAATCTTTTTTTGGTCCCTACAATCTTGGAGCTGGATAATTGTGTCCCTGGATTTGCTGGGGAGAGGAAGGGCAGGATTATTTAATGACTCAACAGCATTATTTTCTGAGAGGTGATTTTAATAAAAAGACTAGCTAAGTCACTATAAGATACACGCAGATGGCAAAAGGTATTTGATTAGAAGGCTGGGTTCTGAGGTTGTCCTTAATGAAACTAAAATATAACTAAAAATGACTAATATCTAATGAGGGAAAGGGGAGAAAGAGATTACTTCTCTAGAACAGTGATGGGCAAACTTTTTAAAGAGGGGGCCAAAAGAAAGGAAATGTTCATCTGTCAGTCTGTTTCTAAGGCAACTCTTTCAAAGTTTCATTGTATTGTATCCTACTCATTGTATTCGTCAGATTATGAATAATATCACAGATAGAACATTTCAGGGGCCCTAAGTCTGGTCCACAGGCTGTAGTTTGCCCATCACTACTCTAGAATATTAGTTTGCTGCTAGAGGATAGAAAGGGGATTACCAGCAGTCCAGTTCCCCTTGGGGGAAGGACAGTTGAGCAAAAATGGAGTGAGAAGAGCCAGAGACCCAGTAGGTTTGCAGTGGCTGATCTGAAGTGCCATCTGCTGATTTTGATTTTTATATCATTTTTCTCAAGATTACATCAATATTGGCATGAAATCTATTCCCACTATACATCTTATCTTTGGAGACAATGTCTTAGGTGTTTTTGACGTATCTCTTGGGCTGCAATGCTGAGAATGTACAGGCCTTTTCATGGGAGACAATTTCTTCATATTTCTTTCATTGTTCTTTTATATTAAATTACTGTACCAAATCAGATCTGGGGGGGGGTGAACTTAGAGACTGTTCTGGCCTGTTCTTGCAGGTACCTGTGTATGGGAATCTGAGTTAGAGATTTAAATATTTAACATTAACTCACTATATCCTGGTTTTTTGTGAAGTGATTTATAGAGGAAGTTTCTGTATTATGGGATTATATTTAGGGGTTTATTTTGGGATAGTGTATAGTCTGTGATTATGGCTGTTCTTGCCATGAACCTGTATTATTTTTCTGTGTCTCGCTGGGGCTGAATAAGGATACTGATTGCAATAGTTTCAGTAAAAAGTGAATGCTAGTGAGAAAAAAGTCACATAGGGGAAATTGAGTGAGAGATTTCCATCCTTCTGACAACCTACTTTGCTGGTTTGTCAGAACTCATGCGGGGCTGGGAGAACGTCATGAACTTTGATGGCCTCCTGCAGTTTGCCTCCTGAAATAAAATGGAATAGGTACTAGAGGAGATTCCCCCACTTTATTAATTTACTGGGATGAAGTCCTGCAACCTAGTGAACAATGATGAGATAATTGTCCTAGATTCCTGCCTTAAATGGAAGATCTTTAAGGAACTGTCCAAATTCTACTCTCAGCCATTTCCAAAGAATGAGAAAAAAGGGCCCCAGGGACAGGGAGTAAAGAAGATGTGAGTTTCAGAGCTGATGTCATCTTATAAGATGATGGATTTCTGATGATCATGAAGTCACACTACTAGTATTATTACTTGTCTTAGAGATGAATGGAATGGGGGAGGAGAGATTTACTTTGTAAGGGGATTAACTAGCACTTACAATGACGGAAAAAAAAATCATGAGGTCTTTTGTTACAGGTTATGTGTTTTGTTTTTGTAATATATCTGTCACCATATTCTATTTTTGTTTGTGTGTTTTAGTGATAACTTTTCTTTTCAGTCCATTTGTTTCTTGATATTTGATTCCCTCACTTGTAACAAACAGAAACAATTAAGCAAAATCAACAGACCAAGCAGCTGTGTCTGACAGTGTGTACAACCTTCTATTCCCTTAGACCTTTCTGCTGAGAGGAAGGAAAGGTATTTCAACATGTGCTTCTCCAAGGAAAAAAATCAGTCTATTATTTTATGACATGTTGATTCTGGGGATTTTTCATGAAAATACACTGATTTATTTAAAATTTTTACCCCAACACTTGAAGAGTTTTAATTTTTGTGCCTATTGTCTTATTATTTGGTAGGGAATGGTAGTTTTCTTTTACACATAATATCTCACACTCTTGCTCTAAAGACCAAGAAAAATTAATTTAGTGTCTATTAAGTAGTCTTTTTTTACCTATTAAGCTCCTTTGGCTCCTTATTATGTCTAGGATCAAATATAAATTCCCTTGATGTGGTGCTTCTTTCCTTTCCATTCTCCTTATATTTTCCTCACCTTTATATGCTCTCTGATCCATTGTCAGTGGCCTTCTTGCTGGTTCTCACACAGGATACTCCACTGGAGTTCACTGAGTAAGGGGATAATGTGATTATCACCCCTGAACGTTAGGAAGATCACTTTGGTGGCTCAGTGGAGGATAGACTAGAGTGAGGGGAGACTTGAGGCACAGAAAGCAACCAACATGTTACAACATAATTCCCAATGTTCATTTCACTGTTTGTCCTCCATGCCTAGAATGATTCACTTTTTTGACCCCACAACCTGGCTTCCATCAAGTCTCAAGTCTAATCCCACCTTCCCTAAGAAACTTTTTTAAGTATCTCCCACCAATCCTGGGCTCTTGTATGAATAGAGTTGTTTGTATATTGTCTCCCTCCTTAGAATATAAGTTCCTTGAGAGTAGAGACTGTTTTTCCCTTTTATTGTACCCATGGTGCTTAGTACCTAGTACTTGATAAGTATTTAAATACTTAATGATGATTACTTGCTTCTATTTTCTTCACTATTGGAATAAGAGAATTTAATGTTTGTGAGTTATAGGGATAGTGAATAATTTTTCTCTTCAGTATTCAAATTGCAGAGTAGAGTCAGGACATACTGTCTTTGTATTGTGGATAAGGTAGGAAAAATTTTACTACATGTCTTTGAGGTTTTACACCTTCATTATGCCATAAAATGCATGCCTACATACCATGAAAGACAGAATTTTTTGTTGATAAAAATACAATAAATCCTCAACATTCATCCGTTTAACTTTTATGACTTCAGACATTTAAATGCATGATCTTATCAGTAACCTTATTTTTACATTCATGTTGGCAATAGTGCTCATTCCTGGCTACATAAGTAAAGAAAAAAATGGTGGGATGTATCTAAGTTTATGTAGTAGCTGGTATCCTACTAAGTGCTTCATTTCTATAGTTTACCTAATCATTGTGTAGAGTAATGAGCTACTGGGCATTTGTCACATATTTTCACTGTTTGCATTTAAAACTCAAGTTTTGTGTTACAATTATGTTCTCAATTACTAGAGTAAGTCATTTGGACTCTAAGCCCAAGTGTTCAAAGTCAATGATGCAGCTTAGTGAGAAAATAAAGGTGTTAGATTAACTTCATGCCGGAATGTCTGAAATAAGTTTGGTATTAATGAATCCAATATTTTAGATTTGTAAAAAAGAGGAAAGTATTTATGGTACTATAGTGTTACAAAAAGTGAATGTTGTTTGAAATCTATTACTTTCGTTTTTTGGATTTTTTTTCAGATGTTAGCACTAAAGGCCACAGAATTCTAGGGAATTATTAGTGAGAAAAATGTTTTACATGTTACCAATTTTATTTTGTGGCTAATTTCATGGTTACTGTGTTAGAAAAATTACACATTATCAAATTAGTGTTTTGTTATAAAGAATTATATGCAGAAAAGTATATTTTCAGTAAACTCTAGTGAAAGATAAGTTTTAGTGGTTGTAGGAACCTAAATTCCTATTTCCCATATGTTGTCTATCAACTTTTGAGTTTTTTACCTTTGTGTCTTTTTCTAAAAAGTTGAGGACTTTGTATACATTTGTTGAGCTTCTCTATGAGAACTGTGCCTAAGGAAGCTCCCTAATTATCTAATGGTAGGCTTAGCTCTGGTTTGGGGTTTAGCTGTATTTTATATTAAGTACTAATAATATTTAGGATTATAGGATTTTAATCAGTTGTTAAGTTCTTACTATGTCAGACAATGTGCTAAAGAGCTAGTGAATATTTTTAAAAGAGTAAAAAGATGGCACTAATCTTCAAGGATTGCACAATCTAATAAGTGAGACAACAAATAAATATATCCAAACAAGCTATAAACAGGAAAAATAGGAAATAATCAACAGAGGGAAAACACAAGAATTAAGAGAGCCTGGGAAAAGCTTCTTACAGAAGATAGGATTTTAGTTGGAACTTCAGATGCCATGTAATCCAACCTTTTCATTTTATAGATAAGGAAATTGAGTCCTAGGGATTTTGTTATTTGCCCAAGGTCACACAAGTATACATCAGAGAACAAATATGAACCCATTTTCTAACTCAAGATCCAGTTTTCTTTTTTCTTTTTTTAATACCATACTACATCTTACGTTGGCATAACATCTCTCTACTAAAGTCAGCTTATTAAACAAAGGTCATCTATAGCAAAATCATTATCCCTTAATCATCTAAAGGAAAAGAGTAATATATGAGGTACACAGGAATAAAAGGCTTGAGATCCCCACTGTGCTATCTTCTTTTGAACCATCTGAAGGAAACAAGATAAGTATAGTGATTCTGGCTAGTCTGTTTTAGTTAATAATTATTGAGTACAGTCAGGCTGCACTCTGTAGGTGTGCACTCTCTAGATGGTAAAACCCTAATATGGCTTTTCCTTCCTTATAGTGATGTTATAAATCAAATTCAGCTTCAGCCCAGTAAGTTCATCTCTCCTTGAGAATAGCTTTAGCCTACTCTTTCCATTGAAGCTCTGAAACTATCCGACCCTTCTCGGGTGTAATTGCTACCAATTTTTTTGGTTTTGTTTTAGAAAACAAAAAATATGCTACCTGAAATCATAGTGGGAATCACTGAAAAAGAATCTCTCTTTTAAAAAATATTGATATCTTTTATTCATTAAATGAGCAGAATTTCTCTCAGGTTCCTTTTCCTCTCCCTCTCTGAAAGCTATCCTATATTACCAAAAAAAAATCAATGAAAAATCAGGAAAACAAATCAACTCATCTAAAAAATATGGAAATTTGTGCAGTATTCCATACCCTTGGCCCTACCCTCCATGCAAAGGAGTGGGATAGTATTATCTTCCCACATCTCTTATTTGGAGACATACAAGGGTCATGTTGATCACACTGTGGATAGTGTGCTAGACTTGGAGTCGGGAAGATCTGAGTTCTTTTTACTACCTCAGATATTTACTAGCTTTGTGGTCCTAGACAATTCACTTAACACCTGTTTGCCTCAATTTTTCTCATATATGAAATAGGAATATAGTAGCATCTACCTCCCAGATTTCTTATGACAATCAAATTAGATAATAATTGCAAAATGTCTAACACAGTATCTGGCACATAACAAGTGCCATGTAAATACTAGCTATTTTTAATATCAGCTATTATTTTGCTTATTCTTTATAATTTTGCAACATTTGTTTTTGACTGTTTTGTGTTTTTTTTTGTTTGGTTTTGTTTTGTTCTTAAGCTAGCAGCATATATCCTTTGGAGAAATTAGTAACTGGACTTTGTTTGCTGAAGAAGATTAAACTATCCTTTAAAAATATACTTTTGAATTTCTGTTATATACACATATATGTATGCACACACATGTACATATGTGTATGCATACATATTTGTGCATGTATGTATATGTGTGCATATATATGCATGCATGTATATGTGTGTATATATGATATATAGTGTATATGAAATCCTGTTTTTGTACAGTGAGACATCGGGAACACATCTCTTTCAATGGCATTTCAAAAAATGCTAAAAGGAGCACATTAATGCTAGGAATTTTCCCTGTTTAATTTTTAAAATAGCAATATCTGTGAGATTCATTCAGTCTTAACGCCTTCATTTCAAAGAACTCAAAATTAGGGGCATTAAAATTTAATTAAACATGAAAGCCTCAGCATTTCAGGTAAATGCCACAGGGACTGACTGAGTTGGAAATGCATGCTCAAGCAAAAAAAAGCCCAGAAATCTTCCAAAAAAAGACATGGGAATGGCCCTTGGGCAGCTCAGTCCATTACATTGGGTAAATAACTGTCCTCAGTGTGAGGAAGGACTATAACAAAAAAGAATGAATTAAAAATAAACAAGCTATCATTTATAAGACTAACTCAGAGTTGAAGGTCACTGTATCAAGGAGGTCACTTAAAAATTGCCTGACTTGTAAATGTTAGAAATATGAAGTAGTTAGTTGTTGTTGGTGGTGGTAGGATGATGATGGTGATGGAAAGAGAGAGAAGAGAAGAGGACAGGAGAGGAGAGTAGTGGAGGGGAAGGGAGAGGATGGTAAGGGAGAGAGAGAGAGAGAGAGAGAGAGAGAGAGACAGAGAGACAGAGAGAGACAGAGAGAGAGACAGAGAGAGAGAGTGTGTGTGTGTGTGTGTGTGTGTGTGTGTGTGTGTGTGTGTGTTTTGAAGAGCCAGCCTGCATTTGTGGTACTTCCTAATCTAACGCAGAGGGCTTTAAGGGGGTGGGGGGAGACATGTAGTGTTGGGAGGAGGTGCTGATGTTATAGAAATAGAGGATTAAAATATATCTTTGTGAGGAATAAGACTACGTGTACAGAAAATCAAAAGCTTTTTTTCTTTTGTTTACAGATATTTTACATTTTGAGCACAAGATATTTGCACCCAGAGAAAATCTCCCATCTGATTTATGAGCAGATATTTCCAGGGTAGCTAGCTAGTTGTACTTTTCTATATTTCTTAAAGTAGATAGAAATCCACATTGACAGTGTAGTGGTTTTTTTCTTTTTATTTAATAATTTTTTTAGAAAATTATTTTAGAAATTTTTTTTAGAAATTTAGAAAATTTTTTTAGAAATTTTTTAGAAAAGTTATCATGGTTACATGATTCATGTTCTTACTTTCCCCTTCACCCCCGACCCCCCCCCATAGCCGATGCGCATTTCCCCTGGTTTTAACATGTGTCATCAGTCAAGACTTATTTCCAAGTTGTTGATAGTTGCATTGTTGTGGTAGTTTTGGGTCTACATCCCCAATCATGTCCGCCTCAACCCATGTGTTCAAGCAGTTGCTTTTCTTTTGTGTTTTCTCTCCTGTAGTTCTTCCTCTGAATGTGGGTAACATTCTTTTCCATGAGTCCCTCAGAGTTATTATGGATCATTGCATTGCTTCTAGTGCAGAAGTCTATTAGATTCTATTTTACCACAGGGTATTGGTCTCTGTGCACAATGTTCTTCTGGCTCTGCTACTTTCACTCTGCATCAATTCCTGGAGGTCTTTCCAGTCCACATAGAATTCCTCCAGTTTATTATTCCTTTTAGCTCAATAATATACCATCACCAGCATATATCACAGTTTGTTCAGCCATTCCCCAATAGAAGGACATACCCTTGTTTTCCAGTTTTTTGCCACCACAAAAACTGCAGCTATAAATATTTTCATACAAGTCTGTTTGTCTATGATCTTTTTGGGGTACAGACCCAACAATGGTATGGCTGAATCAAAGGGCAGGCAATCTTTTATAGCCCTTTAAGCATAGTTCCAAATTGCCATCCAGAATGGTTGGATCAGTTCACAACTTCATCAGGAATGCATTAATGTCCCAATTTGGCCACATCCCCTCCAACATTCATTACTCTCCCCTACTATCATTTTAGCCAATCTGCTAGGTGTGAGATGATACCTCAGCGTTGTTTTAATTTACATTTCTCTAATTATTATAGATTTAGAACACTTTCTAATGTGCTTTTTGATAGTTTTGATTTCTTTATCTGAAAATTTCCTATTCATGTCCCTTGCCCATTTATCAATTGGGGAATGGCTTTATTTTTTATATAATTGATTTAACTCCTTGTATATTTGAGTAATTAGACCACTGTCAGAGTTTTTTGTTATAAAGATTTTTTTCCCCAATTTGTTGTTTCCCTTCTGATTTTGGTTGCATTGTTTTTGTTTGTACAAAAGCTTGTTAATTTAGTATAATCAATCATCCCATTCACATTCAGAGTTATAATTTTCAGTTGTGTATTCCCCAACATTTTGGTATCCTCTCTTAGTTCTACCCCTTCTTCTTAGGCTATTTCCTTTTAAACCAGTGATTTTTTTAAAACCAGTAACCCTTGTCCCCTTCCTTGATTTACTATCCTTTATACCCCCTCCCTTGTTATTCCCATTTTTTTATTTTTAAGACCTAATGAATTCCCTCTCCCTTCTCCTTTCCTCCCTTTTTTGACCTCCCCACTCCTCTGCTCTCCTTGGATTATCCCTTCTGACTATCTTAGTAGGGTTAGTTAGATAGAGTTTCATATCTCAATGGATATAGCTACTCTTCCCTCTCAGGGTTAATTCCACTGAGAGTAAGGTTTAAATATTACCTCTTAATTCTCTCTTCCTCTCCTTCTTATAATAGTATTCATCCCCTCCCCTTCCCATGCCCTCTTTGTGTGTAAGAGAATATCCTATTTTTCTTATTCATTCAAGTTTCTCTTTGTGTTCTCTACTATTCATCCCCCCTCTTTCCCACTCACTCCCTTATCATCTTAGACCATTTAGTACTCCAACCTTTCCCTGTGAATAATTCTTCTAATTACTATAATAGTGGATACTATAATAGTGAATAGAGTTCACTACAGAGAATTACACATAACATTTCTCCATATAGGAATACAAATAATTTGATCTTATTGAAGCCCTTAAAGAGGCAAATTTAAAAATAAGAGTTTTCTTTCTTTCCCCTCTGTTTCTTATTTACCTTTTTATGTTTATCTTGGTTTTTGTGGTTGGATATCGAACTTTCCATTTAGTCCTGGTCTTTTCTGTGCAAATACTTGGAAATCCTCTATCTTGTTGAGTGCCCATACTTTCCCCTGGAGGTATATAGTCAGTTTTGATGGGTAGGTGATCCTTGGTTGTAGACCCAGTTCTCTTGCCTTTCTGAATATCATATTCCAAGCCTTATGGTCTTGTAGTGTGGAGGCTGCCAGATCCTGTGTGATCCTGATTGGTGCTCCTTGATATTTGAATTGTCTCTTTCTAGCTTTTTATAAATTTTTTTCTTTTACTTGGAAGCTCTTGAATTTGGCTATTATATTCTTGGGGGTTGTCTTTTCAGGGTCAAGTGTAGAGGGCGATCTATGGATCCTTTCAATGTTTATATTGCCCTCTTGTAGAACTTCAGGGCAATTTTGCTGAATAATTTCCTTTATTATGGAGTCCAAATTTCTATTAATTTCTGCTTTTTCAGGAAAACCAGTGGTTCTCAAATTATTTCTTTTAGACCTGTTTTCTTGATCTGTCAATTTCTCATTGAGATATTTCATGTTTCCTTCTATTTTATCAGTCATTTGACTTTGCTTTATTTGTTCTTGTTGTCTTGAGAGATCACTGGCTTCTACTTGCCCAATTCTTGTCTTTAGAGACTATTTTTCTGCTATATTCGTTTGATTTTCCTTTTCGATTTGGTCTAGACTGTTTTCCAGCTATTTGATTTTGGTCTCCAATTTGCTTATCAATTCTTTTGATTTGGAGGCATCTTTTTCTAATTGCCCAATTCTAGCCTTTAGAGACTGGTTTTTGGCTATAATCTTTTGGTTTTCCTTTTTGAATCTGGTCTTTTTGATTCTTCAAGGCTTCCAGCTGGTCATTTCTGATCTTCAATTTGCTTATCAGTTCATTTGATTTCTGAGCCTCACTTCCTAATTGCGAAATTCTGCCTTTTAAACTGTTATTTTCTTGCCAGATCTCTTCTATCTTTCTCATAATCTCAGATTTGAACTCTTCAATAGCTTGTGACCAGTTTTCATTTTTTTGGGAAGGTTTGTATATAATTATTTGTTCTCCTCTGCTGTTTGCTCTGTTGTCTGGATTTTTTCTATGTAAAAGTTGTCGAGTGTTAAAGATTTCTTCTTGATCTTTCTCTTCTGGGTTTCTTGTCTCTGGCTTGTCATTGTTAGTCCAGCACCCTCTCAGCTTTATCCTCATGCCCAGGATCTGTCTGTGCTCTTTGGGCTCCTGAGGTCTCAGGTCTAGTTGTTCTCAGGGTCAAGCCTCCTGGTGGTCCCCTTGCTTGTTCCTCTGCCCAAAGCTCCTTTAACAGTCTCAGGGTGCTTCTTCCACAGTCATACACCCCTCTGCACTGGGTCCCCACCCCATGGTCTGCTCCTGCGCTAAGAATCCGTGTCTGCAGCTGTGACTGTGTCTGTGCTCAGGGTCTGTGTTCAAAGTCCACTCTTTCTTTAGCCTCTTGGGGTCTCAAGTCTTGCTTCTCTCAGAAACAGGCCCTGGTGATCCCAGGTAGCTGCCAAGAATTTAATGGGTGCCCCAAATTTGCTCTAACTCTTTTGTGCTGGCTTTGGCCCTGTAGGTGGTGGTGGTAGGGGAGGTGGTTGCTCAGCTCGCATTTTAGTAGAGGTATTTCACTCCCTTATAGCATGGAAATGCCCCGATCCCACGTACCTTCAATCCTGTGCCCTGTTGTGGGGTCTCTTCATTCATCTGGATTTGTTTTTATGTCCCCTTGAGTAGTCCTATATGTTTCGGTTAGGAGAGGTTAAGCAACTGCTTTTTACTCTGCCGCCATCTTAACCTTAGATGTTCTTTTTTTTCTGTAGTGTTTTTTTAAAATACATGTTAACTGTCTCGTTATGCCATTTCAGTTGGCACCCTTGTGAAGAGGGAGGTGAAGTTTGGTTTTAAGAATAGTTTGCCTTTCTTTAGCAAGCAAGGTCTGGGTACCATGTTCTTTCCATCACAGTTTTTGACAATGGTAGATACTTCCTCCTCTATACTCCTACATATGCAGCCTGGAAATTAAGGAAAAATGAGAGAAATCACTCCAGTGTGGCAAACAGCATGAGCCATGGTCAGTCTATAGAGATCTACTTTTTTCAGTCATTAGTCTCTGGATAAAGAGAGAATAGATGCTAGCAATTTGCTTACTGTAGCATAGGAATGACCAGTTGATGGGAGTCCCAATACTATAAGTGGAGGTTTCTAAACCTTTTTTGTATCATGGAATCCTCTATTGATGAAGCCTATGAATCCATTTTCAGAATGAGATTTTAAAATGAATAAAGCAGCACATACAGAATTACAAAGGAAATCAAAGTTTAGTAAAAATAAAGATGTAGATGGGAGGAATATGAGAGGAAGAGGTCCTGAATGAAGGAACGTTTCTTCATTTTTGAAACAAAATTTCTAGATGGTACAGTTGAAGTGGGTGGGGTCAAAATTGAAGTAAAATATGAGTAGGGTGTGCTTAAGGAGAGTTGAGATGAGAAAGAAGGAGGTTGGGATTGGAGATTATTTGCTTCTTGGAAGCTAGGGATTAAGTAATATAGGAATGAATAGGGGGTAAGAGTATACTAGCCATGGATGCAGTAATGATGACAGATGAATTGTAAGCATTACAGTTAATACTAGATATTATTGTGAAACAACGGCAAATAGAAATAGTCCTTGGTCATATTGTGTGCTCTTCTGGACTTGGCAGAGACTAGAGATATGATGTTGCAAAAGCTGGCTAAGGGAATGGTAAAAACGTGCCCTGAGGCATTGGTCAGATCTGTGGGCCTGATGCAATTAATTCAGCTTAGCTACAAAATAGGGACATCATAAGCACCTTATCATGTATACAACTGGTTTTGTGTTGTGGATACTTTGGGCAGCCTATAGACCCTTTCAGATAATGATAGTTGTTGTCTATAATCATAATTGTATTATTGCCTATATCCATAAATTTTATTTAGATGTTAGTTAAGGTAAAGATGTAGATTTTTTCCACCCAGATCTGTCCACTGACCTTTTGGATATCTATGAACTCTCAGGATAATAGTCCCTGATTACATAAATGAAGTCTCCTTCATTTTAGAGATAAGTTAACTGAGGTAAAGAACTAGGTAGCAAGCTGGGACTTGAATCCAAAGTCATCTAGGTCATGAAGAGGAGAAATGCTATAACAAACCTGACAAGATCCTTCAAACTAAATTGATACACACCTTGATATTTCTTTATCTGGGGAAGAGCATGGAAGAAAATATGGTTTGAGGTTAAGATCTAAGAAGGCTAAAGGCTTGTAGTCATTGGCTTTATGTCTTCATTAACATTTCATATTGTGAATATTTTCTCTCCTGAACTAACCTAGACTGGGAGAGAAAATGAAATTGATTATACCTACAGACAAGAAAGACTAGTTTCTGATATATAGAGATAATTTCAGAATCAGCTATTTGTGTGCAGTCAGCCCACTGGCTAGTTAGAGCAAAGGTCAGTCACTGGATCATCTTATCAAACTGAGATGCATGGCAGCCAAGGGCCAATGCAGGATTTCAAATCAGGAAGTAATGAGTTCTGTCCCAGTCTCTTAATTATACTGTCTGTGAATGAGAAATCACTTAATTTCTCTGAACCTTGGATTCCTTAGGGGAGTTGGATTTGACAACCTCATGTTTATTTCTCAATTTTAAATCTAAGATCCTGTGAAGACTGATTTAGAGTAAGGATGCCATGCTGAAACCACTCAAGCCAAGCCAGAAATTCTAAATATTATAGGTGTTCAGAACAGGGAAAGCTTGGTATGGATTGGATTAGTTGGGGAAGAAATTGTAGTAGAAATGGAATTTGAAGTAATATTTGAGTGGATAGATTTTCAAAGAGTGTGGGGTGGGGAGAAGAAGGGTTTCATGATTGTGAGGAGACTACCTAACTTGAAGGTTCATGTCAGGGAATAGTAGAAGGTAAATTTGTCTAGATGGAGTAGTAGAACAGTTGATGGAACACTTGAAATATCAGCCTGAGAAGATTAGATCTGATTAGAAAGGCAATAATAGGGAGCAAGTCTAGGTTTTAAAAGGATATAATGAAAAGCTTTTATCTTTTTAAAGTAAACATATGTAAATCATTATAATATCCTCATGTCTTATTAGCATTATTCAGTGAAATTGAGGTATAGGTATTATAATTTTCTATAACAGAGATCAATTTCCACTCACCGTTATGTCAAAGTAGAACATATTGGTGCCTGAAACCTTGGTGCTCATCTCAACAGTGTGGCAAAAATCCTAGTTTCTTGCATTCACAACTTCTGTCCACAGATTATGGACTCTTTGCTCCCTTAGAAGCACTTTTTTGTTTCTTGGGCAGCAAGCCACAGTAGCCTTGTAGAGGGCATTTGAATATTCAGATGTTATAGATCTTTTTAACATAAGAAGACAATGGAAAAAAAATTATACTATCCATTCTAGATCATTTTGGTTCCCTCTAGAGAGTCTCTTAGATGTTCTGGCAAATTACACATATGGAAATAGATGGGAGCTGGAGGTTTGGCCTGCGAGTTTGTTTAATGATTTTGACTTCCATTTCTGGAAAAATTCTGGAACATTTTATCACTAAGGTGGTTTGTAAGCACTTAAGAAAAGTATTAGCATTTTCTGAAAGACAGTGTGGCTTATCAGATTATGACAGGGAAAACCAAACTTCTTCCTTTAATCCTTCTCTTCCCTCTTTTTTTTCCCAGACTGAAAGTCCAATGGCTACTTATAGATCGAATTCTAGAACTGATTGGCATGGGAATTTTGACTTGCTCCATTTTTCAACCTGGGCTTTTTGGCTCCTCTTTAGAGAGTTTGATACCATCACCCTCCTACTTTATTCCTTATTGCTACTACTAAGAGCAGGTACTATATTGGTACTCAACTTAGTGTGGATTCTTGATAGACTTAGCCTACTACAAGAGATGAGCCTTAACCTCCCTGCTAGTGGAGATTATAGGCATGTGACATTGTGCCTAGTGCATTTCTCTCTCATTCTTTTGTTCTTGACAAGAGTAACTAGTTTTAGGTGATGTCAACCCAAGTTACCAAGACTTCAGCAAATCATTTGATATTCTGAAGTGATTTGGCAGGAAAATTGATGCAATGGAAAATTCTTAATTTAAAGTCAGAAAACTTAGTTTCAAATCCCAGCACTGCTATCTATGTGAACTTCAGGAGGTCATTTAATTTTATCTCTAAATAACTGTAATGTGTAAAATGAGGGGGTTGGAGTAAATGACCTTCTCAGGTATTTCCTGGTTCTTCTGTGATCTTTTTTCCTGCTCTCCTTGGGGTAAAGATGAAGAAATGAGAACTTTGTAACATATTACAGTTAGTTATATTTGGAATTATATGAATGACTGTACCCCCCAAAAACTTCATTAATATGAGTCAGTGTCAGCCATGAGGCAGGTCTCTAATGGAATATCCAAGGTATTTGTCCACTGCCTTGGGCTGTTCAAAATTATCATCAGTGATTTAGATGAAACCATAGATTATGGACTTACTAAATTTGTAGGTGATTGAACCTGAGAGGAATAGATACTGAATGACAATCTGGATTGAAAATTTAAGCTTGGCATTTTGGAACAATGGACTGAAGCTAAAACTATAAAATTTAATAGGAATAAAAGTAAACTTCTGCCTTTGCTGTTTAGTCATTTCAGTAGTGTCCAATTCCTCATGACCCCATTTGGGTTTTTTTGGGGGAAATATAATGGAATGATTTGCATTTTCCTTCTGTGACTCATTTAATAGAAGAAGATAACTGAGACAAACAAGGATAAGTGACTTGCCTTGGGTCATGTAATTTAGTAAGTATCTAAGGCCAGATTAGAGTTTAGGAAGATGAGACTTCCTGACTATAGGCCTAGCATTCTATCCACTGTGTTGCTTAGGTGCCCCAAAGTTCTGCTCATGGGATCAAAAAGTTATCTTCAAACTTAA
The DNA here is from genome assembly GCF_016433145.1 of Gracilinanus agilis. Taxonomy (NCBI): domain Eukaryota; kingdom Metazoa; phylum Chordata; class Mammalia; order Didelphimorphia; family Didelphidae; genus Gracilinanus; species Gracilinanus agilis. Next base: position 664,808,682 of record NC_058130.1, on the reverse strand, counting down.
AGTATGGAGTATATATGACTTGATAGATGTTCCTATGGAAAAGGTCAGTTTCATTATAGATGCTGAATAGATTTTTGCTGATTGATTGAGAATTTTGGTGAGCTACAAGACTAATGTGAGATACATCATAGCAGCCAAAAAAGCTGATGAATCATATCCTAAATCAGAAAAGTCATAGGGTCCTGAACAAGGGAAGTAATAATTCTGCTCAAATCTGTTGTGGTTGGAATACCTCTAGAGTGTTGTATTTATTTTGCTGTACCTCATTTTGGGAAAGATTTTTATGATGGAAGATATCTAGAAGAGAACTATCAGGATGGTTGGAAGAAGATATGTCCTGCAAGGGGCAAATGGGGAAGTTTTAGACTACATAAGACTTAAAAGGAACATGATAGCAAGTATTTGAAGGTTTGATGATTGAGTTTCTTCTGCTTGATGACAGGGGTAGAACAAAGAGAAAGGGTTTAAGATGAGAGGAAGATTTCCTTAATTTTTTTAAATCACAACTAGAAAAACATCATATGTAAACATTTTCATGTACAAAGGTGGCTAGGAAATGTAAATTGTAAATGAAGTAAAAATATAATAGAATCCTTTAGAGATAGAAGGGAGCCAAGAGATCAAGTCCAATCCCCTTATTTACTAATGAAGAAATTAAGGTTGAAAAAACAAAATGGGTAAGATTTGAACTTAACTCTCCCTAACTTAAGACCAGCATTTTATTGACAGTGTTCTATTGACAGATCTTTCTGTCCCTATTATACTTAACTTGTTCAAAATACATACAGACACATTTATAAACATGTATTTTTGTTGTTTTTGTCCATTTGTTTCAGTTACGTCATACTCATTTGGGGTTCTCTTATCAAAAATATTGGAATGATTTGCCATTTCCTTCTTCAGCTCATTTTACAAAGGAAGAAACTGAGACAGACAATGTTAAGTGATTTGCCAAGTGTCTGAGCCCGGATTTAAATTCTGTTCTTACTGACCCCAGGCCTGGTTCTTTATTCTCTGTACCAACTAGCTATCTTTTATAAATGTGTGTGTGTGTGTGTGTGTGTGTGTGTGTGTGTGTGTGTGTGTGTGCACGTGTATGTGTATATTTCAAAATGGTTATTCCTAACGTTGTCCTCCTTCTCTCTATCCTGAAAGGAAGATTTCTGTGGGAAAAAAAAATCTTCCTGACAGCATTATTCTAGAGTAGAAAGACATGACTGAGATTAGTAGATTTCTCCTCATTAGAAGACTTCAAGCAAAGATTAAACAACCATCTGTTAATGGGTACAGGTTGAACCAAATAGCCTTTAATGTCATTTCTAACTTCCTACATGATGTCATGTATACTATGCCAATCTATTTAATTTGGAATTCCCTTTCCATTTCAACCATTGAGCCAATAGAACATTCTCTGAACAGGCCATAGGCCTAACAGATTTAAACCCCTAGTTGTATATTTGAAGTTCAGAGCAATTTACCCTTTATCCCCAATAGTTTTTGTTTAGGTAAAGTCTCTCAGTATCTTAAAGCCTTTGATGAATAAATGAATAGAAATTCACATATTAAGCATTTACTGTGTTGCAAGTATTGTAAAAAATTCTGGGGATACAATTAGAAGAAAGCAAGACAGTTGTTGGTCTCAAGGAACTTGATTCTAATAAGGGAAGACAACACATGTAGGGGGATGTGCCCAGATGATAAGTCAAAGAGAATGGTGATTGGAGTAACAGGATAATTGGTTTCTTGACCTTACAGGAGTAATAGTACTGATTTTATTTTTTTTTTGTTCAGAACTAGACTTGGAGAGTGTGTATGGCAGGGTAGGATAAACAGAGGCTGGGAAGTTGCAAGATAAAGATGAGACCAGGTAAGATAAAGTGAAATGCTCACTAATCAAAGACTAAGGGCATAGAATAGGAACTTGTGGAGATGGGGGCTGAACAGAAGGTGATATTCCATGAAGATGGGCAGATACCACCAAGTGAAGGTAAAAAGCTAACAAGCTGGAAGACTGAATTGGGATCCAAAAAAGACCTGATTAGGTTAGAAAATTGAATCTAATAATATCAAATTTAATATGGAAACATTTGATCCCCTACCCTTATGTTCAGAATGGTAACTACCTAGGGTTAACTGTCTGTCTGAAGCTAATTTAGGTATTTGGATGGACCAAAAGCTTGATGATTTGGCAGTATTACATTGTACCCCCAAAGCTAAAGCTGTCTAAATTGCATTAAGGGAGACCTTGTGTAGAATAAAGGTAGTAATTATTTCTCTGTATTCTGCTTTGAACACACTTTATTTGGATTACCATATTTAGGAAGAACATTGAGAAATTAAAGACCATCCTGAGATGGGCTACTAGAATAGCAAAAATATTGGAGACCCTTACATGAAAGATTATGTTGTGAAAACTGAAGATCTTTAGCTCATAGAGGAGACAATGAGGGAACACGATATTTGAGAATATTTCAAGAGTTGTCATGTAAATGAATGATCATATCTGTTCTACTTAGTTTATAGAACAAAAATAGGAATAAGGGGTAGAGTTTCAGAATGGCAGAAATTGGTTCAATTTTAAAGAAAAAATTTTATTAAAAGGAAAAATGTTTGGAAGGAGAATAGGTTGCCCCAGGAAGTAATGAGATTCCTGTTACTAGTAGTCTTGAAAAGAATTCTGAATAATCACTTGACAAGCAATTCCATGATTTCTTCCATCTTCAAAAATGTTTATTAAAATAAGCATCAAGTTAATCCTAGAGAAGAAATAAAAGGGAAGAGATGCTCAAGAATAAAATAGGACAACATGCAACTTGAGCTATATAGATGGATTATCAACATGGGAGGAAGAATTATGGATAGGTAGACAAATACACAAAACCATATTCAGGGACCTGAAGGATTAATATTCTAATTCATTCCTTCAATAAATATTTATTAAGCAGCTCCTATGAATTAGATGCCATGCTGGTATAGGGATGTCATGTAATAAATGAAATTATCTCTTCCCTCAAGAAGCCTAAATTTAGTTGGGGGAGTGGGGAAAATATGTATGTAGTTAAAGTAAATATGTTCAGATGGAGCTATGATTTCATTATTTCCAAAATTTTCTCAAACAATGTAGATGAACAGTCATCTGGTGTGATTCTTGTTTTAGCTGAACAAAAAATTCATGACTATGGGTTCCCCCAAAGTGCTTATGGCCTTCAGCCCTTACTCGCAATGTTGAAAAAGTGCCAAGGGAGCATTGTCTGTTCATTTCTCACTCTTATCATGTGAACATCATTTTACCTTTCTGTCACATAATTCCTTGAAGACATTCTTGGCTTTTTCTTTTTTTTTTCTTTTAAATGCTGTTAACTTTCATCTTAGAATCAATACTGTGTATTGTTTCTAAGCAGAAGAGCAGTAAGGGCTAGGCAAAGGGGGTTTAGGGGGGATAAGTGACTTGTCCAGCGTCACACAGCTGGGAAGTGTCTGATTCCAGATTTGTATTAAGGATCTCCTGTCTCTAGGCCTGGCTTCCAATTCATTGAGTCACCTTAGCTAACGCCCTTGACTCTTATTCTTTAGAGCTCTTCATTAGCTATATTTCAGTCTGATCTATCCATTACTCTTTGAGTATTGTACATCTTTAGTTCCTCAGAAGCAATAGCATTCCACATTTCATTGACATCATGTAGAAGCACTGATATGTTAGTACTGAGCATAGAGGTCTTTGTTTCATGGGAAATTTAGGGTCATAAAAGAGCTTTGCAATTTCCTTAAAGAAACTAAGCTCATTTTTCTCCTCCTTTACTATGCTGGTCCTTTTCATTGGCCTTTTGTTCTGTTGGTCCATGTATACTCACAAATATGAACATACACAGACCCTAGTAGACAAGCTTAATAGTTGGTCAGTCTAAAAGCATGTATGGATGTTGAAACTTGGGCAGTAAGTGATTTTTTTTCCCACTTGGTCTTTCTTGGATGATTACATAGAGTCCCTGAAAAGTCTTGAAGCTTGGTGAAATCAGCAAAATGTTATCTTCAAGAAGGAGCATCTGAGATACTTTCCTAGCCATAAGAAATTCTCCCTCCACCCTGAACTGTCTAGGTCACTTCTATTACAATCGTGAATATTTTTGATGCTCATATTTCTATATAGTTTAGATATCATTGGATTTTTTGACATAACATCATTGAACAGGATTATTTTTATTTCTGTTGTCAGACCTTCCAAAAAGTCTTGAACGATCCAAATTTATGGATAGATGATACTTTACTTTAAAAGAACCTTTAAAGCAGCATTTTATTCCAGCAATGTGTGTGTGCGCGTACATGCGTGCGTGCGTGCGTGAGAGAGAGAGAGAGAGAGAGAGAGAGAGAGAGAGAGAGAGAGAGAGAGATTTGTGAAGGTGCTAGAAATATTTAGCCTCTGTAGGACATGACACTTGAGCTGAAAATTGAAGTAAACTAATTATAAAAAACTGAGATGAGAAAGGACATCATTCAAGATATGGGGAATTATCTATACAAAGGCTTGAAGGTAGAAGATGAAATACTGCTTATGAGAAGCAGCAAGTTGTCTAGTTTGGTGGGAACTGAGCTTATGTGAATGGGAATAATTAGAGCTGGAGACTTAAGGAAAAGACTTCCAATGCCAAATAAAGGAGCTCATATTTAGAGGCAATAAAAAAATCCACAAAGCTTCTTGATTAAGGTAGTGTCATGATCCTTGTATCCCCACCAATAAGCATAATGCCAAGAACATACTAAGTGATTAATAAATAATTATTTGATTGAATATCCATCAGGGTCAAGCATTGTGGAATTCTCAGAGTTAAACAATGGGAAAAGCCCAAAGTTTGGGTTTGGAACATGGCTGATAATACCACAAAGAAGACTGAGAAAAAGTGGTTGGATAGTTAGGGTGACAACTAAGAGTTCAAAACAAAAACCTAGGGAGGGGAGAGCATGCTGAAAAAGAAACTAATCAGCCTTGTCAAATGATGGGTTAGGATGGGATGTGAATCAATCAACAATCAATCAGTAAGTATGTATTAAGTACCTATTTTGTGTCAGATACAATTCACAATTAACAGCTTGTTGATAACTTTAGAGAGGACAGTTTCAGTTAAGTTATGAGGGTTGGAAGCCAGATTACAAGGGTTTGAGGCAGAATTTCCCAAACAGTGGGATTTACTCTTTATCACCTTACCGCTATAATAGGTAGAGTGTTAAGCCTGCTCAAAGTAAGGATCAGAATCATCAGATGTTTTCATGGAGAACTCCTCTTTAAATCCATCCATTCTGATTTGATAAAACACTGAGTTTTTTTCAGACAAAGGTAAAAATCAATAAAGATAAGAATAGAAGGCAGAGGGGCAGCTAGGTTGTTCAGTGGATAGAGAGCCAAGCCTAGAGACAGGATGGATTCAATGACCTCCTATACTTGCTAGCTGTGTGACCCTGGGCAAGTCACTTAACTCTAATTGTCCAGCTCTTATTACTCTTTTGTCTTAGAAACAATACTTACTATTGATGCTAAGTTGGAAGTTAAGTGCATTTTAAAAATTATTTATTTATTTAGAGTATTTTCCCATGGTTACATGATTTATGATTTTTCCTACCCCTCTTCCATCTCCTCTCCTGGAGCTGACAACAAGTTCTACTGGGCTCTACATGTATCCTTGTTCAAAACCTATTTCCATATTTTTCATATTTTCAATAGAGTGATCTTTTAGAAAACCACAATCATATCCTTATTGAACCACGTGATTGGTCATACATTTTTCTTCTGAGTTTCTACTTTCACAGTTCTTTCTTGGGTGTGTATAGCATTCTTTCTCATAAATTTCTCTGGATTGTCCTGGATCATTGCATTGCTGATAGTAGAAAAGTCCATTACTTTTGATTGGGCCACAATGTTTCAGTTTCTGTGTACAATGTTCTCGAAGATACGGGTCTTAAAAAAAAATAGGAAGAAGGCCAAATGACAAGTAAGGAATTTTAACATCATTATGACCTGTTATCATTAAATATAGGCTCATGAGATAGATGAATTTTGCTGACACATTTGAAAATGAAGCTTGGAAGTTTACTTCACCAGTTTGTATGCAAAAGTTAAAATTGCCATTCTATCTGTTAGCTTTTTTGATAAATTTAAAATAAATTGGCTTCTCAAAAAGTCTGACTTCTTAAAGATTTTTTATGACTTAGTAGCAATTTTAGATAATTGAGATTTTCAACTATTAACTTTATGTAATGTCTTAAATTCTTTTAATTTTTTTTAACCCTTGTACTTCGGTGTATTGTCTCATAGGTGGAAGATTGGTAAGGGTGGGCAATGGGGGTCAAGTGACTTGCCCAGGGTCACACAGCTGGGAAGTGGCTGAGGCCGGGTTTGAACCTAGGACCTCCTGTCTCTAGGCCTGACTCTCACTACACTGAGCTACCCAGCTGCCCCCAATTCTTTTAATTTTTAATATTTAATTTTTAGAAAAGTTAACATGGCTACATAATTCATGCTCTTACTTTCCCTTTCACCCCCCAACGTCCCCTTCCCCCCCATAGCCAGTGCACATTTCCACTGATTTTAACATGTGTCATCGATCAAATGTCTTAAATTTTATTGACTATTTTTGAAAGTGAAATAATATCCATGATAGATAAATATGTGGCCTGTTTGAAAAAAAAATCTGCTTGAGCAGCTAAAATGAGTATATAAAAGACAACAAAGAATATTTAATCACATAACAACAAAAATTCAAGTAAAATAACCAAATCCAGAAAATGAAATCTGATTTATCTACTGATGGGATTCATAAGAACTGTTATTGATGGAGAAGAGATACCATCATGTTTGCTTTGTATCAGTGCTTTAGTTGTAGATAGCATGACATCTAGTAAACTGAAAAGATGTCTTAAATATATACCTGGAGAATATATTGACAAGATAAAATATTTTTTCCACAGAAAATTATATGCTTTCAATAAATGAAACAAATAAATAAAAACCACTGGGTCCATGACATTAAAAGAGTTGCTTGCATTGTATAAGATTGGTAACAAAATTACAAAGTGTATAAAGCCTCATCTAATAGGAGAACTGTGAGTGCTGTCTTCAGCTCAGAACAATGCTGGGTTCATCATTTGCAGTGCTGCTGTGAATGGTTCCATTTGCAGGGAAAATGGTGAAAAGGAAAATTACCTACATGTCTAAAGCCCTTTGTAATCAAATAATTGAGAAGCAAATCTTCCTATTTTTGCCTTACAAGTGTAGAAATCAACAGATGTAGTTAAAGATGATTATTACTTATATTGTTGATACTGGTGTTAGGGAAATTTTTTTTTAACTTTGCAAACCTATTGGTAGTAATGCCACATTGAAATGCCACAGCTTTTCCCATGAAAATAATATAATGCAGGAGAATTATATTGTATTCTGCACTGAAATAGGTGATTGATATCCAGATGAAATATATGTTTGTTGTTCAGTTGTTTCAGTAATGTCTGATTCTTTTTGATTCCATTTGACTTTTTCTTGGCAAAGAGACTAGGGTATATATATATATACTTTCAAAAAAATTTTTTTACCACTTCCTTCTCTAGCTTTACAAATGAGGAAAGAGAGTCCAACAGGTTAAGTGACTTGCCCAGGGTCACACATAGCCATTTAGCCTCAGACACTCAGTAGCTGTGAGACTCTGGGCAAGTCACTTAAACTCTCTTTGCCTTAGTTTCTTCAATTGTAAAATGGAGCTAGTAATAGTACCTACCTCATAGGGTTGTTGTGAGGTATAAATGAGTTATTGTTTGTTAAAAAGCACTAGTATATTGCCTGGGACATAGTTGGCACTATATACTTATTCCCCTTCCTTCCTCACTTCCTAACCTCAAAGAGATTACATTCTAATGAGGGAAGAGAGGACAACACATAAAAATGAGCTGGAAAGCAGGAAGGATAGGATTGGAGAAGAAAACAAAGGAAGGGTGAGGAGGACTCTGAAGAGTATTCAAGAGAAGAAAGATAAACATTACTGAGTTCCTTTGTAAAATCATGGTAACTGGGAGGAAGAGGCCAATCAGAAAAGATAGTGTGGGCCTGAGCGTGAATAAGGGCCAAAATCTTTATCGAAAAGGATAACTAAGGGGGCAGCTGAGTAGCTCAGTGGATTGAGAGCCAGGCATAGAGACGGGAGGTCCTAGATTCAAATCCGGCCTCAGACACTTCTCAGCTGTGTGACCCTGGGCAAGTCACTTGACCCCCATTGCCTACCCTTACCACTCTTCCACCTATAAGTCAATACACAGAAGTTAAGGGTTTGAAAAAAAAAAAAAGGATAACTAAGAAGGATTAACTCTAATGGTGTTGAGATGTAAAATAGGGAAGAAGAACATCATGATGAATATATATTTTTTAAATTTCTCAATAAAATATAAGGAAAGGTCCACAACTGAGAGAGAGCAAGAAGGGATACTGTGAGAGACTTGAGATGAAAAACAATTTGTAATCTTGGTTATGGTTGTATATGATATTCAGTTAAAGGCCAATATTTGTTGATTGATTGACGACATTGTTTAAGTGCCTATTTCATACCAGCCACTGTGCTAAGTGCTAGTATAAATGAGTGATTTTATAACTTTGTAATAACAGCTGGCCCCTTCCTTTTTTTCTCTCTCTGGTTTATTGCCATTGGCTACTGCAGAGAAGGAACAGATCAATGTGCAAGATTTCTCTCTGTCTGTGTTCTGACTATAGAGCAAAGAATCATAACCTTAAAACTGGAAGGGACTTTATATTTTTACAGATGAAATCTCAAATTCCCTTCTTGGATCCCAGCTCCCTGGGGTTCCTCATTTAAGCCTTCATCATTTCTAACCTAGACTATTAGTGTCCTTCTATGTGTCTTTCTTCTCTGCAATCCATATTCTACATAACAGCCAAAACAATGTCCCTAAAACATATATGCCAGCTTCTCTTTCATTCTCTTGTTCAAGAAGCTACCTTGGGTCCCTCTTGTTTTGAAGATCAAATATTTAATGTTTTTTCATGATATAGCTGTAGCTTACCTTGCCCAACTTATTATGCTTTCTTCCATTTCTCATACTTCAGGCTATAATTTAAGTGACTTACTTGATTTCCTTAACATATCCATTATCCATCTCAACTTGTGTGTGTGTGTGTGTGTGTGTGTGTGTGTGTGTGTGTGTGTGTGTATTTCACTCATAGAGATGATAAGCTCCTTGAAGGAAGAGAATGTTTTTACTTTTTTATTCTCAGCACCTAGCATGGAACTAGGAACATAACAAATGATTGATTCACAGAAACTAGAATGCCAAAGTCCTGGGATGCCTCCTAGCACTTCTTACACTTCATTTGATTGCACTGAGAGGCATACCCTATAGCCTATAACCAGTGTACCATTGGGATAGATTATGTTGTTCCTCTAATTAACTTCCACTGACATTCCTTAAATGAAGTATAAACTCTATACCCTAGAATTTAAGGCCCTCCCATAATCCAGCCAACTCTTTGCTACTCTTCTTCAATCAGTCAACCAATAAGCATCTCTTACTATCCTACTAGGCACTGGGGATATAAAGATAAAAGTGAAAACAGTTTCAGCCCTCATGTAACTTAGAGTCTAAACAGTGGAGACAACCCATCCATATGTAGGTATATGTGAACTTTTTCAAAATAGGCACAAGGTAATTTGAAGGGGACAGTGGTTCAGTGGAGGAGGGAAGAAATCAAAAAAGGCCTTCATTATGGAGGTGACTCTTGAACTGAGCCTTGGAAGAAACTAGGAATCCTACAAGATGGAGGTGAAGAGAAAGTGCTTCTCAGGTCTGGGGTACAGGCACCTGAACAAATACTCAGAGATATAGATGGAATGTGATATTTAAGGAATAGTAAGGAAATCAGTTTAACAGGACCAGTGTGGGTGCCAGAGTAGCAAAATAAGTCTGGAAAGATGTTGGAATCAGGTTATGAAAGTCTCTAAATCCTTAAGAGAGAGAGAGTTTTAATTTGATTTTGAAGAAAATAGGTTTTCAATGAAGTTCATTGAGTAGGGGGAACAAGATCCTCTAAGAGCTGTGACGATGAACCTATCGCATATTTACTAAAAAGGACTTGCAGAGCCCTTTCTGTGGGCACACCTGCAGTCATGTTACTAGAAAGCAAGAGGAACTTAGGGCAAAGCTCTTCTCCTCCCTCTTTTCATGTGCCTGAGGACATTCCTCACTTCACCTGCCCCTCTGCCCAGCAGCCAATGGGATTACTTCCTCCCTCCCCTGTCTGGGGTAAGATGCTTACAGGGGGGAAAACGGTGCTCACATGCTGTGTGAGGATGTGGCGTAGATGGTAGCCTGTTGAGTCGGTGGTGAAGGTCATTCCTGTGGTGAGGCTGGAGAGGAGCTAGATTTGAGGGGAGCATGTTCATAGTGTGGACATAGCTGGAGGGGAGCAGAGCTGGAGGGGAACAGAGAGCTCCAGCCACTCTCCTCCCCCTCTCCACATGCACCTCTCATCACCCACCCCTCTGCCCAGCAGCCCAGTGGGACTGCTTTCTCCCTCCCTTGTCTAGGGTAAGAGGGTTGAGGGGGGCAGGCAGAGGAGAGCACATGGTCTCTGGGGAGTGGGGGTAGAGGCGGGGCCCAGCACTCTGTCTCTAAAAGGTTCTCCATCATGGCTCTAGAGCCATGTTGGTGAACCTATGGCATGTGTGCCAGCTCTCCACCACACCTGAGGACATCACCTACCCCTCTGCCCAGCAGCACAATGGGAGCACTTCCTTTCTCCCCTATCTGGTGTAAAGGGGTGTTTCACATGCAGCATGAGGCTGCAGTTTGAACACTCCATCTCTAAAAGGTTCACTATCACTGCTTTAGAACATTCTCTCCATTCTTGTGTTCACTTTGCTCCTAGGCCCTAGCACATTAAATGGTCTTTTTGCATTTCCATTTCCATCTATTGAAGTCTCCTTTAGAATCTTTTATAGATATTAACAAGTCTTTGTTGACCCTGCCCTTCTACCACTCCCTTATGTCCCTCTCCATCTTTTAGAACATTTGTTCTACATGTCTTTTTTGCACTTATCTCACTCACTTTAAAATTGTAGATTTCTGACCTCTCCTCACTTCCCATTATGTTGTAAACTTCTTCAGAATAGGACCTGTCATATTCACATGACATTGCTCTGGAGCTGGAAGGGATCTCAGATGTGATCAAGTCCAACCTCTCCTCCTTTATAGATGAGAACATGGAAACTTAAAGAGATAGTGACTTACCTTTTATTATCAAGCAGGGATTTGAACCAACATCTTCTGACTTGAAAATTCATCTTTCTTTCTACTTTGCCACATATTGACACTCCCAGTACAAAGCTAGACCTTTGCTTGCAGCAGGTACTTAATATAGAATTGTTTAATTGAATGGGTCACTCTGGAATGAAAAGCTGAATTTTTTTCCCCAGGAAAATAAAGAGGTGAACCAAATTTTATATTATCAGAATAAGGGAGAAAATTCCCAAACAGTTAGAATTGTCTCTAAGACTGATGGACTGTATTGGGATGTAGCAGGTTCTGTCTCAGTAGTCTGCAAGCAAAGCCTGAATGGCTACTTGTCAGGTAGGTTATCGAACGTATTCCTAAGATAGAGATGGGACAGGTGACTTCCAAAGTTTTCTAAAATGCTCTGAGCTTATGTGATTTCTTAAAATTATACTAAGTATAGTTTCTGAGGTTCTTACAGCTTCTCAGCTCCCAGGCCTGACACCTTCCTGCTGTTGCTTAATGAAATGTTCTCTGTCTCTAGAGACTTCTGATATGATGCATTTACTGAGCTCTATATTTGTCATTTTTTCCAGCTATCCATTGCAGTCTGAATCCAAATGGTATTGATCACTCTGTCCATGCAGAAGGTATTAACCAGCAAATTGAAGGTGAAAGCATTGAATCTCAAGCTGTTAAGAACAAAACTACCCAGAAGTCACCTGACCTGAAAGAAACACCAAAGCGACAACAAATTGAGGCAGAGGCATCTAAGGTAAGAAATAATCCAAATTATTGAGACAATATATGTGTGTGTGTGTATATATATATATATATATGTATATATATACATATATATATATATGCATGTTTGTAAACCTGACAATTGAAAAGGACAATTGGAATATTGACTAGCTAAGATCTTGTTTAGAATAAAGATAATAATTCTCCTTATAGTTGGATTATTAGTTTACATTTGTAATATTTTAGTTCAAAAAGCATTTTGTTTATATTATTTTCTTTGATCCTTATAATAGATGCCATAAAGTAGGTAAATGCAAATATGTCCTTTTAAGGATGAAGAACTAAGAGATTTAGTGACTTACTGAAGATCTTATTGCTTATAAATGTAAGAACCAGGACCATTGATCATTCTTTAAAAAACAAATCTTTTATTGCAAAACAATATAAAAAGCTAGTTTTATTCTTGTCTTTTATATATCATTATCATTTTCAGAAAAAGAGAGAGAGAGAAAGAGAGAGAGAGAGAGAACAAACAAGCTCTTCTCCAACAAGCTCTTCTCCACTTAATTGGTCTTTTTTGTGTGACAAAAATGTCAAAAGTAAAAGTGTAACAACCAAACAATTAATTGCTGCTAACAGCATGTTACCACATTCTACCCCTGTAATCCTTCATATTTCTTCCAAGAGGTCAAGATTGGTCACTGCAGTGAATTTGAGTTTACGTGATTTATTGAGTTTTTTATTTATAGTACTATGGTCATTGTGCATGATATTTTTTATGCTCTTTCCAATCTGCTTCTGTTTGTCTTAGAGTGTCCTTTTCATGAGATCTTTTATTCATTGATTGGTTTATAATCTTGTACTTTGATTGTAAGTAATTAGATATGAAAATGTTGACCAAATGTTAGTCTTGATTAGGAATTAAGAGTTAAGCAGTGATTTATATATTTCTGGTAAATCAAATACTTTATCATTTGCTGATAGGCACAAATGAAAGTTAAAAATAAAGCAATAAATGTTTATTGCTGAAATTAAATTTTCCAGTTGTATTATAATAGATAATTAGACAAGTGGACTTGTTTAATTCATTCTTGAGTTGAGATATAGATGCAATGACATCAACTTGAAGTGTGCTGTACATACTTTGAAAGAAAATGGGATTTGACAGATTAAGTGATCTCTGAACAAAGGAAGCATCCTAAACAGGCTGTACATCAGCCATTAATTTTGTCAGTTCTCAGCAATAGGCATGGCTCTGTAGGAAATCTATCTGAAATAACTAAAGCTGTTTTTAAAATGTAGGCTTGCATATCCCAGTTTCCAGGCACTAATATACTCAAATAGATCTGTGATCTCACTGATTCAGAAATTCCCTTCAGTAATTTATATGATAACCTATCCTTGTCTGACCATCCTTTGTGATTTCCCTATTGTTATCCCAGAAGTCCACCACAGGGGCCAGCCAGTGTGCTGAGAACCTACTTATCTTTCTCTCAACAATGCAGGTATGACAGTGAGCACTTTGGCCTTCTATCTGTCATTTCTCAGCCTTACCAGGAGACTAGCCTATCCTAGTCTTATAGAATGATAACATTCTTTACTTCTGCTCTTCTCTGGAACACTTTGTTGGTTATATGTTGCAGCCAGCCTACTTCACCTACCATGGGCCGTTCTACTATCTTGTATGCAATATTCCTCTTTAGTACTTTGGAGACAGTGGTATTTCAGAACTTCTGACTATACAACAAAGCCAGTAAAGTCTTTGTTTTAAAAAGCTGAGCCTTTGCTCTTACAGAGATTCTTTTAGTTACGAAAATGATCCAACCTACTCTCCTTCTTCTCAACTCTGGGTCTATCTATACTATCTATCCTAGAAAAAATTTAACACCTCTATAAGGCTGTTAGGGTTGTTGTGAAGATCAAACAATACATGTAAAGTGCTTGGAAAATTTTGAAGAGCTATACAAGTTATAGTTATTAGTATTGTTATAATTTTCTATCCAGGGAACTAATAATAAGGTAGTTATAACCTCCCTTTCCTGGAAATTGAGGAGGCTGCAATGGAGGAAAGAAAATCATGGAAGTCTTCATAGGATTCGATTTGAGCCTTGGAAAATTCATAAGGTTAGAAGGGAAGATTCATAAGGTTAGAAGGGAAAATAAAAGGCATCTCAGCTTGAAATGAGCAATGTGATAGTGGGGAACAGTATATTTAAGGCAAAGAGGTGAGAATTTTCAAGACAGTTTTTCAGAATGGTGAGGAAATCCATCTATATGAGAGGAGACATTGGTAGATCAGGTACTGAAGAACCTTGAGTTTCAGGCTTAGGAATTGTGCCAATTCTTTATAGTCTTTTTGGGCATGTGATTGGTTATGCAATCATTTTTTGATGGAGTCTAAATGTACATTATCTAGTTCTGAAAGTGGTTTTTTCTTGTGGAAAACTCTTGTGATTGTAACATGAATTGGGATGTAGGAAACTTCCAAGTTTAACTCTGAAGATATTAGGTGGATTGTTCATTTATATATACAAAGAACAGATATCCTGGTCATATTTCCCAACATGCAAAAGGTGATAGAAAGTTAATAATACACCCTTTCTTCATTATGTTTTGTGATTATCAGAGTCCATTATTAGAGTGAAGGAAGTGATAGTGCCTGCCCTAAATGTTGGTACCTGTGCCTATTTGTCCCAATAGTGTAAATAGTAACATATGCATAGTACAAAGGATCTCACTATTTATTGAAAAGGAAATCTAGATCCTAAACTAGTATGGTTAAGCTGAGAACTTGTTGGCTATGTAGGCAAAGGAGATCACTATAATTTTGAGGTATGTTTTTATTTTCTCAAATAAAAGCAAGTAAATTTTTATTTTATCTATTTATGGAAAAATATGTTGATATTAATAACTTCTAGAACAACAGCTAATTAAGCAATTCTAGTTTGAGTTGCATTTTCTGACACTTTGGAAACATTTTTAATTAGCATTAATTAAGCATTCTTCATTAGTCTCATCCTGAATTTAAATTATATGGGTATGATTGCAGTGATTGGGAGAGAAGCCAGCCTGAGATACAAGTTTTGTCATAGATAATCCAATCCACATAGAAATAACTGACTGTTGACTGCATAGAAGCTGGTGTGTGCCTGTCTTTCTTTTGTTAGGTATCATTCTTTGATATTATAAATGGTTGGAGCCTTGGGGATGTATTTTTTAAAAATTATTTTAAATTTTATTCATTTTTATTTTTTCCAATTACATGTAAAGATAATTTTTAACATGTTTATTTTTTAAAATTTGGAATTCCAAATTCTCTTTCTCCTGACCTACTCCTTCCTGAGTCATGCCTGAGACCTTATACTGGCTTGCTGGGTCTTTTCCAGTGTTAGACTCTACTCCATCCAAACCCCAGTGAGGCAGACCTTTCCTGCTGATCCTCTAAGTTGTCTAAAGTTGGAAAAATTGTTTCCTGCCATCCTTTTGTTGGTTCTCCCAGTCCAGAATTCATTTTGAGACATTTTTAAAAAGTTGTTTGGTTGGGAATTTGAAAGAGCTCATGTGAGTTCCTATTTTTATCCTGACTTCTTATCCCTGCCTCTCTTAAAGATATATTCTGTGTGTGTGTGTGTGTGTATTCAATGTCCTTTTTTTAATGTTTAAATTTTTCAAATTTAAACATTATTATTATCATTTTTATTATTATAATAAAAGTTTACAAATCCAAACAAAAGAAGCATTTCTATATATAAAGAAAAAAGATATTACACAAATGAAATCCTAGATCTCCTATATGTTTAACTTACTTTTCTTCATACCTATATAATAGATCCCAACCAATCACTCCCTTTTTACGCTCCTCACTTCACATAGGATATTGTCATGGAGGTCAATATGTTCATATAAATTAAGTCTTTCATCTTTTATCTTTCATTTCATTTTCTGGAGGTAACATTCTCAGTTTTAAGAATGTATTCTTTTAAAAAAAGTTTAAGGGGGCAGCTGGGTAGCTCAGTGGATTGAGAGCCAGGCCTAGAGATGGTAGGTCCTAGGTTCAAATCCGGCCTCAGCCACTTCCCAGCTGTGTGACCCTGGGCAAGTCACTTGACCCCCATTGCCTACCCTTACCACTCTTTCACCTATAAGTCAATACACAGAAGTTAAGGGTTTAAAATAAAAAAAAAATCTTAAAAAAAAAAAGTTTAACTAGCAAATTCCATCACTATATTTAATTATTGACATTTTGAAGGTATCTTCTCTCTTCCTGTATTGGTCCCTTGGGAAAGTTCATTCATGATTAGCATAATATCTATATAACATCATTTCCTGTGACTGCTAGATAAATCTTTGTCTCGTTGACTTCTAGGCTGGTTAGTCCCAAAAAGTTAGTCCTTCATTCTTGGACCATCAATGCTAGACTGACTGTAGTATTTGATACGGACCCCAACTCTCAGATTCTTGAAGACTCATTTTCCTGATCTTTAAAAAAATCACAAGATCTGAGCAAATAGTGAGGCAGGAAAAAGAATATAGACCACCCCAATGCAACTATCAATAATATGGAAATAGGTCTTGATCAATGACACATCTAAAACCCAATGGAAATGTGAGCTGGCTACAGGGTGTGGGGGTTGGGGGTGGAGAGGAGAGAAAGAAAATGAATCATGTAACCATGGAAAATGTTTCGAAAAAAAGAAAAAGAAAAAGAATATAGGCTCATTTTCCTGGAGCCATGTAGCTCTTAGCCTCTACATGTACAACATCATCTCTTCCTTTAGGCTATCAGCAAAAGAATAAAATAGGGAGAGAATACACAAATTGCAAAATCATCAACATATATGCTTTTTAAAAAATTAAATAAGTGTAGCTTCTAGTGTGCATGGCCGTAATAAGACAGGTTGCCAGTTCAAATTTTGATCAGGGTTATTAATTTTTTGAGTGTCATGAACCCTTTTAACAATGTGACAAAACCTAAGGATTCTTTCCTACAATTTAAATAGTAAAATACATCAGATTGCAGTGAAAATGAATTATATTAAAATAGTTATCAAAATATTAAAAAATAAAATAGTTAAGTTTATGGGCTCTAGGTTAAGAACATTTGATCTATAGGTGGATATATAAATGGATAAATAAATACATAGACAGAGAACATTTGTTAAATACTTTCCTAGGTATTACCAGATCACTATAACATGTATTTTGCACCTTTTGGCTGGTCTTCATATTAAAAGTCCCCATCTTCCCCTACTTCCCCAGTAGACCTCTGTGTTTTGACTTTATTGAGTACAGCATCTGTGACAAAGGCCTTTACTACCCTACAATTTGGGGCAAGAAAGTGTGGCTTCTATTTATATAACTCTAGTTATCTTATTTTTCTCTTGCTTCCAAGGTTGACATCACTTACACTACCTGTAGGGGATCTCATTTAGTCTCTGACACATATCTTGTATCTAATGCTGGCAATTTATAATAGTGAATAGGGAGACAATAACCCAGTTATTCTCCATATGGCCTTAGGTAAAACATTTTAACATTTCTGAATTATCTGAAAAATGTAAATTCCCCATAGCTGCCTGGCTTTATTCATGGGATATTTGGGAGAACCAGATAAAATAATGTATGCAAAACTGCTTTTAAAACTGCTCCAGTTGTATTCTTATCATAATATGATAAGCATTCAAGATGTTTGTTAAATTCATTTAAACCAGCATTAAGACAAGATAAATGTCAATTCAGAGACAAAGGAATAGAAGTTTGGGTGAAAATAAGGGGAAATTCAACTTGACCTTGGTTTGTATATCAATTTACTTCTTTGACTTCAAGAAGATTCTGGAGAAATTTGAGGTTAGTATGATCTAATTCTTGGCTAGGTGTAACCTTCAGCTTTGGGAGTGATCATGTTCCTTAACCAGTTCTGTCTACTTAATATAATGTCACCAAACAAATGAAAGACTCTAATGTATGAGAATGGTGAGGAGCACACACTTTTGTTAGAGCCATCAGAGAAATAAGAACAGAATGCTGGCAAAAAGAGGCATGTTAGAATGACTTCACGCTCCGTGCATTCCAGGCTCAAGTATTTGAACACTGAGCACCCTGACGACATATTTAGCAAGATAATACAGTAAGTCCAAACTTTTAAAGTGATCCATTTATGAACTACAATATTAGCTTTGAACAGTATCATAATAAAAGAGGAATATCTTTCTCTCTTCTAAATGATTCTTCTACCTCTAAAGTTCATCTAATCTATATCCTCTGTTTTACAGATGAGGAAATCAAGATTGAGATTATATCTTACTAAGGGTGAAATAGCTAGTCAGTATCAGAAACCAGGAGAAAACCTCCCTCCCAAGGATGTTGTTAAATGGATAACTGGACCTGGAGTCAAGTAGAGCTTGACCCAAGAGAGTTCACATCTAACCTCAGACACATGTCTGAATAACTTAATCTGTATTTGTCTCAGTTTCCTCATTTATTAAATAGGTACAATAAGAGTACCTATCTCCCAGAGTGGTTGTGAGGATCAAATAAGATAATAATTGTAAAGTGATTAGCACAATGCCTGATACATTATAAATATTATATAAACATTAGCTATTACTTTTTTTCTATCATACCAAGCTAGGGAGTCTTCATTACTTGGAGATGTTGTTCTGATTCCTCTTTTCTCACACTTTTTTCCTGATGCTTAGAAGGCATTCCATCATTGCCACTACCTTTGAGAATTTATAATTCCTTTAAAATTTCAGCTCAGTTAATAGTTCCAGCATCTCCCAAGATGTTAGTGCCTCCCATTGCCCAAAAATTTATTCCCTATTTATTTTGTGTCTACCACAAAAATCTACTACAAAGGTGCTAAACCAGTGCTTGTTGTTGGGTTGATAGAATTGTGAGTGAAAATGCAGTTTCTATCTTCTTGAAACTGCAAAATGAAATTAGGAAATGAACTGTCAGGTAAGGAGATATAGCCAATATTATTTATAGGAAAGCTGGCTGCCTGAAACTTCAGATCATTAAAAAGCAGCCCAAAGGGCCAGTTAGC
Source organism: Gracilinanus agilis (assembly GCF_016433145.1). Lineage (NCBI taxonomy): Eukaryota > Metazoa > Chordata > Mammalia > Didelphimorphia > Didelphidae > Gracilinanus > Gracilinanus agilis. Next base: position 664,789,631 of record NC_058130.1, on the reverse strand, counting down.
TAATTATTTTCTCTTTCATCTTACCCTTAAATACCTGAATGAGAACAGCTTTTACTTTTATGTGGGGTTTTTGCCAAGATTTTGTAGCTTAAAGGAGAAAATAAGAGTTCTAAGCCCCTATATTACCCAGAAAGATTTATAGACGTTATGCCATCAGTGACCTTTAGAGTCAAATTTGTCTTATTGATGCAATTATATAAGAGCACATATTATAGCTTAGGGGTTAGAGGAAAGAGCACTGGTCTTTGAATTCAAAAGATGTGTGTCCAATTGCTGTCTTTTGGCCTTGTTTTCCACTTTGGCAAAATAAGGGGGTTAAACTAGTTAATCCCATCCTGCTAGACTAAATAACCTTTGATTCTGTGAATTTCTAGACCTATGTAGATGCTAGTCATTAAAAAAAAATGGAGATCATATGAAACTACTCCCGACTCTTCTCAGGCACTTCCTCTTCAATACTTCCTCACTAAATGCCTTGATTCCTTCCCTTCTCTCTAACCTATTTCCATTTATGTGTTGCCTTCCCTCTTTAGAATGGAAGCTTCTTGAGGTCAAGGGCTATTTTCCCTTGTGCTGATATTTGTATTCTCAGGACATCATATAGCACATATTTTATTTTATGCACTTAAAAACCATTATTATGAGAAGAGGTACACAGGCTTCGTTGCATTTCCAATTGGATTCATGATGTAAAAAAGGTTAAGAATATTCACTATAAAAATATTATTAGATTTGGTGTCAGAAGAACTAGGTTTTAATATTGAGTTTTCAATTTATAAATCATGTGATCCTGGGCAGGCCACTTAAAACTTTATGGGTCTCATTTCCCTTATTTACAAAATGAGAAGGGGTCTGTGTGTGTGTGTGTGGGGGGGTGTAGGTGGGTGTCTGTGGGTGTCTGTGTGGGTGTATCTGGATTGAATAATCCATGTGTTGCATTTCATATAAGAATCCTATTAGTCTGTCACTTTCACTTAACCTAGTCACTTTAAATAGATGGTTTTCTCAAGGTTCAGGAAAAAAAAACAACACGTAGCTTTATTCTGTAACAAGGTTAGGGAACTTCAACTCTAAATAATTAAATAAATATATATGCTGCTTAAGTGATTCCATTGTATCAAAAATTGTGACTTTTTTGAGATATTAAAATGTTGAGTTACACAGTTTTTATAGGCTTTTCTTTTTTACAGTTTAATGATTAAGTTTTTAAATTTACAAACTGGAATCTTGCACTTTAACAGTAATCTCTGGCTTCAGTTGAGCTCAGCAAATGTGAATCAGGTGCGTTATGGGCTCAGAACATTAAGACATACATTGGGAGCTACAAATTTTAGAGAAAAAACTATGATCTTTGCCCTCTTAAACTATAATAATAAGAGCTAGCATTTATATACTGTTTGAAGGTTTGCAAAATGATTTTTTTATAGTATCTCGTAAAGGCTAGTGGGTGGATATTACATATTTATAACTAAAATACATTTTTTCCCTTGGATTTGAATTGTGGTTTTAGTGGCATGAGGAACCTTTCCTTTATTTCTTTCTTCCCTTCTTTCTTTGTTTCCTTGCTTCTCTGTCTCTTTCTGTTTCTCTGTCTCTGTCTCTGTCTCCCAGTCTCTCTCTCTCTCTCTCTTTTTTTCTCTCTCTCATTATCCCAGGATATATGTTGATACAATTTTTTGTTAAAAATTTTAATTTTTATTGATTAATTAATTTAGAATATATTTCCATGGTTACATGATTCATGTTCTTTGTCTCCCCTCCTCCCTCCCCTCTCCCAGAGCCAATGAGCAATTCCACTGGATTTTACATACATCATTGTTCAAAACCTATTTCTACATCATTAATATTTTCAGTACAGTGATCAATTAAAGTCAGCATCCCCAATCATATTCCCATCAAACCACATGATGAATCATATGTTTTGCTTCTGCATTGCTACTCCCATAGTTCCTTCTCTGGATGTGGATAGTGTTTTCTCATAAGTCCCTCAGGATTGTTCTAGATCATTGCATTTCTGCTAGTAGAGAAGTCCATTATGTTCAATTGTGCCATAGTGTATCAGCCTCTGTGTACAGTGTCCTTTTCTGCTCCTTTCACTCTGCATCAATTCCTGGAGATCATTCCAGTTCACATGGAATTGCTCCAGTTCATTATTCCTTTCAGCACAATAGTATTTCATCACCAAGAGATACCACAATTTGTTCAGCCATTACCTAATTGATGCACACTCCCTCAATTTCCAGTTTTTTGCCACCACAAAAAGGGTGGCTATGAATATTTTTGTACAAGTATTTTTTTCCTCATGATCTCTTTGGGGTACAAACTCAGCAATGGTATGGATGGATCAAAAGGCAGACAGTTTTTTAAAGCCCTTTGAGCATAGTTCCAAATTGCCTTCTGGAATGGTTGGATCAACTCACCAGCAATGCATTAGTGTCCCAATTTTGCCACATCCCCTCCAACATTTATTACTTTCCTTTGCTGTCATATTGGCCAATCTTCTAGGTGTGAGATGGTACCTCAGAGTTGTTTTGATTTGCATTTCTCTAATGATAAGAGATTTAGAACACTTTTTCATGCACTTAGTGATAGTTTTGATTTCTTTATCTGAAAACTGCCTATTTATGTCCCTTGTTCACTTATCAATGGGGGAATAGCTTGATTTTGTTGTACAATTGACTTAGTTTCTTATACATTTGAGAAATTAGACCTTTGTCAGAGGTTTTTATTATAAAGATTTTTTCCCAATTTGTCGTTTCCCTTCTAATTTTGGTTGCATTGGCTTTGTCTGTACAAAAACTTTTCAATTTAATACAATCAAAATTATACATTTTATATTTTGTAATATTATCTCTCTTTTGCTTGGTCTTAAATTCTTTCCTTTCCCATAGATCTGACAGGTATAAGTTCACCTAATTTACTTATGATTTCCCTCTTTATATTTAAGTCATTTACACAGTCTAAATTTATCTTGGTATGAGGTGTGAGATATTGATCTAAATCTAATCTCTCCCATGCTATTTCCAGTTACTGAGCAGTTTTTGTCAAATAATGGGTTCTTGTCCCTAAAGCTGGGATCTTTGGGTTTATTGTATACTATTTTGTTGAGGTCATTTACCCCATCTATTCCACTGATCCTTCCTTTTGTCTCTTAACTAGTACCATATTATTTAGATGCCCTGCTTTATAGTACAGTTCAAGATCTTAGTATTGCTAAGCCCCCATTCTTCACATTTTTTTCATTAGTTCCCTTAGTACTCTTGATCTTTTGTTCTTCCAAATGAACTTTGTTTTAATCTTTTCTAATTCAATAAAAAAAAGTTTCTTGGTAGTTTGATAGGGATGGCACTGAATAAGTAAATTAATTTGGGTAGGACTGTCATTTTTATATTATTAGCTCATCTTACCCATGAGCAATTAATGTTTTTCCAATTATTTAGATCTAGTTATAATTGCGTGGAAAGTGTTTTGTAGTTGTGTTCATATAATTCCTGTTTTTGTCTTGGCAAATGGATTCCCGAATATTTTATATTGTCTAGGGCAGTGATGGGCAAACTATGGCCAGTGGGCCATATGCAGCCCCCTTAAATGTTCTATCTGTAGGACATTATTCCTAATCTGATGAATACAATGAGTAGGATACAATACAATGAAATTTTGAAAGAGTTGCCTTAGAAACAGACTGACAGATGAGCATTTCCTTTCCTTTGGCCCCTTTTTTAAAAAGTTTGTCCATCACTGGTCTAGGGTGATTTTAAATGGAATTTCTCTTTCTAACTCTTGCCACTGAGTTGTGTTGGAAATATATATAGAAATGCTGATTATTTCTCTGGGTTTATTTTGTATTCTGCAACTTTGCTAAAGTTGTTGATTATTTCCACTAGCTTTTTAGTTGATTCTCTAGGATTCTTTAAGTAGACCATCATATAATCTTCAAAGACTGATAGTTTAGTCTCCTCATAACCTACTTTAATCCCTTTAATTTCTTTTTCTTCTCTAATTGCTATTACTAGTATTTCTAGTACAATGTTAAATAATAGAGGTAATAATTTGCATCCTTGCTTCACTCCTGATCTTATTGGGAAGACTTCTAACTTAACCCATTGCAGATGATGCTTGCTGATGGCATTAAATATATACTTTTTATTATTTTTAGAAAAGGCCCTTCTATTCTTATACTTTCTAGTGTTTTCAATAGGAATGAATTTTGTATTTTGACAGACTTTTTCTGCATCTATCGAAATAATCATGTGATTCCTGTTGGTTTGCTTGTTAATATGGTCAATTTTGTGGATGGTTTCCTAATAGTAGCCATTCTTGCATTCCTGTTATTACTCCCACTTGGTCATAATGAATAATACTTGTGATAACTTGCTGTAGTTTTTTTGCTAGTATTCTATTTAAGATTTCTACATCTATGTTCATTAAGGAGACTGGTCTATGGTTTTCTTTCTCTGTTTTTGGTTTGCCTGGCTCAATACCATATTTGTCATAAAAAAAATTTAGTAGAACTCCTTCTTTGCATATTTTGTCAAATAGTTTGTATAGTATTGGGATTAGATATTCTTTAAATGTTTGAAAGAATTCATTTGTGAATCCATCTAGCCCTGGGGAGTTTTTCTGAGGGAGTTCCTTAATGGTTTATTCAATTTATTTTTCTCAATTGGGATTATTTAAGTATTCTATTTCTTCTTTTGTTATTTCAGGCAGTTTATATTTCTGTAAATATTCACCATTTCACCTAGATTGTCATATTTGTTGCTATATGGTTGGGCAAAATAGGTCTTAATATTTATCTTCATTTCCTCTTCATTAGAGGTGAGGTGACCCTTTTCATCTTTGTTACTGTTAATTTGATTGTCTTCTTTCTTTTTTTATTCAATTAACTAGTACTTTATCTATTTTATTTGTTTTTTTTTCAAAATACCAGCTCCTAGTCTTATTTATTAGTTCAATAGTTATTTTATTTGCAATTTTATTAATTTCTCCCTTGATTTTTAGGATTTCCAATTTGGTTTTTATCTGGGGATTTTTTATTTGTTCTCTTCCTAGTTTTTTTAAGTTGCATGCCCAGTTCATTGATCTCTTCCCTCTCTGATTTATTGATATATGCACTCAGGGATATAAATTTCCCCCTGAGTACTCTTTGGCTGCATCCCATAGATTTTGATGTGTTGTTTCCTCATTGTCATTCTGGAACATTCATTTCCTAAGCAGATTCCCTGTTGTTTTGTAGCTTTCTCAAAAAGTTGGATGGGAGCAGTGAGAAATGATATGATTTACCCAGAATAAAATAGCTAATGTATATGAGAAGCAAGTTCTGTTTTGCCATATTGTCTTTTTATCATAACAAATAATCAATGTGAGTACTGTGGAGTACTCAGAGTTTGGTTAGATATCAAGGATGCAAAGGTCTTCTATTGCATCTTGAGCATCAGTTGTCTCGACTTTTGTCTTGTCACTAGACTTCAGTAACTCTGGAAGAGAGAGTGAGACTGACAACTTTGGGCAACTCTGACTTACTTAAATCCAACTTATGTGTGAGTCAAAAGACATCACTTGATTTTGTTTAGGTCTTCTTCAAACATGAAGGATATGATAACCACCAAATAATTAGAGTATGAGAGAGATGTAAAACAATGATCTCTGAGTTCTAGGGTACTGAGGTAAGTTTACTAATGATTTGTGGTAGGAATCAGTGAATGCTTCATAGAAGTAGCAACATTTATTTGGACTTCCAAGCAAATTCGAGGAAATAAAATATCCCAAGCAAAGAAAACTGCCTCCATCAATACCATAAACACTCATTATGTGCTAATTATGTATTCAGTACTGTGCTAGGTAGGTGCATGGCATACAGAGACAAAAATAAAAGGATTCTGGAACTTATGTTCTAATTGAGGAGTCATATATATATAGAGAGAGAGAGAGAGATTTTTTTTATTCCCTTTGTCTATTTTAAATTAATCAATCAAGAACTTAAAGTATCCCTATTTAAACACTTAGTAAATCACTAACAAAGAAAGTTCACTCCCTAACAGGCCATAAGCACTGCCCCCTCCCTGGGCAGTACTAGGAAAATTAAAAGGCTGTGATTGAATCCTGAAATGTAATGAGGACAGCTGATGGTTGGAGAAAACTGTATATCAGTGAGACCCTGAGAGAGATTCACTTTCTTGATTCTTTAGGTCTTCATGCTTGGCACATTCTTGGGCTCTTCATTCTTGAGTTGATTTTTGGTAGTCTTGGCCTCTTGTGTGTTGAAGGTTCTCAGCGAATTTTTCAGCATCTTTGGCTCTTCAGATTTTGGCTTCCTGATCTGGGCTTTGAATTCTGGTGATATTTGAAGTCAGATTTGCATATGCAGTCTGGAGGAGCTAGGATTAGGACTGAGGGTATTTTTTTACTAGGTGATAATTTTCTACTTCCTTCCTGTATTTCCCACTTTAATATCTCTACCATGCTGTAAATAAAGCTACTGACTCATAGTTTAAATTTAACTTTTGTAAATTATGACCACAACAATTCTTTATTATTTTTATCAAATCAATTTTTAAATTTGCCATTACATTTGGCACCCAGTTTTAATTATTACAATATGTTACATATAGAGTAGACAGAATGTAATTTTTGAGTGTGGATCACAGGTGGGGAGACTAAGAAATACCTCCTGAGCAAGGTGGCACTTTTGATGAGAAAGAAGCAGAGATCATAAAATGTCGAGTTGAGGACAGACAACATTCCAAGGATGGCAGCCAGCCAAAAAAAAAAAGGCATAGAAAAGAAAGATGATATATAGTATATGAAGACTAGCATTTTGTCTGGACTTAAAATTCTGGAGGAGAGTGGATGTGATTGGCAAGGGTAGAGTACATAATGAGAAGAGGACCAAAGGCACAACCTTGATGATCACTCACTTAAAAGAAAAGGAGTATTTGGCAGAGAAGCTGTTAGGGGGATAGGAGATGAACCAAGAGATTGCTATTTTAGGAATTAGAGGAAGAAAAAAAATCTGGAAAAGAGGGGATATTTAGTAATGTTAAAGGCTTCATAGAAATCAAGGAGCATAAGTGCAAAAAATCACTGGATTTGATCATTAGGTTATTGGATTTGATAGGCTGTTTTGAGAGCATAGTTTTAATATTATGGTGGGAACAGAATTCAGACTGCTAGAGTAAATAGTGAATAAGTGAAAGCCTTGGGCACAGACTACTTTTTACAAGCATTTTGAAAATAAAGAGGAAGGGGGAGATGAGATTGGCAGTTGAATGGGCTATAAGTTTTGTTTATTTGCTTTGTTTTGTTTTTTGTTATTTAGGTTTGGAGACAAATTTGAACAAATCTGTATGCACCGTGCTACCTAGCAGAAGTGCTACCTAGCAGAAGTGCGGTATCTAGAAGTTAATGGACAGCAGCATTCCAAACTGTAGACTGGGATAGGAAGATGAAAATTGAGAAAAGGCTATCAGATTTAATAATTAAGGAATTCTTGGTAACCTTGGATACAGCAGTTTCAATAGAGTGGTAAGGCTGTAAACCAGAATGCTAGGAGTTGAGAAGTGTGTGGGTGGTGAGGCAGTGAAGGCATAGTGTAGAAGATAAATCTTTACAGGAGTCTGAGTATAAAAAGAAGGGCAAATCTAAAGAGAGAAGAAATAGCAGGGTCAAGAAAAGACTTATAGGGGCAGCTGGATAGCTCAGTGGAGTGAGAGTCAGGCCTAGAGATGGGAGGTCCTAGGTTCAAACCCGGCCTCAGCCACTTCCCAGCTGTGTGACCCTGGGCAAGTCACTTGACCCCCATTGCCCACCCTTACCACTCTTCCACCTATGAGACAATACACCAAAGTACAAGGGTTTTAAAAAAAAAAAAGAAAAGAAAAAGAAAAGACTTATAAAACAATACACCTGGTTATGTTCTTTGGCTGGAAAAAACTAGGGGGTGGGGGAGAGGGGAGAAATGAAAAGTGAAATGATAGAAGCAAACTCTTAGAGAAGATATTGGGAGTTGGTGTTAAGGGTACAAGTAGAGGGTTTGACCTTAACTAGGAGAAGACACTAGAGTAAGAAAGAAGGGGTGAGAATATAGGGAAGTTTTTAAGGGGTAGAATTAGGGAGATAATGGAATTTCTATTTTCATAATAAATTATAAAGTAAGGTTATTTTCTGAGTGAAAGTGTTTGGTGATATCAGATAGCCTCTGAGGGGAAAGTGATAGAGTATATATCAAGGAATTAAAAAAAATTTCTTTGTGGTAGTTGAAACTGGATTATGTTTCTGTAAACCCAATGCTTTGTGATCCCAAAATGTAATACATGACTGACAACCTAAACTCTTATATCCCTCTATAAATAGTACTATCCTTGGGCTGAGACTCTTCCCGAAAGGAAAATACTCAAGGTCTCTAGCAAATCAACTCTCCTCTGTCTGGTGAACTCCATTTCCCACAAATCTTTAGTTATAATATAGTTATAATACTACTTTCTTTGTCCTCCTTATCCTCCAAATGGAAAAGAACTCTGATATATAGAGAAAACTGACCAGCTCTCCACCATCCAGCATAGTTTCTATTATTCAGCTGTATCAGTGAGGGGCAAGGCCCAGGTTTGCTCACCAACATCATAGTTCTTTTACTCTTGGCTGCCTATTTCTGGTACCTGTTTGGTTTAGTGATTCCTTTCCCACTGGAGTTCCATTACTGCTGTCGTGGAGGCTAGTGGTTTCCTGGGGACTGGAATGGGCAGGGAGGAGCTGCTGTGCTAAGGTCCAGAATTTTACACAAAGACATTTAATCTGCTCCGTTTAGCCTGTCTCTTTCCCACATTTTTTCAGCTCTGTCTCTGCCCTCATTTTAAAAAATTAAGTCTAGGGTGCTGCTCAGGTAGCACATTTTTTTTGTGTGTGTGTATGTGTACGGGAAGACAAAAAGAGTATGAAAAGAAGAGATTCAGGATAAAGGGAAATTTAATTATTGAATGTGTGTGTAGGAGGTACAGAGATCAAAATGGAGAGTCCCATGGTGGGTGGGAGCAGTCAGAAACACATTTAAAAATGAGGACAATAGAGTAATGGATGTGATCAAAGAATTGTGTGATCAAAAAAGATGATGGATTTGGTTAATTATGTAGTAAGCAAGGAATAACATTGGCAATCCATGTGCTCTGTTGCAATCCTTGAAATATCAAGACAAAATGAGGAGGGAACATCCATGTTGATGAGATCATATTCATTTGACTGTTGGAATGAGACAGGGCTAATACATTGGCAGCAAGAAATGGACCACTGCTGTTAAGGAGAAATGCTTTTTTGGGAGAGACCTCCCCTGAAAGTCCAATAGTTAAAGTAATCATTTTTTGCTTTTTATGTGTTGTACTGTATGCTCCCCAAAGGCAGATGCTCCCCAAGAGGCTTTGTCTATTTGGTTGTAGGCCTATTTTGACCATGCAGATAGTAAGGCAGAATTTTGTGCAAAAATAGGTGCTTAATCCATACTTTTGGAAGGAATGTGATTCTTTTACTTCTTAGAAGATGGAAACACTAATTCAGCTCTGAACTACTCTAGCAAAATTAAGCTTCTGTTTAATGGCTTTTAATCTCTTCTCTCCTAGCTCTTAATATTGCCATTGTCAGAAAATACCTTAACTCCCTTTTGTGTTGTTTTGTATTTGTAATTGACAGCAATTAGCTGCTTGGGCCATCCTCTCATTTTGCTGATATGCCTTTCCTTTCACATGGTTCACCTTTTTTTACTAAGTAGCATTGAGGGCTTGTTTTTATAAGTAGTCTAAATTATAGAGCTTTCAAAGTTTGGGAGGGATTTTGTTTTCCTCTGTCAGTGGATTTGTGTTTTTGGAATCCACTTGAATAATTATTCTGTTCTGGAGATGCTGACCTATTTTTTTCTTTATGGAATGCAAATTACAGAGCCTGTATTCCATCATTTTGCACATCAGCCTTCTGGAAATGGAGCATTTCTCCTTGAACTAATCTCCCTCTCTTCACATGGCTAATCTAGACCAGCAATAACTAGGGGTTTGGCATGGTAAAGGTGTTTATAGCTTGATGATTGGTGTAGTTTTTTGTATCATATCAGAGACTTAACATACTTTTGCTAGGATAGGGAGAAGAACCCAAGACTAGAAGGTTCCAACTCGTTATTGGCAAGTAGACTTGTATGCAATGAGGATAAACCATGAGGGAGGGGAAGTGGAAAAGAAGCATTACATTTTATTGCTGGAAAGGACCTTACTGAGTAATGTAATATAATGGAAAGATTACTGACTTTGAAATCAGAAGATCTAGGTTCTGATCAATAGACCTGCTAAGATCCGGCATTTATATTTTGAGGGAGGACAAATATACTCATTTGCTCTTGGAAAAGCTAAGAAATGACCTATCTTGAAAAATTTTTTAAATAATTTAGAAGATTGGTGCTGGGCCTCTGCCCTAAGGGAGTGAAAGGTAGAAAGAGAAAGAAGTCCTCAATACACCAAAATATTCAGGGCAGCATTTTTTGTGGTAGCAAATTTGGAAATAAAGTGGCGATGACTGAACATTAATACAATTATGAACCTTGGGAAACAATGATTATGAAGAAGTCAGTAATATATGAAATTCTTTATGTGAAATAAAGAATGAAGTAATAAGAACAAGAAACACAAGGTATACAAAGGCAAAAATAATGTAAATGAAAACATACAGTAAAATGAATTACTATACCATTATAATGACCAATCTTGGCCATGTAGAGGAGCTATAGACATATAACACTGGTGCTATAGACATATAACTAGGTGGCTCAATGAGTTGAGAGCCAGGCCTAGAGACAGGAGTTTCTTTTTCCAAACCTGGCTCAAGACACTTCCTAACTGTGTTCTGGACACTTACCCACCATTGCCTAGCCCCTACCCTAGTCTGCCTTGGAACCATACTTAGTATACTACATATGTATAGTATACTAAGTATATTTAGTAATACTTAATATTAATACTTAGTATTTATTCTAAGACACAAGGTAGGGAGAAGAAGGAGGGAGAGCCTTGGTAGTAATAGTGACTCGGTTTGTGAGGGTGAGATGTTACATTGTTAGATTCTATCACTGTTTCAGTTGGTTTTGTTTTCCCTTCTTTGTTGTAAGGATAGACTCATTGTTGAGGAAAGGAAAATAGTACATCCAGAAATAACTTTGATATGAACATAAACAACACAAAAAAGAAAAAGAAAAAAAAAACTTAACTACCTGGGTAACCTTAGTCTAATTACTTAACCCCTCCAGACCTTTAAAGCCTCTGACATTCCTGATCTTCCATGATTCTGTAATTTTCTGTTTTTCTTGCTCAAAAACAGGTCCCATTTCTACAGCATAGTATTCTAATTCTTCCCCAGTATGACCACAATCTATTCTCTACATCTTTCAGTTAATTTTGAAATGATAACACACCTTTCATTGTTGAATATTGTTGTAAAGACTTGCTTATTCAGAACCAATATCTTCACTAAGAATTAGCCCTGAAATTTGTATATAAATGATTCCCATGAGGATTTGTTTAATAGATAAAATTGACAAATAGGCTGGTACTTGTTGATATTCTCTTGGGTCACAGGACTGAGGATTAATTTTTTGTTCATCTTTTTTTTTCTCATAGATTTCCATAAGAAAGGGGAAAAAAAGAAAAAAATCATTATGTGACCAGTCACTTGGAATATAGTACCTGTAAGGACTTAGCTAGATTGTTTTGTTTTGTTTTTTTGAGGGGGGAGGTGTGTGGAGAGGGAACACATTTGGTCTGATATTAGAGTCATTATTGAATCCTTTTTGGTGTTGTAGAACCTTCACTAACAAAGTCTTTAAGAATATCATGTTAGCTCTTTTATGAAAATGAGTCAAATGGGATTTGGAGGTTCTTCTCTATGTGGAGCCTTATTTTCTTTACAATTTATACTCATCATTCCTAATACTGTCTTCTGAGGTCAAACAGAACCTGGTAGGCCTTCAAATACTTGAATATAGCTCTTCTCTCTCCTGTTAAATATTCTGAATTTCTTCAACAAATATCTCTATGACATGATCTTCAAGTTCTTCATCATACTTGCAGTCCTTCTTTGGATGTTCTCCAGTTCATCACTGACCTTTCTAAAATGAGATTTCTGAGGTCTGACAAGGATACAGAGTACAGCAGTACTATCATCTTTCTAGTCTTGGGCATTGTAAACCTTTTAATGTAGTCTAAAATAACATTATCTTTCCTACTTGCCACACCACACCATGTTTCTAATATTGAATTGCAGTCCACCAGAGTCTCCATATCTTTTGAAAAATAATTTTACCCTGAAAATAGCAGGAAATGAGATTAGTTTTGTTTAATCTGTCCTTGAAGGAATCATTTGTCTTTGATCTTTGTTTCCTATTCTACATATTCACTAACCATTGTATAATTGTCATTGGGATTGCAAAACCCTCCTGGGTGGGGGATTGCATAATTGTCAAAGGGATTGTATAATTGTCATAAGACTAAAAATTTTTTTTAAAGAAAGAAACGTTTCAGGAAAAGGAGCTCAATAACTCTTTGAATCCAGAAGATGAATTGTTTGATGAAGGCACCATGAAGATGCTTGAAGAAAATCTCTACAGCATCAGAAGATCCATCATGAACTTTGGAGTATAACTGATTGAACTTTGGGGGGTTGAACACAAGCATTTTGAATGTAAACTTGCATGCTAAAGAGGATTTGCCCCATAACTGGCTTATTGTCAGTGTGCCTAGCAAACATTGGTTTGAGCTCTCTCTCTTCCTATCTCTTTCATTTCCCTCTTATATCTAACTATTGTAGTTTCTGATTATGTAAAATGATTCACTAGGGATCCCCAAAGAATCCCCAAAGAATCACAGTGGGGATTGTAAAAGGGAATTGTTTGTTCTCTTTGAGTTTACACTTATGAAAGAGAATCCTTTATATTCTTTGCCTAGTTGGAGCTAAACCTTTAGTTAACACTAATTTAAGTACCTTACTAGATTGTGAAGACAGGATTAACTCTCCCTTGTCTACCTTTTGATTAAATCAACACATGCTTGAACTAGGTAGAGGAGCTCCCAAACCACTTAATGAATACATACCCTCAGAAACTTAATCAGCTAGGAATCTGTGAACCCTTTTGATGAATATTCAGCCCTCCAGAAGATTAGAACTGGTTCCCACAAACACTGCCCCCTGGGCAGTGCTACACAATTTGGAAGACTAGAAGCTACAATAAAAGGCCTTGAATTTCTGGGGCTAAGAATGTCAACTCCAAGAAGGAAGTCAGCTTCAAGAAGGAGTTGGACTTCAAGAAGGAAATCAACTTCAAGAAGGTAGACTTAAAGAAGAAAGGCAGCCTCAGGAATAACCTTCAGCTTGAATCATTGTCTTGATCTGCCTCTTGGAGGGAACTTGGGTGAGTGGGTAGCTGGATTTCCCTTCCTGTCTTCTGGAGAGAGTTTAATCTCATTTGAAGGTCAGCAAGTCCTGGCTGAGTTGAGCACTGGAGCAATATTAAGTTAGATAGGCTAATGCCTTCTCTACCCTTTTGTATTTCTCTACTTTCACTCTTTCCACCTCTTTTGTAAATAAAAGATATTAAAGGTCATTTTGACTTTGAGCAATAATACTTTGAATTGGTGGCTACCATATTATTTATAATTTTCATAAATTTTAGTCAACCATTAAAATTTAATTCTCACACCAGTTCTTTTATTAATATATATTCTAGGATTTTTATTTATCAAAGTTAAGTTCCCTGGACTAGTGTTTAACCATTCCATTCTCCTTACTTCATTAAAAACTAGGGCTATATTTGCCCTTTTCCAAACCTGTGGACCCTTTCCCATTTTCTGTAATCTTTGAAAGATAATAGACAGTTCCTTGGACAGTTATGCCAAGCTGTTCTTTCTTTGAGTAATTCATGTAGTCATGGCAACTCAAACTCATCAAGGACAACTGAGTGCTCTCTTACTTTCTTCTTACTTATCTTAGAACTTTGCTTTCTGTTAGTCATTCTCATTCTTCCCATTCAAAAAGATCAATTTTCTTGGCAGGGAAAACCAAAATAAAATAAGATTTGAATAGTTCTGCCTTTTCTCCTGTCAGCTTCCCCCAAGGCCTATGATGGAGCCAGTGATGAACCAATTTTTATATTTTCAGCATAAGTATTCATACCTCAAGCTATCAGCAAATGCTACAAATCAAGGTGTGACTTATTGTTTTCTTGATTGTCTAGACTTAAAGTGATAGAGAAAATGTTAATAATGTAGATGAAATGTAAATAATATAGATCATATATTTTGGGGAAAGTCATTTATTAAACATTGATTAGAACACCATTCTTTGATTCTATTATTTCCCCTAGAATAGCATAGAACAAAATAAGACAAAACTATTTGGATGTCCTTAGGCTTCCTCAGCAGTGCCAGTTCATTGTGACATTTCTGAAACTATTTTCACAGGTCTGTGCCATACTTTTATCTCATGTTCCTCCCCACCTTCCATATTTTCTATGAGACTGTTTAGAATTTACGTTAGTTTCTTATGTCAACATTGGTCTTTTTTGACATTCATGGCAATAGGCATGACTTCACAGAATAGCCAGACAATGAAATGATCACATCGGTAGCAGGAAAACTAGAAGACGGCAAACCCAGAGCCAAAAACAGTATGAAGGAAAAGTTAGATAAACATTTTCAAAGAATACAGTAATGTCAGAGGAAGGATGAAGGTTGAAAACAATTAAGAAACAGTCATTTTGGTAAGAATAGTTTCCGTTGAATGATTAGTCCAGAAGCCAGACTATAGAAAATTAAGAGTAAGAGGAAAGGAAGTGAGAGCACCATTTGTAGAGAGCATTCTCAAGCAGTTTAGTTCCCAAAGGAAGGGGAAATACAGGTTAATAGCTAAGAGGTTGAATGGATAAGTGAAGGTTTTTTGAAATATTGGCATATATGTAGGCAATAGGGAAACAACCAGTAGACAAGGAGATATTAAAGATAACAGTAGATATGACAGAAGTAGCAAATCTTCCCAGACCTGATGACATGTTATCATTTTTGCATGGAGAAGAGTTTGCCTTGATAAGTAGAAAGCCCTCTTCATTTGACTCAGAGGTGACAGAAATAGAGGCAATGTGAGAGATATGAGATGAGGAGAAGGGAGATGACTTCAATTTTTAAAAGTGTAATATGAGGCAAGGCATGATCCCTATTTCCATATTCTTTCTGCCACACTACACTGCCTGTCATACACTATGCTACAAGGGTCAAATACAGGAAACCGAATGATGATTTCTCTGATTAGAACCCATGAAGCCAAAGTAATAATAATAATAAATATTGAGAGTGCGTTCAAGTTTGTGATGCCTTAATATACATTTTCATTTGATGCTTGTGATAGCCCTGTTAGGTAAGTGCTACAGATATTATTGTTCCCATTTTATAGATGAGGAAACCAAGTCTGAGGATGTGTGATTTACTCATGGTTGCACAGCTAGTAAGTGCATGAAGATGAATCTGAATCCAGATTTTCCTGACTTTTTGATCAGTGACCTTTCCATTCAGAATGGACTGATTGGGAGTAAAAATAAAAAGTTCAATTTCAGACTTAATGAGTTTGAAGTAGTGGCAGAACATATATAGATAAAGGGGTCTTATCTGAAGCAGGGAACAAAGGTCTGTAGCCTGGGAGAGAGGTTTTGGGGCAAGAGATAGTTTTTAATTCATATCAACAGATGTTGTAGTTGAAACAATAGGATTAAATGAGATGCAGTGTGATAGCAGAGCAGTTAGGTCATGCAATTAATAGATTCTCGGGCCTAGGATCAGTAAGACATGAGTTCAAATGTAGCTGAGATAATAGCTGTGTGACCCTGGGTAGGTCACTTAAACTTGTATGCCTCCTTTTCATAATCTGCAGAATGAGCTGAAGGAGGAAATGGAAAATCATCCCAATATCTTTGCTAAGAAAACACCAGATAAGGTCATGAAGAGTCAGAAAAAACTGAACAACATCAAAACATGGAATTGTAGGGGGGAAAATGGTAAATTTGATCAGGGTTCAAATATTGGACTATGTCACTTATTTTTTTTTTCAACGTTAAGCAAGTTATTTAACATCCGTGGACCTGTGTATTCTCATATGCAAAGTGAGTAAATGGTACTTGATGAACTCCAGGATTCCCCAATAGTTATAAACTTAAATCTTAACAATATGGCAAAGCAGAGATTATAGAGTTAAGAATAAAGTTCAGGGTAGAACCTTGGACAATACCCACCTATAGAAATTCTGTTATATAAGTGAACCCATGGGGCAGTCAGAGAAAGAGCTTCTCATGCCAGTAGGGGATCCAGAATAATTGTTACCTGGAAACTTGTTAGTTTATCCACAAGAGACATTGGAATGGAGAGACATTTAAAACCGGAAAGGATCTCAGACACAATTTAGTCCATTCCCCTCAATTTATTAATTAGGAAATTGAGACCCAGGAAGGTTAAATGATTTGCCCAGTGTCATGCAGATAGTAATTAATGGCTGTGGCAGGATTGGTTCCTAAAGCCTCTGACTCAGGTGCCAATATTTTCTCCTCTCTTCCATGCTGCCTCCTAGTGTCAACCGTGACAAAGAAGCCCTACTTCTGAGTTCATATGACAAGCTGGACCACTTCTCTGTTGTTTTTCATTGTGAAGACAGATACTTTCATTTCAGAAGCTAGTCCTAGAGCTAAATCATGTGCTTATCAGTCACTCTGACCTTCTCCTTTTGTCACATCTTTCTCTCAGGGGACCTGTTTCCTTGTCTGTGGAATAGGAAGTCACCTGTCCCAAGTTTTTAGCTACCGAGGCATGATTCATTAATTAGTCTCATGAGCAGTGAACTCCACTTCCAACACACTTACCATGTCTTCTTTCTCTAAGTCATGTAAGGAATAGCTGGTTAGGATTTTCTTTTCGTAGATTGGGATAGTGTCTTTAAGTATTAATGTCTCATTCTTCTTACACATTAGTACTTGAATTAGCCCAGCACATATATACCACAGATATGTCTTTTTATGTAGAAACAGTCTACAAAAGTACTTGTTATTATAAAATATCTACACCTGGAGTCTTAACCTGCTCCACATTCTTGAATGATTATGTCCAGGATGGACTAGTATTTTCTTCAGTATAGTCCCTGTTCCTTTTCTATTCCAAATAAGGCCCATTTGCCTCTTTTTTTCTTTGTGCCAATTCTGACTATTAATTTTTTTTAAAGTTTTTTTTTTTTTTTAAACCCTTAACTTCTGTGTATTGGCTCCTTGGTGGAAGAGTGGTAAGGGTGGGCAATGGGGGTCAAGTGACTTGCCCAGGGTCACACAGCTGGGAAGTGTCTGAGGCCAGATTTGAACCTAGGACCTCCCGTATCTAGGCCTGACTCTCAATCCACTGAGCTACCCAGCTGCCCCCTGACTATTAATTTTTGAAACAATAAGCTACTTTAAATATTAGGAAGAAAAGTGAGCTCTCTCATCCTCACTGTCTTGCCTTTTAAAGTAATATGTTGACCTGATTAAAATAGATTAATTATTTAACATAATATAGTTAATACACATTAATCAGGCAAACATAAGATATATTTATATATGTATATAAGTAGATGTATATCCCTATGTACATATATATTTATAGTGACAGAGAGAGAGAGAGAGAGAGAGAGAGAGAGAGAGAGAGAGAGAGAGAGAGAGAGAGAGAGAG
>NC_058130.1:664713896-664741903 GCF_016433145.1 Gracilinanus agilis | reverse complement strand
TCTCTGTCTCTGTCTCTCTCTCTCTCTCTCTCTCTCTCTCTCTCTCTCTCTCTCTCTCTCTCTCTCTCTCTCTCTCATCTCACATCTCTCTAAAGTTCATGGGCCCCAGGCTAAGAATCCTGTTTTAAATTCATTTTCTATTCTATTTAGGAACAAAATAGAATAGGCTTAGAACTGAAAAGAATCTCATTTACAGATGATGAAATTAAGGCTTAAAGAGGTTAGTTGATTTTTCTCAGAAATCCTAGAAATAATTGATAATGGTAGGATTGAAGCCCTCTTTCCACTGCCCCACTTTTCTCATTGGAAGTAAGAACAAAGAGCTTGCTTTCCAGTTATTTCTGTCTCCACGTATTGCTGCCTTTAATGTCAGGTACCAAGCAGTTTTTTTTAAAGCATCCTGACTTGCCAAGATAAATTTCAGCAGTCTATCATTGCAAATGGAAGGCAGGTGGTGCAATACAATTCCCATACTGTTTTGGGCTGGGCTTGAGTCAGGTCAGTCCCTAGGTAGTTTATGCTGGATAGGGGAACAAAATGAGACACTTGTAGGTCATTCAACAAGAACAAAAGGAAATTAGCTTAGTCATATTTGGAGGGTATGCACTGAAGACCCCTCTAGTTGATTCAGCTGCCCTTAGTTTTCCATTAGCCAAGTGTCAGAGTACACCTGGAGCTTTTCTGTGACTTTTTGTACTCAGATGACCAAGAAATGATGTCAACAGTTTCTTCCTTTAGTCCCATGAGCCAATCAAGGCTTAAGGTTGGTTTCAATACTTTTTAAGGTAAAAAAAAAACAAAAACAAAACTAGAAGTTGAGATATGATTCTACCATAGACTCCCTTGTATCATCTTAAGGTACCAGTTATAAGCAGCCAAAAAAGATTTGCAGACCCCACTAAGGTCAGTGAACATCAACGGAGTCTCCAGGCACTCTTCCCTTGCCCACATGAGAATTGTCTGTGTCTTTGATCTGTCTTTGTCAGTGACTACCCTCCTAAGTGCATCAGTACTGATAAAGGATCAGAGAATGGATGATACGAGTTTGTTATTTGCTCTAGTAGGATAACAGTGCTTGCTTCTCTTTCCTTGTATCATCATCAGATATTCACAGAACAGCTTATTCAAAGAAAAGACTACACTAAGGATGTGAACATAAAATTTTTAGGGCAGAGCCCCTGACCTTGAGAGCCTTGCATATAATTTAGTTGGAAAGACACAGAGATACAAAAAGATTATAATAAAGGTAGCATCAGTCAACTCTACAGTGGGTAGAGTGCTGGGTCTGTAGTCAGGAAGACTCATCACCCTGAGTTAAAACCTGGCCTCAGACACATACCAGTTGTGTGGTCCAAGGCAAGTCACTCAATCCTGTTTGCCTCAGTTTCTTCATCTGTAAAATGAACTAGAGAAGGAAATGGAAAAACCACACCAGTATTTTTTCCAAGAAATCCTCAAAAGGGATCATGAGAAGTTAGACCTGACTGAAAAACACCTAAACAAAATAAAAGCATCATAGTGCCAAGTGAATAATACAGACAGCTGACTCTTGAACAACTTGTACAGTGTAATAAGAGCTGAAGATTAATATTCTGCTCATGGCTCCATTGTGGAGACCTGATATGAATGGTTACTCTTTTTTTATCTTTAATGTTGGGGTTCAGAACAGGTTTAAATCCCCTGCTTCATTCTGTAGTGAGTGTAAGCTTCATTGGACCATCTCTTGCATCCTTACTATTGATACTTGTCATGGGGTAGGTTTTATGCCAGCCAACTGAGCCTCAAGTTGTCCCTTGAGAAAGTGTCAAATTGAGGCAGCCTCAGCTTCATTGCAGCTAGTTAGTGCTGAATAAATAATGATATTCTATTCCTGGCCTTTTTGCTCCTCTCTCCAGTCTAATCTAAGACAGAAGTGAGTGGATTTTTGGCAGGTATGTGTGAAGATCATCAGTAATGCCAGGCTTCATCTAGTGGTTGTCTCTAAAGTATTGCAGCAGCTCTGAGTGACATTTTTAGTTTGCTTGCACTGAGGACGATAATGTTCTAAACTAAATGTATTATATTTGTCTTCATTGTCCAGGAAAACATAT
This sequence comes from Gracilinanus agilis, assembly GCF_016433145.1. NCBI lineage: Eukaryota > Metazoa > Chordata > Mammalia > Didelphimorphia > Didelphidae > Gracilinanus > Gracilinanus agilis. Next base: position 664,739,813 of record NC_058130.1, on the reverse strand, counting down.
CTTTTTGGCTTGAATTGCTCTATAATGAATTCAGAGTTTATTAATCAATCAATATGAATTTACTGAGTGCCTACTATGGGCAAGAAACTATGCAAGATGCCAGGGGCTATGTAAAGAAATATAATATACAGCATTTGGCTATGAAGAGTTTATCATTCATTTGGGGAGATTAGACATTTATACACAAAAAGGTAAAGGGCATTTTACAAATTCCAAAAGAATGGTATAAACAAAGAAAATGGATTATCCAGAACTGAATATAATTCTCCAGAGATGGAGTTCTCAAAGTTTTTTCGTGCTGGACCCTGGCCTTGACACATGAAAGCGACTTAAGAAATACTTGTAAAGGCAGCTGGTAGAGACTTAATAATAATTGTTGCCTAATCCATGGAAACCAAAATCACGTTCTCTTTTTTGGCTATCTCATCATGAACAGAGCCTTGGGCTGGAGTCAGATAGACCTGAGTTCAAATGCAGTCTTAGACATTTACTGGTTTGTGACCCTGCCCAAATCATTTAGCCTCTTTCAAGGTCAGGTTCCTCAACTGTAAAATGGGAATAATAATAGCACTTGCTTCCCCGGGTTGTTATGAAGCTCAAATGAGATAATATGTATATGTATAAAGTACTGGCACATAGTAAGAACTAAATAAATACTTGTTTCCTTTCTTCTTTAAAAGGATATGTGAGGGGGACAGCTGGGTAACTCAGTGGACTGAGAGCCAGGCCTAGAGACGGGAGGTCCTAGGTTCAAATCTGGCCTCAGACACTTCTCAGCTGTGTGATCCTGGGCAAGTCACTTAACCCCCATTGCCTAGCCCTTACCACTCTTCTGCCTTGGAGCCAATCAATACTCAGTATTGACTCCAAGATGGAAGGTAAGGGTTTTAAAAAAAAAAAGGATATGTGAGGATGCCTCCCTTCCTCTCACCAAAAAGAAAGTTCATTCTTAGATTTTTGAAACAATGTCAGAAAATATCATCTTATAAAATTGAGGTTGAGAGAGGACAGGAATAGAACAGATGAAAGACTTCAGGAAACATGGTAGACTTACCTTCCCTAGGGTCAAGGAGGAAGGGAACTGTGCTCCATGTCAACAGTCTTTAAAGCTAATCTAATAATTATGTATGGCAAGAATATCTCTCCTACCTGTTGTAGCATCTTTTTACTTTAACTAGGCCAACTCCTTTCAAGCATAAGATAGTCTATGAATTAGATGTACATCTAAAGAATATATTTTATAAAGCTAGGTAAAATTACATTTTCAGCTTGAGAAAAGTTAAATATCAGGCTGACCTCTAAGGACTGAAGCAGACTGGAACATTGTGTGTTTTAATAAGTAGAGAGTGAAACAAAATCCATCCTGTGGGTGTGTGTAAAATCTGTTTACACCATAATATTTTCTCATAGTTTTATCTCGGGATAGCTAGCTCAGAACTGTGTTTACTTATGTCCCCAGGAGCAAAAAGAATGTTCTCTGTGAGTAAAGGAAAGCTTAAACTGCTGTTTCTATTATCAAATTAAAATTTTTAATGACGTATTTGGTGATGCTTTCTTTTGTATTTCCTCATATTACTAATCAAGATGACCACGTGCCTCTGCTTTGCAACTAATCTGGATAATTTTTAAAAAATATATATTTAATCCAACCTTTCATAAGGACTTTTTAAAAGTCCATAGCAAATCCTTTAAAATACATTGGCCCTATTTCCCTTGACACAATTCTTTTCAAGTTCCCTTGGAAAGAAATTACGTTAAAAGCTCTGCTCTGTTAATGCAATGTGATTATCTATCCTTGACTATTATATCAGTATCCCTGGATGTGGTCATTAGATTTTAATGCAGTTTGGAACTAGAGTTCCCAAGTTACTTTAAAACATGATAATGAGTCCAGAACACTGGGAAAGCACCTCTTTCTCCTCCCTGAAGCCATAGAGGATCCCGTTTGCCAATTAACTGAAAGTAGGTTTGGAAGCTTTACAATTATATATTTGTATCTGCATGTGAATCAGTGCCTGCTGTTCCCCCATAATGATATTCAATAACTATTTATTCATTGATTAACTATTTATATAAACAGACCGACACATATACATGTGTGCATTTATGTACTTTATGCATAAATGCACGCATGCATATATGTGCGTGTCCATGTGTATAGAATTAGTGAATAGAATTTTTTGAATTTCACTATAATTTCAAAGTTAAGGGGGTCTGGCATTAGACAATGTTTCCTACCTCCAAGGAGCTTATAATCTAAGTGGAAAGGCAATAAATACATTAAGATTTAAATAACCCTTACCTAACTCCTACTTTTCTGTTACTCTAAAGAGGAGTATCTTCTACTCTATTTCCAAAACATAAGATTATATATTGAGAGAAACAGTATGGAGAGATTCTCACCTGGAAAATGGATTCTCCATATAATCGTGTTGGGGAAATCAGGACAATTACACACTTTAGGTAATTCAAGAAAGTAATAATAATTCAAATTTATTTAATACTTTAAAATTTATAAACTACTTTCCTCACAGCACCCTTAGTGGGAAAGTAAACATTTATTATATGTCTAATGAGTGCAAAGTGGTATGCTTTGTTGAGAGGGGACAGGTATAAAAATAAATGACACATTTATATATTATAAATGAGGGAGGGAGAAAGGAGAGGAAAAAAGGATATGTGTACAGATAATTATAATTTAAGAGGAAATTGAACTAATTACAAAGAAGAATTCAAACTCCAATAAGTATTTTAAATACAGGAGAAATATGTCCAAAGAAGTCCACATAAAACCATATTTGGGCAGCAGCTTGAAGGTTTGATTCATAAGAGTATAAATTAGTAAGTAAAAAGAAAATCACAACATTTCAAATTGTGAGGCACCTCCTTAGGGGCAATCTAATCCTACCTATACCTGACAAGCAATTTATATGATCATAGATTAGACATGGAAGGAGGTTCTAGAGACCTAAACATACTCATTTTATAGTTTAGGAACTGATTCCCAGCTATAATGCAAATCATAATACATTTTTAAAAAGCTTTTATATTCTCTTCAAAGTAATTTCTTCTCTAGATTAAATACCCTTAATTCTTTCCTTTGATCCTTTTTTTCAAGGCCTCTCATCATCTTGGTTACTGTCCTTTGGACATTCTCTTCAGCTTATCAATATATCTCATAAAATATGACTTCAAGATGCTCTATAGTTACTTACCAATGCTTCAGATATATTTTGTCTAGGGCACAGTATACTAGGACACTATCCTCCTTCATTCTGATATGGCACCAATCCATTACCTCTCTTAATGCAGCTTAAGATAGCAATAACTTTGTAAGGATACCAGTGTAACACAGATGCTAATCAATCAGTTGTCTCTCATTCTTTCAATGTGACCAGTCCATCTTTTTTATCAGTTATCTTTAAATAATATTTTATATAATATCCTTAATAATTTCTTATTTTTAATGTACTGTGGTATATCCCAATCTGCCATGTGCCTCTTTAATGTCCTTGGAATAATCTTTTATTGTAAATATTTGGAGACTGTTTAATGCTTCTCAGCCATAACTCAACACTGGGAAAATATTGGTATTAACAAAAAATGGGCTTTTGTTTCAGAGAGAAGTTTGAGATCATCAAAAGAACTTTAGTTTCCCAAATGAAATTCAGATAATTCTCTTTTCCAACTCACTGTTCATTTTCAATATTTAATAGTCACATATTTACATCCATAGCTTTTTTGGTGATTGTGGATTGACCCTATTTGTTATAATCAGAGAAAGAGAAGATTGATTCATACCCTTATAATCCCCAATGATTGCCCTATCCCAGGGCTCATCTCCAACTTAAACACATCTACCCTGTCCCCTGACACCCCTTCAATGTGGTCCCTTCCTTCGCTCTTCAAGTTTTCAATTTCTTTCCTTCTGAGCTACCTATTGGCTTCTAGGCAGTTTCCAGGCACCAAGAGAATTAGCTATAACAGTTGCCACTAAGAAAATCCTCCTCCTGTTTCTATCATAGCCATCCTCTTGCCCTGTGGAATGAAGCTTTTGCAGGATAGGCTTGGTATGCCCACATAGTGACTTTTGGATAATATCTCCATTCCCTGTTTTTTTTCATTTTGGTAGTACAGAGCTTACACAATTTGGGTTTGCATGGTGTGTTATGATCTTCAATCACGTTGCATTATCATTTCTGAAAAACCATCCTTTTCTTGATATACCTCTATTACTGTTGAGACACTACCATCTTTCTAGTCACCCAGATTCACAACTTCAGTGTCATCTTTGACTCCTCATTCTTCCCTATCCAGTTTAATTAGTTGCCAGATCTTGCCATTTTTACTTCTATAGCATCTCTTGCATGTCTCCTCCTTTCTATTTACAAAGTCACCACTCAGTTTTAGTTCCTTTCACCTAAACTATTGTGTTAACCTCCTTGCCTCAAGGCTCCTCTCACAGCACTTCATTCTCCACAGAGGTGCCAAAGGAATTTTCCTAAAACATAAGATTCCTCAACTCAATACACTTCATTGACTCCAAAAAGCTCTAGAATTAAATATTATTTCAAATTCGTCTTATCCTTTAAAATATCTATTCACATCTGATTTATAGGGTACATAATAATTTATAAGAAAATAAATATGCACATTTTGGATAATTATACTCAAAAATGTCTTGCTTGTAGGGGTACTCAAACCAAAAACATCTGAAGACTGTGAAGCCAGAAGAGGTAGATTCATATGCTAATTTTCTACTCTAGAGTCTGTAGACACATTAATTTATCTACTTAATTTTGTTTTCTGAATTCTTAGGCTACTCTCTAGAGTGATTCTAGATATTTAAGAGGCCCCGGACTGTTCTGGGGCTTGACACAAGACAATGTCATCCACAAACAGGAGCATCATTAACCTATTAATGACTATTCTTTGGGTTCCCTTTTTTCAGGAAGTTCAGGATCCACCTAACTGTAGTATCACTAAGTCCATATCTTCTCCTCTTGTTCACAGGGTAGCATGAGACACGTGTCTTGATGATATATAGGCATATTACATTCGTAGAATTCTCCTGATCTATCATCTACCATTTAAAAAAAGGGAATAAGGTCAGCCTGGCACAACCTATTCTGGATAAAGCCATGGTGGCTCTTCGGGATTACCATTTCCCTTTATAAAATGCTCATGAACCATTCCTTTCATAAGTCTTTGAGTTTTCTGGGAATTGAAGTCAAGCTTGTCAGTTTCAATTTTTAAGAATCTATCATCTTTCCCTTTATGAAAATCAGAACATCTATCCCTCTGCATTTTTGTGAACTTAGTTCAAAGACCATTATGAAAGATATTATAGTAGTTTAGATGAGAATAAATTAGAATGGTTACTCTACGAGGTGGGGATATATGAGAAGTTATGGAGGCAGAAACCACAGAAATTGGCAAATGAATGAATTTTACTTCTTTCTTAGCCACACTTCTGCATTTAACTGATCAGGAAGGTAGTGATGACATCAATCAAAATAGAAAAGTTAGATGGGATATATTTTGATGGGGAATAAGTGATAAGTTATATCCAGTTGATAGATAGATAGATAGATAGATAGATAGATAGATAGATAGATAGATATCCCCTGGGGAAATATATATATCCAGTTATAGCCAGATGGGAATATTTGGCAAATAGATGGAAATGTAAGATTGGATCTCTGGGAAGAGATTGAGGTTGGGCATATAAATTGAGAAGTCATATCAAGTATAATAATTGATCATATGGGAGTATATGAGATCACCATAGGGGAGAGTATATGTAAGCAGAGAAGAGGGCAAATGACAGAATATTAGGGAGCATTACATCTCAAGGGAAGGAATAAGATAACCACTATCAGAATCACCATTATCATGTTTAGGATATTCAAGATTTACAAAGTGTTTTATATTTCATTTGATAGCTGATTTCATTTGATGATTCATTAAAAGACCACAGTGTCACATAGAGACATGGGAAGTGGGCATTTAGGAAAAAGAGATTGGTCTTTAATGTTGGATTCCATGGAAAAGCAAAGGATGATGAAAAACAGAAGAAAAGACTGCAGGAGTTGGCAAAAAGAAAATCATTAGCAACTTTGAAGAAATTTGCTTAAGGACACTATAAGAGAGAAAACCACATCAGAAAAGGTTAAAGAAGATAGACTATGAAGAAGAGTGATAATAGTGAGTGTAGACTACTTTTTAGATGTTTGGCAGTAAAAGGGAACTTGCTATCATCAGAGATAGTGTAGTATATAGGAAAAAGAACTGGTCATGGTTTCAGAGGTGGTAAGTTCAGGTCCCAGCTTTAACATTTAAGTGACTGTTATATACTATCGTCAAGAGATAGGTGCTTCGTAAAACTTAAAGACTGCTGTGTAAATCTTATTTATCTTTAAGGGATGGAGAGAAAAAAACATTACTTATGGGGCTGGTAAGGTCCAGGTCCAGTTTTTGATATGTGATTTTTTAGTATTATGGAGGCCTAAGTATGTTTGTAGGCTGAAAGGAAGGAGCCAGTAGAGAAGAAATAATTGAAGATATAAGAGTTAGTGAGGATGATTGATAGAGGAAAGTCACAAAGGGAATGAGATTAAGGAAATATATAGAACGAGTTTTGGAAAAGAAGGGGGCTACCTTGTCCTCACTCAAAGACTCTTCCTCTTAGTCTTAGAAGAAATTGAATGGTTAAAAGATGTGGGAGAGGGCGAATTCCTGATGGATGGGTATAATCTCAGTACACTAGGAAGTCAGGCCATCTGCAGAGAGTTGAGAGGAACAGAGAATGGAGTTGGCAGTTGCACAGAGAAGATGTTTAGAATTACCATTATAGGCAATGCAATAGAGAATCCACAAGGGGGAAGGAAGAAAACATTCTTAAGCTCATTGTGTCGGGCTTCCAAGTAGGGGTGTGCCAAGAAAGTGTGGCAAGTATGAGGAAATGGCATTTAATTACCTGGAAAGAGAGAGCTGCTTAATAAATTAATGATTATATCATTTATCATTATTACTACCCCTCAAGACAGAGAATCTTGATAAGAGATTTGCAGTAGTTATGGATGTATCTGTACTTGTACATTGGGGCTAGGATGAACTGAAGGTCACACATCATTCATTTCAACCGTACCTGTACATACTGTTAGCAGCACTATCAGGAAGGGCACTGTCAAATGCACAGTTGAATGATATATAAATATAGACTGTAGTGTGAAAGGTAAAGCCAGGAATAGAAGAATAATTGGTGATGAACACTTATCTTTCAATAAGAGAAATGATTACGAATGCACAATCCTTCAGTCTAACTGATGGAACTCTAATACAAAAGCATTCATGGTACAAAGAGACAGTCTTCAAGGAGATGGAAACCCTATGCTTAGTTAACTGAGCTCAGAGAAGGGATGAGGAAAATAGATGCCCCCAGCCCCTCTTTGTTAAAGTAGCTTAGTGCAATGAGAGAATCAAGGGAAATATGATGGACAGAGTGTGCTAGGGAGAGATAACAGCTGGATGATGGATATTTAGAAATGAATGACAGGAATCGGACAGGACAACAAATACAGTAGAGTGGGGGGGGGACCCACTACAGTTTTTGGATCAGAATGCAAGATGATGATAGCCTAGGGTAAAAGAGCAAGAATGAAGGAGGTATGCTCAAATAGAGAGTGACAAGATGAAAAAGGAGAAGACAAATTCCTATTCTTTAAAGAAGAGCTCACACACACCCCCTCCAAAAAAAGGCAATGCTCACACAATCCAGCAAACCTTTCGTGTCCAAGCAAATACAGATTGAAGAGGCTGATGGTGCCTCTGTGCTACATAATAGGTTTACCCTTGTCCTAATTATTTTTTATGGATCGCTACCCAGAATGGATATAAAAACGAATGACTTTAACCTTTCTCTGAGGCTGATTGGACTTTTACTATCTTTTTACTTTTTCCTCTTTCCAGATCAGTGGGAAAAAAAAAGTTTGTATAAGACACAATAAATTGAGCCTCTGTGACCTTTTGGTATTTGTATAAAAGAAAAGAATAAGTGATAGTCCTTGGTTGTCTTATTGATGAGTCTATCAACAGAGAAATGTGAACCACCTGACTTTGAGTAGGTTTTGTGTGTGTCATACCCTTTGTGACTTAGAGTTTCACCCTTAAAATACTATTGCATCACAAATGGTTTGCACATTTTGGGAAATGGTTAATTCATTCAAATTTGCCTGACTAAACATGTCAATTTCCTTTCCCTAGAGCTTTTCCTTTTTAAATTGTTAAAATATGAGAGTACTCTCTTCTCTCCATCCCCCATCTCCCTCCTGATTCTCTGTAGAAAAATCCACTCATTGTCTATTAAGGTGCTTATCCTTACCACATTATTCGTAATGGCCTGGTTTCCATGTATTTTCCCAGTAATGCAGAGTGATCTCCCATACCACAGTTACCATAGCAGAGATTCCAATTATAGGAATGATCCTCTAGCATTTTAAAAGGTTATAACTATGTTATTTGAAAGTTTAGAAACATGAAGATGAATTTCCAGCACCCAAAAGATATACTTCTCCCCTAAAAAGGAGAAGCCAAGAAAGTTAGTGCAGCAATATGCATTTTATTTTTTAACTTCTGACTGTCACTTGAGGTAATGAATTACTACATTCCAGTAATATATTTATTTGAGAAATACACTAGAAGAAAGCCATAATAATAATGGAGCCATTTCCCCACCCCTAGACTCATCCATCTCCTATCTCTCATCCCCTGAGTAATATCTAGTATGGAGACATAGAAAACTATTTCCTATCACTGACAATTATCTAAAATTATCAGTAATCATACAAGAGGCAATTATAACTCATTGAAGCACCAACATAATTATTACTCTGTATTCAACACTGTGAACTTAAAGTTACCTTAGTAGATATGATTTTAAAAAGATGTTATGCTGGCTTTATTAACAAAGATATTTGAAACTGACAGTCTAGCTGTTGAATGATTTTGTGTGGTTTTGATTATTAAAATGAACCCATGGTTATTAAAGACTTTGACTATTTACTTTAAATATTTAAGCAGATTATCTGTACTTTTCAGTTAAATTAAGGATTTATTGTGTCTACTATATTTATATTCAAAACACTGAGGATGCAAAGACAAAAATAAAACTACCCCTTGCCTTCAAGAATCTTATATTCTACTATGGGTATATAAAAGATGCACCATCGCTTCCTATAAATCAGAAACAAAGTGGATCACATTTTCCCAAAGGAGTAACAATATTATATATAGTCTTTACCAAAGCTGCCATATCAAGAAAATTATGGATATAATATCAATATACATAAACCAACTCTAAGATATAATCATTTAAAATAACAAAGTTGGGGGGCAGCTGGGTAGCTCAGTGGATTGAGAGCCAGGCCTAGAGACGGGAGGTCCTGGGTTCAAATCTGGCCTCAGATACTTCCCAGCTGTGTGACCCTGGACAAGTCACTTGACCCCCATTGCCTACCCTTACCATTCTTCTGCCTTGGAGCCAATATACAGTATTGACTCCAAGATGGAAGGTAAGGGTTTAAAAAAAAATAACAGTTATCTTCCAAGTTATTTAAAATAACCATAAATGTGCTAATCATATTGATTATATAGATGCCATTGTACTCAAAAGAGTGTTCTGAGCACCTTACAGCAAAATAGCATGGCCTGGAGGATCAGTGTGATACTTCTAATTACTTTGAACTCTTTTCTTTTGAAATAATATATGTGCCTTTAGATGCTTAACTCTTTATGCCACCAGAATAAAGAAATTGCTTTTTCTTTCCCCGCTTTTGCCTCTGATTGATATAGTTTTAGGTAGTTTATATCAGTTCTTATTGTATACATTTGTCTTTATAAAATTAATTTTGATATATTTTGTCTTTATATCATTGAAATTTCCTGTTACATTTTTCCCATTACCCCAGAGTTTTCCAGAAAGCCATACCTTGAGATAAAGATTTGTTTTTCTTCAAAGAAAAAGAGGAAGGAGAAAAACGTTTTAATTACCAGAAGTATTTAATAATAAAAATATTTTAAATATATAATTACAAATGAAAAATGAATAATAAAATTTATTTTAAGTTAATTTTAAATAAGTAGTTGGAAAAAATCTGACAATATGCAGTGTTACACATTTGTCTTCCTTGAACCCTGACTTCTGCAAAGAATGGGATCATTTTGGTCCCATTTCTCCTATGTCGTCTTTGGGATCACTTTGGGTTCCTTGTAATTTTGAAATCTTCATTTTGGATTCTTTAATGGAGTTTTCCCCCAAGTACTATAGTCATTGTTTGTGCTGTGTTATTGGCTGTATTTATTTCACATTGTATCAGTTCATGAAATTCCATGTTTTTCTATATCTATCATATTCCTCATTTCATGGAGCAAAGTGATATTCCATTTCATGCATATGCATGATAGATATGTATATATACACTCATATATTCCACATTCATATAATATTACATTATTTAGCTCTTTCTCAAATGATGGACATCTTCTTTGCTTCCTGATCTTTCCTGATATAAAAAGTGCTTCCATAAATATTTTGTTGTATTTAGAGGCATTCTTTTTAATGAAATCCTGGAGGTATATGCATATATCAAGGGAATCACTGTGTAAAAAAGTATTGAAATTTTGTCTTCTATTTGCATAATTCCATATTGCTTTCCAGAATGTTTATATTAATTCACAGGTCCACCAACAATGTGTTAGTGTGCTTATCTTTCTACAACTACTTATCATATAAATTACCATAGTAATCTACCTACAATTTTATACCTCAATTGTTAATGGAATTCAGATTTCTTCATTTTCTATATAAATCAATCTCTCATTTGACTAGTAAGCCATTTACATTTTTTAAACTCCTTACCTTCTTGTCTCTAATCAATAATTCCCTGATTTACTTTTTATCTCTTTCTTTTCCTGGTCTCATAATTTTAACCATATGTAACCCACAAATTTTGAATGATGTATTCTTTTTACCCCCTCCACCAGTTTTTCCTGTAGCAAGCAGAAATATATTTATTCTATTCACTCTACATATGCTCTTGTAAAACAATTGTCACTCTTATTTGTACAAAAGTATTTATAGCAGCTCTTTTTGTGGTGACAAAAAATTATAAATTGAGAGAATGCCCATCCATTTAGGAATGGTTGAAGAATTGTGGTTTTTTTTATTGTAATGGAATATTATTGTGCTATAAGAAATGATGAGAAGGATAATTTCAGAAAAAACTGAAAAGACTCATATGAACTAATGCAAAGTGAAGGAGAACTAGGAGTACATTGTACATAGCAATTTAGTATGATGAATATTTGTGTAAGACTTATCTTTTTTTAGCAATATAGTGATCCAAAGACAATTCCAAGGACTCATGATGAAAAATGCCATCTGCCTCCAGAGAAAGAACTGATAGAATCTAAATGCAGCCCGAAACATACAATATTTAAATTTCTTCATTTTTTGTTTGAATTCTCTTTAAAAATGACTAATATGGAAAAATGTTTTTTAATATATTCCACATTTGAAGCTATATCAAATTGCTTGCCATCTCCGGGAGGGAGGAGATGAGGGAGGAAGAGAGGGGGGGTGGAGAATTTGGCTTAAAACTTTTTTTAATGAAGGTTAAAATTTATTTTTTACATATAATTAAGAGGAAAAAGTAAACTTATTAAAAACAATAATTAGGAGCAGATAGCAGCTCAGTGGAATTGAAAACCAGGCTCAGAGATTAGAGGTCCTGAGTTCAAATTTGGCCTCAGACAATTCCTAGCTCTGTGACACTGGATAAGTCACTTAACCCCCATTGCCTAGCCCTTATCATTCTTCTGCCTTAGAACTAACACACAGATTCTAAGATGAAAGGTAAGAATTTGGAAAAAAAAACCACAATAATCATCACTTACTCTTTCCACTGTGTAACATGTTTTCTGTATTGATGAGTTATTGCCACAGAACCTCAGAGTTGGAGGGGAATGTGGAGACCATCTCTAATCCATACCTAAAACAGGTCTCCATTACAACACACCAAACAAGTGGTCATCTAGCCTTTGTTTTTCCAATCTGCTTTGAGCCTCACAAAATCTATTTGAAGTAGATGCTATTATTATGAACATTTTACAAATGAGGAAACTGAGCCTGAAAGAATTTAAGTGGCTTGCCCACAGTCACACAACTAATAAGTGACAAAGGCAGGAATCATAGGAATCAAACCTACATCTTCCTTACTCTAGGTTTAGTTCTCTATTCTGATACACTGCCTCTTTCCCAAGGAAGACCATTCCACTCTTAGACTTCTTATTCATTCTAATTATTAGGAAGTTTTTCCTGATACCATTTGAACTTACATTTGCCTATTGACAGTTTTCACCTTTTTTTCTTCCTGCTTTTTGGGGTCAAACAGAGCAAATCTAATTCCATTTCTACCCGATAGCCTTTCAAGAGCTTGTACCCCTTTCACCATTTGGCCCTCCAAGTTGACTATACTTAATTCTTTCAACCAATCCTCTTACAGTTTGGACTCAAGTCCAAGTCATACTCATTCTAGCTGGTTTTCATTTTGATACTCTCCTGTTATCTTTAAAAAAAAAAAAACCCTTTACTTTCTCTCCTAATAATAACTCTAGGAGAGAAAGGCAAGGACTAGGCAAACAGAGTTAAGTGACTTTCTCAGGGTAACATGCCCAGGAAGTGTCTCAGGCCAGATTTGAACCCAAGTCTTCCTAGACTCCAGACCTGGTGCTCTACCCATTGTGCTATCTAGTTGCCCCGTGTTTATTAATATTCTTTTTAAAATGTAGTGCTAAGAACTGAATGTAGCACTTCAGATGTAGTGTGACCAAGCCCCTTCTGCCTTTCTTAATGCAGATCAATATTATTTTAGCTTTGTTATCTGATGTATTGAGTTTTGCCAAACACTGAAACAGAAGTCTGAATTAAGTGTTTGTTTTTTTTTTAATAAAGCAGTAGCATAGTTCAACAAAGTTAGGTGGCACAGTGGATAGGGCACCAGTCCGGGAGTTAGGAAGATGCAGCTTCCTGAGCTCAGTCTGGCCTCAGAAACTTACTAGCTGGGTGATGTTGGACAACTCACATAACACTGCCTCAGTTTCCTCATCTGTAAAATGAGCCGGAGAAGGAAAATGGTAAACCACTAGAGTATCTTTGCCAAGAAAACTCCAAATGAATTCACATAGTATTGGAAATGACTGAAAAATGACTGAAGAACAATAATAGCTCAACAGGGTCAGCTGGGTTCCTGAGTTCAAATCTGGCCTCAGACCCTTATTAACTAGGTAATTCTGAGCAAGTCCTATAGCCCTTTCTACCTCAGTTTCCTCATCTATTAAATGAACTGGAGAAGGAAATGGCAAACCACCTCAATAACTTTGCCAAGAAAACGCCAAATGGTGTCACAAAGAGGCAGACATATCTGATGTGACTGAACCACCACCACCACTACCACAGTTCAACAGACAAATTATTAAACATCTACTATGTGCCAGACCTTGTATCCATTGCCAGAGCTAAGATAGATAAGATATCTTATCTATATTATTTAGACAAAGATAAGATAGAAATAATCCCTGTATTCAAAATTACATTTTACTGCTACTATTTATATGGGTAACATTTAATAGCCCACCATTAAAGAAATTCTTTAAAAATTGTAGCTTTGGGAGAAAACCAATACATTCACAAATTGTATCAATCAGCTACATTAATTTTAAATTTAAAAACCCCATCTGTTTTCAAGTGACAAAAACAATTCTGTTTATTTTGATATAAATGGGGGGGAGGAAATGAACTCATCAGTAATCATGATTAAAATTTACATGATGCTTGGATTTTTTTTCACAAATTAACTAACAATTTGCTAAAAAAAGATTGCTATATTTATTTCCATTCTGTAGATGAGTGTTATGATAGAGAACTTTAAGAATGGATAAAACACATAACTCATTTAACAAGCACCTAGAATTTATGTAGTACTTTATTTGTTGTTTTGGAAGGCTACAAAACATTTCTAAAATATTCACTGTTCCACTCTAGTGATGTTACACTTTTAGAATCCTCTTCAAGAGTATTATTTTAACTAGCAGATACTAGGAGATACCAGGTATCAGGCGCTCTGATGGACCCTTTTGAGAAACAGAGGATCTGGGTAAACTAAGACACTCTAAGGTTATGATCATTGGAAACAAAAAGTACAACTTTTTAATTTATCGGCCAGTAACTAAACTTAGTGATTTAAATGAGTAAAAATAGTTAGGAGAAGTAGCAGTGTTAAATTGAATCTTTATTAAGCAGAGACTCATATAATTTGAGCTAATTGGTTTGAAGAGAGATTTTCTATCAAATGGTGGTCGGTCCTGTCAGTCAATGGTATTTGCTCACTGACTCTGTCAAGAACTGTCACACTTTTGACAGGATTCTAGCAGCTTTCATACTGCCTGTTATTTGCCCAACACTCATTTTTTTCTGACCTAGTTAAGGTTTAAGTGGCTTAATTAGCCAAAGAATATTTTCAACTAAAATTAGCCTTGAGCTGAGAGCTGTTCCTCTACTGTGTCTGTTGTATTTCCTTCTTAGACCCATTTGAAATTTTTTCTGTCTCCTAGCAGCTAGGTCAGAATGCCATCCAGAGATATCCTTAGGAAATTCTATAACTAAGCTATGTGACCTAAGTAAGTTACTAAACCTCCCTGGGTATCCTTTTATTTTGTAAAATATAGAAGTTGTAATAGGACTCTTTTTCAGCTCTAAGTCTCATGATCCCTTCAAGCCACTGAGTAGTAAAGGGAAGAGGTACTATGCACCCTTAGGGGTAGGATTCACCTCTGTAGACATTTATGTGAGCTCTACCATGTATATACAAGACCTTATAATAGATGAAAATAAATCCATCTCTGCCCACACAGAGCTGACATTGTACTGGAGTATATAGCTTGTACACATATTTGTGTATACACATTCCTTGTTTTCTGGAAGTGTGCCTAGAATTCAGAGAAAGTCCCCACTAGCCTTATGTACTGAATAACAATGGTGGGGACATTTTGGGGATTCTATAGGCAGACTAAATGCCTTAGAAGTGGGATAACTAGAGAATTGTAGCTCTGGGAAATATTTCCTCAAAAGGAAAGATGCTAGAGAGAGGTGATATAAAGGAAGAACACAAGCAGAATCTTGCGTTGAACAAATACTAAGTGAGTAATTAACCGGTGCTGGATACTATGCTAAGTAGTGGGTAGCATATAAAGAAATATGTCATGTTTTATCCTCTAGGAGCTTGCAGTCTAGTTAGGGAAATAAAGCCTATAAATGTGAGAAAGCAACCAACAGTACATGGCATTGTTCTGTCACTGAGTGATTCACTCACTGGGTCCTGTGGGAAAAGGGAAAGATTACTTTGGGCCAGAGAATTCAAGAAATGTTTAATACCATAAAAATATAGTCTTGGGAAAAGGATTAATCCATTCTTCACTGAGCAGGTGAAGGAAGAAGGACCTCCAAAGTAAAGAGGTTCCCCCAAGTTCACACCAATAATAAATAGGATTGCTAGAATTCACACTCAGGTGTAATATAGCAGAATGAGTGTAAATAATCCAAACTTGTAGTGGATTCTTTTATTTTTGACACTTTTCAGATAATTGTAGGATTTTTAAGGATGTAGTCTGCTATACACAATACTATTTGTAATCAGTCAGCAAACATTTGTTAAAAGCTGCCAGGCACTATGCTAAAAAGATCTTTTGAGAGCAGATTTGAGTGGTGAAAAAGATTTGGGGATCGCTTATAAGGGCAGAAAATAGACTTAGGATAAAAGTGAAATAGAGAACATTGGAGGGGAAAGCGTGGAGACAAGGAGAAAGAGGAAAAAGGAAAGAAAGCCTACAATAAACCAACTAAGCATCTTTACAGAGGTTTTGTATTGATGTCAGTGAAAACATCCTGCCTGGTAAAAAGAATCATAGGATAGGAAAACATTTATTCACTAATTTAAAAACAAATAAAAATAACAATACATAACGTAATTTACATTACAAAAAATTAACAAAAATGAACCTTACAAATTTCAACTTTTTGAAAATTGTAACACTCATAATGTAGGACAATTAAAAATTATGGAGTAGCCATGTAGCTCCCTGGATAGATCCAGGCTTGGAGAGCAGAGGTCCTGGGTTCACATCTAGCCTCAGACCCTTTCTAGGTGTGTAACACTGGGCAAGTTACTTAACCCCATTGCCTAGTCCTTACCACTCTTCTTCCTTGGTACCAATATTTTATATTGATTCCAACACAGAAGGTCAAAATTTAAAAAAAACATGAGTAAGTAAATAAATTAAAATTTACTCATTTTTTTCTCTAGAAAGGTAAATACTTATAGTTTTGACATGGGAAATTATTTGTTTAAAAACTAAGAGGAAATAGAAGTATTTAAAAATAAATTATTCTTTTTATAAAGTATGAATGCTTGCCCTTTAAACTTTTGTAATAAATTAAACTAATATATATATATATGTGTGTGTGTGTATATATATAATATATAAACAAAATAAAATTGTACTTCAGATTTCTAATTCGCAGTGCATCAATTAGGATCAGAAAACAAAACAAAAAAAAAACCCTAATGATTCGTTCATGCATTTGTCCATTCACCTTCTTTTTCTAGAGTGATGAAGAAACAAATTGAGCTGTGTACCTGGTTGGGTAAGGAACTGGAAGGCAAAAAGACAGAGGTCATGTAGGTGATTTGAAGAGTAGAAAAAAGCAATTCCATTAAGTAAAATAAATAAAATGAGTAGGAATTACTCATTTTCCAGTGGTTTGTAGGATCCTCTTTTCTTTTGGCAGTTAAGGGTAACTAAGGGCATAGGAGATAGGAGTGCCATATCTGGAGGTAGGAAGAACCGAGTTTAACTCCTGCCTGTTCCACAAACTCCATATTTTCACTAGTAAGTGTCTGAGGCCAGATTTGAACTCAGGAGGATGAGTCTTCTTAACTCCAAGCCCAGCACTCTATGCATTGTGCCACCTAGCTACCTATATAGTAATTTGCTTTGTCTATATTTATTTGCATGTTGTCTTTCCCATTAGAATGTAAGTCCATTGACTGCAAGGACTGTCTTTTGCCTCTTTTTTGTATCTGTAGCCCTTGGCACAGTGCCTAATAAATATATATATGAAATATAGATTGTGTAATTCATATATGTATATATGAAATATATGTGTATATGCCCACATTTTCCCTAAAATTACTTTACAAATTTTTAAAAGGACTCTAAGGGCAAGTTATTTTTATTATTCCCAGTCAGACCTATAGGTCATGCCAAGATAGAATCAAGTTACGTATCAGACAAAAGACACATCAAATGATGCTCCATTTGATGTGTTGCCATGACCAGCGTTCTTCCTTAGAGCTTAATTTAAGAAGTATAGAATAGTGGTGATATTTCTGGGCTTGGACTCAGGAGAAACCTGGCCCTGAATTCTAACTCAGACTTTTAGTCAGTTTGACCAAGATTTGAATGATAATATTGCATAGTGGCAACAGATTTGAGAGTTGAAGAGTATGTATTATTTGTGTAATTAGAATCTGTTACCAAGAAAAAAAAATTCCCAGAAAAACTACGATTCCCAGCACCCTACTCACTACCTGTCATTATGTGCTGATGTAGACAGGATAGAAATTCAGTGTAGTTCCATCTCTCCCTCTCTTTCCTGTGGTAGCTTTGGTGAAGTGGGTATTTTTGAGCAGGTAGAAAAACTTAGTTCTGTGGTTCTGTTTTGTCAGATAATAAACTTTATAAAAATAATAGTTGAAGTATTGCACATTAATTTAAATCTTACATGTTAATCTGGTTAGTTAAAGGTTCAGCACTGGGAAGGCAGGATAGCAATGCCAGAGTATAGGTGATGATGGTCTTGGACTAAAGGGTAGAGTGGATTAGATGTGAAAATGAGAAAAAAGAATAAATTCAGGAGATCAATGTATAAATATGTATATACCAGATAGAAATATATATAATAAATATATACTATAAATAAATACATAGAGACTTATTATATTTAGGGAACTCATTATGGGGTCAATGCTGTACAATGTAGGTCTTAGCTCCTTTTTCCCTTCATTCCTCCCTATCCCTTAGTCTTTGGGGCCATTGATTTCATTGATTGCAATGAACAGAAGTGGCTAGATTTTAAAAAATATATATTTCCTATTAATGAAGGCTTAGATGTTTCATTGAATTTAGGCTTATATTCTTCTCTGTAGTGTGCTTACAATATAATATTTATTCATAATCTTTTTTAATCTTGTGGTAGATTCATCCCTGCCCTGTGCTTACAAAAATACCTAAAATTTTCAAAAATCTCAAAATGGGAATAGTCTTTTATCTCACTGTGTTCTATGAGGAAAAAAAAATAAGAATAAAAGCCGCCCCACCCCCATTCAGAAGCCTAAATCCTGAATTGGTTCTATCTCAGTGTCTATTAGAAGCTACACAAATCAGACAAAAGGACAATGCAGAGCACCTTCCCCCCCCCCCCATTTCTGTTGATTCCATGTTGTATAACATGGAGCAATATTTTAAATTGCAGCTCAGCATGTTACTTTTTGAGCAAGTTATAGAAGCCTGAAAATTGAGGCTTTCAAAAAGAAAGAGCCTCTTCAGTCAGAACTATAGAACTGTTCAGAGCAGTGCCTTAATAGTTGACATAGCAGAGGTTCAGCTCACATTGTTCTGAAGTTTGCATTATCAAATCCACCCAGATTTTCCAATCCACAAAATGCCTATTCATGCACTTTTCTTAATGTTGAGAGCTTTCTAAATTTGTCAATTGACCTGCTAGACATTGCATATTATGTTACCTAAAATAACACTGTAAACCATGATAAAAGTGGAATTGTCAAATCACCTGCAGTTTTTAATGGTTTTCTCTTTCATATGAACATTTCAATTTCAATTGCTGTCAGTTGCTCTAAATAAGAATCGATCTTTTTCTCCCCCAACCTACCCCATCCCCATCACTCTTGAGCACTTTCCAGGGAAGGAGCTAAATTAAATTAATCTCCAGAGCTCTGAGTTTTTGTATTTATTTATTTATAATCTTTTCTAATTTGGTGAATCCTTTCAGCTAAACCAGCCTTTTGTTCACAACACTATTCCCTCTCCTCAGTTCTTCTCTAGTTCTCAGTTTTGATGAAAGATGCTATTAGGATTTTAGGAGATGCTTCCTAAAG
Organism: Gracilinanus agilis; assembly: GCF_016433145.1. NCBI lineage: Eukaryota > Metazoa > Chordata > Mammalia > Didelphimorphia > Didelphidae > Gracilinanus > Gracilinanus agilis. The sequence continues at coordinate 664,720,521 of NC_058130.1, read as the reverse complement.
AAGAAAAGAATATGACAAGCATCTGATTATTGCTATAGTCTGTTTAAAGTAACAGAAGTGCTTGCAATTTGAATTTTCAAAATAAATTTTAGTTGTAATTTTTAAAAATCAGGTATAGAACCAAATGTTTGTCCCTTGTACATAAATGGATTATAAGTTAAAAGATACAGAGCTGTAAAGGACCTCAGAGACCTTTAGAGAAGAGTACACTCTTCTCATTTAACAGATAAGGATACTGAAGTTCAAGGTGGTAAAGTGACTTGTCTGGGGTCACACAGCTGATATATATGGGTCTAAATATTTGTTTATTATTTTTCTTTGACAAATCTTTTATTTTCTTGTCCACACAACTGGCTCTCCATAAATGTTAGTTGAATGGAGGGAATAGCTTCTTCCTCCTTTTTTTTCTGAGAATGCATAATGCATAGTAAAGCCAGGCTATAAAATGACACTCATTCATTAAATATTGCTAACAAATGCTGACTCTCAGTGTGAAACTTCACTAAATTCAGTGCATTTGATTTGATGAAACAACCATGACACAGATTTAAAAACTAGACTAATAATTAAGTAAACTTCCAGACCATCTGTATCTAAAAATAATAAGAATTTTGACCAACTGTATAAGGAATTTTTCAATAGTAGTTGATTGATTGTGAATAGTAAAATAAAGGAACATATAAATATCAGAACAACCCACAAACTGTTCACTATGATTATATAATTCCTAATAACTACAAATTTTCCATTATATTATTAGTAATCAGACTATTTAAAATTTGGAAAGAACCCTGGAGTCAGCTAAGTGGTGCAATGTGTCAGACTTGGAGTCAAGAAGACCCCAGTTCTTCCTTTGATCCAGCCATACCTTTGCTGAGTTTGTACCCCAAAGAAAAATAGGGAAAAAGACATGTACAAAAATATTTATAGCCACACTCTTTGTGGTGGCAAAAAACTGGAATACGAGGGTATGCCCTTCAATTGGGGAATGGCTGAACAAATTATGGTATATGTTGGTGATGGAATACTATTGTGCTCAAAGGAATAATAAATTGGAGGAATTCCATGTGAACTGGAAAGACCTCCAGGAATAGACGCAGAATGAAAGGAGCAGAACCAGGAGAACATTGTACACAGATACTGATACACTGCGGTAAAATAGAATGTAATGGACTTCTGTACTAGCAGCAATGCAATGACCCAGGACAATTCTGAGGGACTTATGAGAAAGAACGCTACTCACATTCAGAGGTAGAGCTATAGGAGTGGAAAAACAGAAGAAAAACAACTGCTTGAACACATGGGTTGATGCGGACATGATTTAGATGTAGACTCTTACTGACCACCATAGAACAATTATCAATAATCTGAAAATAGGTCTTGATTGATGACACATGAAGAAACCAGTGGAAATGCGCATTGCCTACTGGGAGTTGGGGGTGGTGGAGAGAGCAAGAAAATGAATCATGGAACCATGGGAAAACATTTTCTAAATAATAAAAAATAAAAATTTGAAAAAATAAAACAAAAAATAAAACAAAATCAATGATGGTCTTAAGAGTTTAGAAAGTCTAACTCAACTTCCTTGAACCATAACAAACTGATTCTATTAAACCAAGTTGTAAACTCAAAAAAAAAAAGAAAAAAAGAAAAAAAAAGAAAATGTTTTCTAAAAATAAGAAAAATTAATTTCCCCCCAAAAATAAATAAAAATAAAAGATGAGCTCTTTGATTGTCAAAAAAAAAGAAGACCCCAGTTCTACCTCTAAGTGTTGTTGTGAGGATCAAATGAGGTAATAATCAAACACTATATAAATGGTAGTTATTATTATTATATACTACATTCAGGAGATCCAAATTTGAATCTTGATGTTATTTCTCAGCTTTATTACCATGGGCAAAGTCCTTCACCTTTATTATTCAAAATGTGCTTATGTTTTGATTGAGAATTTGATGCTCTCTCATGGTTCTTCATCCAGTGATAATGATCGGTTCCATTTTCCAGTATGTTGATAATATTCACTCATACACATAGCCTTGACCCACCATATTATCCTCTTCAGATGTAAAGGTAAACAATAAATGGGTCAGATTAGACAAAGTAAACAAAACAGAATCACTCGTAGTTAGTTTGCTGGTTTATAGAAAGAGGTCTATAATGATACTGGTACCTTCTATTGAACAGAAGAAGCTATTCCTTCCCAAGACAGACCCTTCTATACAAGAATAATTTTAATGATTTTTCTTCAGATGACATCTGTTTTTCTGTAACTTCATGGGTTTCTTGGGCTAAGAAGGGCAAATCAGATCCCACTTACATATGACAACTCAAATACTTGAAAAAGCTTTCATGTCACACATTCACTTGGAATCTTTCTTCTTTAGACTCAACATTAAACTGAACACCATCAGTTACTTTAACTGACCTTTATATATTATGGTATTCAATTCCCTTACTATCTCGATCCCTCTCTTCTGCATACTTGAAAGCTTGCCAATGCAGTCCCTTAAGAAGATAGAAAAAAAGGCAACTTATTAAAGGAACATGTTCCCATTTGTCCTAGTTGTTTTTGCTCTGTTGACTTCAGCTGAGATCTCAGAGAATCATATCCAGTAACCAAATATAATCTCCTTCGAGGAAGGGACTTTTTCATTCTTTTCATCTGTGTATACTCTACTTCTATCATAATGTTTTACACATAGTTACTTAACAAATATTTGTGGAACTGAATAGTTGATGGACATGGAGTGAAGGAAATCATGACTTTTGACTAGGGTGGTGGTAGTCCTGTGAACAGAGTTAGTGCCTGATAAGTGCTTTTTAAAGAAATAAAATTACATCTTTCCAGTACTTCCCCCCCGCTTGTTATTAAGGATACACTTCCATTATTAGAAATAATCACTTTAGGCTTCTTAATTTCCCTTCATAATGCACTGCCAGTAGGTGAGCTTATTTTCTGATATTAAATCAAATGTCAGTGCAAGATACAGAGCCATTTACTTGTAAGAAATCTCACCAAATAACATTAATGTATTTATTTATTTTAAATTGCTGTTTGTAAAATGAAAGCAAACTCCAAATAATTAGACAAAATTGTTTTTTAATGTTTGAATAATTTTTCCATCATTAAAAGCCACTAGGCTCTTTAATATTGAGGTTGAACCATCAACTAAACGTAATAAATTGTTACCTTGAACCTTATAATATATTGCTCACATATATAAATATGCACAGGCATTGTTATTGCTTTGTGTAGTTATATAGTGCTGGTCACATGAATGCCTTAACTACAGCAAATGTGTTTTTTTTTACTTAAAATGATACAAACGGTGAGGAAAATATCCTCATCCTTATCATCCTTATACTTTAGGCAATTCTAGAACCAAACTAATGGAACAAAACCTCTTTATGGTGGTCTAATTCAGCTTAATAAACTTTTGTTCAAATGGCCAGATAGTGTGCCTTTTTTTTTTGCCAGATACTATGCAAGGCACTGTGATAAAAAGACCCAAACAAAATGCTCTTTGCCCTGAAAGAGTTGATATTTAAAGGTGGTAATAGAATATATATTCAAATAAATAAATACAAAGTACTTTGTTTATTTTAGTGGAGGGACTTGTCAGGGCATTAAATGAAGTGATTAAGACTAGCCTCATGTGGAAAATCATATTTGTATAGAGCCTTCAATGGAGCTTCAATATCCATAAGAGTTGTCAGAAGAGAGAACATACAGACATAGGGGAGAGCCTATACAAAGCATGTCAGAGGAAAATGTAATGTCATATATGGGGGATAGCAAATAGGTCAATTTACCTACAGCATAGAATTAGGAGAGGATAGTAAAGTGAAGTACAGGTAGTTAGATGGCTCAATGGACACAGTGCTTGGCTTGGAGTCAGGAAGTTATTGTTCAATCATTTCTGACACCATTTGGGTTTTTTTTGGCAAAGAAACTAGATTCCCTTTAGTAGACTCTCTTCTCCTTCTTCATAACTCTCTAGCCTGTATTCAGTGATATCATTAACAGTTACAGGATCACAAAATTTTAGAGCTGAAAGAATTCTCAGGAGCCACCTAATACAATGCGTTCTGAAAAAGATTCCAACACAGCATACTCAACAAGAACTGATCTAATCTCTACTTAAAGATTCCATACATGGATAGCTCTAATTGGTAGGAATGATTACCTGGCCAAGCCTAATGTTGTTACTTTGCTGTGTTCATGTATTATACCTCATTCTTCTTTCTGGCCCCCCAAAAAACAAGAGCAATATACTTCTTTCATGAAATAATCCTTCAGGTGTTTGCACCAACTATCACTCTCATGCCTATCTCTGAATCTTCTCCTCCTAGGCTGAACATAGAATCAAGATATTCCTGCCACTATTATATTTGTTCACCCCAGGTGCTTTCTTGCTCACAATATTCATTCAAAAGTTATGCCTGTGACTTTACATAATCTTTTAGTATGTAGAGTTAAGTTGCTAAAACATAATCCTACCTGTAAATCCTCATTAACTATATTTATCAAGTATTTTGCCTGGCCCATGCTAAAAATTAAAGGAGGGTTACAAAGTCATTTAATTTTAGAGTTTGGAAAGATTCCAGAGATTAGTTCAAGCCCCTCATTTTAAAGATTTAACTGTAATTCATATCCTCCAGGATCTTACATCAAGTTAATAAGATAGGCAAGCAAGAAAAACTTTAAGAGAGTATATGATTAAGGGAGAGGATTAGTGTAGAATGGAAAAGCCAAGGAAATTAGGGTTTTTGTGTTTTGTTTTGTTTTTCAGTTTGGAACTAGAACTGGACCTAGAAGGGTAGATGTAGAATTAGAGAAAGGAAGAGGAACTATAATTCCAGGTTATTGGGATTCCATTGAGCAGTACAGCTGCAAAACCTAATTGAATTTTTCTTTCATGGAAAATAGAAGTCTTTAATAGTCCATTTTCTACTCTCTTCATCAAATTCTGAAATTCTACTTGGGTTTTGAAACTCAATAATTAAGCTCTAATCATATTGAAACGAAATGCTCTATTATATCACCATGCTGGAATTTCTAATGATAGTGAAAAGTTACTGCATGGTGGAGTAGAGGAAACTTCCATTTGAAAGACTTACCTGGATCTTCTAAGGGAGGCAGGGCAGAGGAAGACAAATTGCCTGGGGGTTTTGCTGTACATAGAACTGTCAATACACTGATGCTTTTTCCATAGCCCCCATTATTCTCTGTTTATTCAAAGCTAATGGTAGGCAAAATGATACCAAGTACCATAACAATGATTTAGTTCATTTAAAAACTTCTAGATGGAAATTAGTCAAATGTCTAAGCAAACAAGAAGACTTTTTTTCCTGTAACTTAATTAGTTTTTTTGTCCAATTTTTATAGTTTGTACTAGGAAAATATGTGTTCTATTACATAGATTTGTACTTTCATTAAAAAATTTTAAGCAATTCATATGCATGCCTACTTTTATGAAGAAGCTATTCCCAGGATGGAAGACTAGGAATTTATAGATCTCTTGGTTGAAACCTAGTGTAAATGAATGAATGAAAAGCACTTATTAAGCACTCTGAGATAAGCACTGTGCAAAATGCTGAGCACACTTTAAAAGCAAAGCAATTCCTGCTCTCATGGAGTTTATGTTCTAACTTGGAAGACAACCTTAGTTTTGTCATTGTTTCCCATTAGGGATCAAGAAAGTCACAAAATGGAAGATGGAACATTAAGGAAGTATGTGTGAAAGAGGGAGACTAGTATATAGTATGATACTACATGACAGATTGGAGAGATTTGAATGGCATGATAGGAAATATGATCCATCATGGGAAACCATTGTGATTTTTTTAAGAGGAGTGACATGATCAGAATTCATTTGTAAGATTACTCAGCTAACAGTGTTGAACATATGGGCAGCTGGGTAGCTCAGTGGATTGAGAGCCAGGCCTAGAGACAGGAGGTCCTAGGTTCAAATCCGGCCTCAGACACTTCCCAGCTGTGTGACCCTGGGCAAGTCACTTGACCCCCATTGCCTACCCTTACCAACTCTTCTACCTATAAGTCAATACACAGAAGTTAAGGGTTTAAAATTAAAAACAAAACAAACAAACAAATAGTGTGGAACGTAGATTGGAGAGGAGATAGAGTGAAAGCAGAAAGACCACTTAGAAAGCCAAGAAGTATTCAATGAAGTTATTGGAGTGGGTAAGAAGAGAAGAGGTTCTAGGGGATAAAAGTAAGGAATTCTTATGGTTAAGAGAAAGAAAAACATTAAGAACCATTGCTACTAGTAGAGAAGTCCATTACAATCAATTGTACCACAGTGTATCCATCTCTCTGTAATCTTTTCCTATTTTGATATTTGAGTAATAATAGAGAAATGAGATTTCCTGTTATGTGTAAATGTTACTTCATAATATTATGTATTATTTTTCTCTATATGTGTTATTTTCTATTAGAGTCAGATACATGAGGCAGAAATTATCCAAACTTTGACCCTTAATATATATTTGTATGAAAAAATGAATAGATCTAGAGTCATTAGGAAATTATCAAGGCAAAATGAATAAATTCTAATCTAATTAGAAGATATATATATATGTATATGTATATATGTGTATATA
>NC_058130.1:664694559-664713396 GCF_016433145.1 Gracilinanus agilis | reverse complement strand
GCTCCTCTCTGGCCGGTGAGGATCCCGGGGAAGGGATCGTCCGCCCCAAATGGGGCTGGTTTTCCCCCATCCAGAGGGGACGGTGACATTTGCCAGGCACACCTGGGGCCAGCTGAGGGGCTTTTGTTTGTGCCTGGTGAGAGCCGTCCATAGAGGGAGCCCCAAGCCCAGGCACTTGGCACCTCCCACGGCCTCCCGAGGGCTCCGTCCGGCCCTTCCTGGTGCCCGGAGAGTTGGCGTTTCTGCCCGGCCTCGGCGGCCCAGCAAGGAGCAGCAGAGGCTCTGAGGCACGTCGCCCTGCCCGCCCCGTCCCCTCTGGGCCTGGCTCCTGCCCTCTGGGTCTCCTCCAAGAGTGGGGCAGCGGCGGTGCCGAGGCCGGGCCTCCTCTTCTCCCAGAGAGCCCCCCCAGGCCCTTCCACAAGGCTCACGGTTCAGGGCCCGCTTTCCCCTGGCCGCTGGGCGATGGCTCTCCCTCCTCGGGGTCCCGGGCTGGTCAGGAGATGGGGGACCCGGCCCCCCCACTGCAGGAGCAGCGCCGCCTCGCCAGCCAGGCTCCCCGGCCCCCCCAGGGGCGGCTCCTTTTCTAAGCCTCAGTTTCCTCATCTGCAGAATGGGGAGAATCACCTCCTGCTTCCTCCTTTACCTTTTTAAGAACAGCTTGTCAGGGACCCGCAGCTCCGGCATTTCCCATTGGCGGAGGCCGTGGAGCGCCCTCTGCAGGCTCTGGCCGTAAGGGAGGCCCTGGGAGGCCCTCTGAGCCCACGTGTCCATGGCCTGGAGGAGGAGGAAGACCAGCGTTCATGGGCAGCTGAGGTCCGAGGGGAGGCCAGGAGCCCTTTGTGTGTGAGGGGAGGGCAGAGGGGCGAAGCCCCAGGGAGCCCCCTTGGCTCTGATTTGGAGCTGGCCTGGTGCCACCCCCTCCAGGAAGCCCTCCATGACCACTGCAGCCTCCAGAGATTCCTCCCAGGGCTGGCCGGCGCAGACATGTCCAGCCATCGTCTGACCTTACTCACCTCCATGAATTAGGAGCTGACGGGGCAGACAGTCAAGTGGGGGGGACAATCGGGTGAGCCACAAGAACACTGGCATAAGCTCTCTTCATAACTGGAGGGCCCGTGGGACGCGGGGTGCCAGGCTCCCCGCCTCTGGGATGGTGCCCCCATTTTCATTCCATCTATTCGTTCTGGGCTGTGGGCCGGCCCAGCTGGTGGGAGGTGGCGGAGGAGGCCGGGGAGAGGCTGTTACTGCAGAGGGCGCAGAGTTAGCTGAGGACCCCCAAACACAGGCAGGCCCCTCCCTCCCACAGAAAGGGCTGAGCGGGGCACACATCGGGCAGGGAGGCCCAGGAGGAGCCCCAGCTCTTCCCCAGAGGCCTCCCTGGGCCCTGCCTCTCCCCCATTGCCCGGCCTGGAGCAGTACCTGGCCTGGAAGAGCTTGACGGGCCTCTTGGGAGCCGGGATGGCCAGCCTCAGCTGGCCCTGGGTCAGGGCCGCTCGGGCCTCCAGCCCGGCCTCGTGGTAGAGGCGGGAGTTCATCTGGACCCTGCTCCAAGCAAAGTCGGGGACCACGACGCCCACGTGGGTCACCAGCTCCACGGACAGGGAGGGCCGGGCCACCAGCTCTGCCCGCTTCTGTGGGGGACGGAGAGGGGAGGGAGGCTCAGCGCCAGGCCCGCCGGCCCCTCGGCCTCCCGACGAGAGCCGCAGCAGAGAGGGCAGGGGCTGGGCATGGTGCCAGGGAGGGTCCTTCTGACTCCAGGAGGTCTGGGGGCCCTCCCTGAAGCAGAGGCCGGCCTCCTCCCGGCCCCTGCTGTGCCTGGGCTGCCCCGGCCTCAGTGATCTCGTCTATAAAATGGAGATGCCCTAGAAGCGAGCGGCGGCCGGAGGCAGGCCCGGGGGGTGAAGTACCTGGTCCCTTTTCTCATCCTTGCCCCAGCCAGCGTGGTGTGCCCAGACCTTGGACACTGGGTCAGGAACTCTCCCGTCCGCCGGGCGAGGCCTTCATTGCACTGTCAGGGAAGAAGCTTTGCTTCCTAGCGAGGGCTTCTGGGTGGGGGTTCATAGCCCTTCCTGTTCAAGTCCATCTGGGGAGAGAAAAGGCCGTTTAGTGGCCCCATCCTGGTTGCAGATTATTGTCCCTCAGCTCCCCGATCCCTCCAGCAACTCCTCTGGGAAAGAATCTCCTGGAAACAATCACTTCTGTTTAGACATAAAGGTGGGAGGCTCCTGGGAGCAGGGGGGCCCCCAGCCCACGGGCCGCTCCCTCGGGCAGACCTCAGGCTGCCTCCAGAGCTGGGGCCGAAGGGCGCCTGCCTTCCCCTCCCGGAGCCCTTCTCTGTCTAGAGACCCGCTCCGGGGCAGCCAGGAGGGAGAGGGGGGCCTCTGTCCCCCCTTGGGTGCCTGGCAGAGAAACTCTGCCCGTGAAGGCTCTGGGGCTGCTCTCCGGCCTGCGGGACCTACCTCAGAGGGGTCGGGGCTAAGCCGGAGGCGGCCGGGGCGGCCCGTCTCCTCGGGGGGCCCAACACGGGGTTCCCTTCGGCCTTGAGAGAAGGGGCCGATTGTTGAGACAGAAACTGTCTTGGAGAACTGGTAGTTCTGGGAAACCTCCTGAAGTCTGTGTCGGGGCGCCGGGAGCCTCGGAGAGCTGCTTCCACTGGGCTTCCGAGGCTAAACCAAAGGAAACGGGGATTCGCTGGGACTCCCAAGATGCCCTGCTCCCAGGCGGGGGCCCACCCAGAGCGGGGTGCCCGAGGTGGGGCCTTTCCACCTACTGCAATAGCCTGCCCCGGGGCAGGTCCGCATCCCTGGCTCTCCCCGGCCCTCCCCTAACGCAGGCCCTTAGTGCTTGGTTGTTGAGCCGCGACTGGGTATTCCAGGCCCGGCCCGGGAGGCGGGTTTCCCCTGCTCGGTTCTTGGTGCAGAAGCCCTCCCAGAGGGCCCAGGGCGTCCCTCAGCCCCCAGGGGGGCCACCTCGGCCGTGTCCATGCTGTGTCTGAAGTATCTACCCATCTGGAAGCTAAGCTGTCCGGAGCCCCCTCAGACTCCAGTTTTCCCAACAATAAACCGACAATCACGAAAAAGGAGATTCTTGTCGTTTCGTTGCGGCCAGGCACGGCTCCGGCCAGCCGCCAACCTCCGGCCCACAGTCCCACTCCTGCAGGGACCCTCCCAAGGCTGCCTGGCCGTGACTGCCGCCACGGGCCTTCCCGAATTCCGGGGGGCGTCGCCTGGGAGCACGCTTGGCCCCTGGCTCCCCCGGGGGGCCCCCGGCTCAGAGGAGAGAGTCGGCCTCGTCCTTACCACGGAGGTCGTACTCGAGGGGCTGCACGGTGGAGCTGCAGGTGGCCTCCAGCGTGGCCTCCAGCTGGTTCTCCCCCTTCCTTAGTCGGGCACTCCAGGTGGCGTTGTAGACGGGCGATGCCACTCGCAAGTCCCCGGCCAGCGCTCCGAAGGAGGGCACGGAGATGCCAGCGGGAAGCCAGAAGGTCAGAGCCGGGACCCGAATGCTCTGCTCAGACATGGCGATGGTGGGCAGGTCAAAGTCTGCGATCCTGTTGGCCGCCTCATTCAGATCCAGAGTGGCCCCAGCAAAGGGAAGTCTTTTAGGAAGAGTGAATGGAGACAGGGTCACCCGGAACTCGGGCACCGTCACCCCCAGCAGGGGCGGGCTGGACTCTGTGGGGGGAGAATATTCTGTGGTCACCTCCACGGGGGGGAATCGGACCTCGGGCAGTAACGGTAAACGGATGGCAAAGGGCCCGAAGCTCGCCTTCTTGGCCAGGCTCAGGAAGTCCCTCTCCGGGAGGGGGGACGGAGCCCGGCCATCGTACAGTGCGAGCAGGGACCTCGGCTCCGGCCTCGGGATGAGCAGCTCGTGGGCCGCTTCTTTCACAGGGATGAAGAAGCGATGGCCGCCGAGGCTCTTGGTATAAACCAGAGAGCTGGACAACTGCAGGGATTGTTGGTTGGTGTAGTTGGTGACGTCCATCTTGAGAAAGTCCCAGAGACTGATGTCGTAAACTGGCAGGAGGACGTCATCGAGGAAGGACACGGGGCCTTCTAAAGAGCTGGCTGCGTCCAGCCGGATCTCCGCCGGGTCATTAGACAGCTGCGCCTTGTGCCCGAGGGACACGGCCTGAACGTGGCCCTCCCCCTTCCAGCTGGCTTTTTGTTCCGTGAAGCTGGCAGTCAGGCTCACCACCTGGCTGACAGAGGCCTTCTCAAAGAGGGAGCTGGGCTGCCTGGCGTGGACCTGAATCACAGTGGAGGCGCTCCAAGGGGCAAGCTCTAGGGTCACTTTGCTGCTCTGCTCCCCGCTTGTTGAAAACCCTCCCCTCAGCTGGAAAGAGTTTTCTCCCTTGTGCTCCCAGAGAGTGTAGATGTGCCCAACAGAAGCCTCCCCTGCCAAGTTTTCCTTCATCTCTACGTTCCAGATGCCATCCAGTTTGGAGGTCCCTTCTAGCTTCAGGGAAGAGCGGGTGCTCTTTGTGTCCAGGTAGGAGTTGGCCTCGCTGGAGGCGGTCCCAGAATACTTTTGGGAGAGGACTGAGCCACTGATGCTACTTTGGGTGGCCGTCTCAATGGACAAGTAAGGGGTGAAACTTTCCGACGTGAAGCTTTCCAAGGCAAGCTTGTGGTCAATGGCCCCTTTGGCACTGCTGTGCAACCGGGCGCACTGAACGTCGTACTTGAGGTTGACGGCTGAAGAGACGGTGGGCTTGGGCTTCATGGTTCCTGTGAGCTCCTGCCGGAGACTGGCTTTCAAAGCTGGGCACTGCACTCTGGCGGTGGTGCTCACAGATGCTTCCATGTTCCTCTTGGTCAGACTGATGGTGCTGTCGTGCTTCCCCTCCACAAATCTGTTAGTCAGGGATAGAGCCATGGCTAGCTTCAGGCCTCTTTTCCTGGTCAGACTCGTCGTGCCATCCAACTTGTACTGTAAAGCCTCAATGACCGAGGAAGAAGAAGACCGGAAATGAGCCACAACATCTGACTGATTGTAAAGCCCCATGTTTGTGTTCAGGGTGATGACACTCGACTTAAAGGAGAAATCGTAAGTGAAGTTGCCCATGGCCGGGATCAGAAGGTGGTCAGATGTGCTCCGAATCCTGAAGTCGGGGAGGGTGAGCTTCCGCAGGCTCCTGGGCACATGAAGGACAGGGAACTCGAGGGATGGCACGACGAAGGTGTAAGATGGCAAGGAGAAGCCGGTGCCGGGGAGGGCGAAGCCAGGGCTACTGATCTCCCTGGGAATCGTGTAGCCAAATGCTGGCATGTCTGCTGTGAACGGAGAGACGACGATGTTGAGCCCTGGGAGGAAGTACCCTGGAACCCTCAGAGCGCGAGGGAGCTTGTCCAGAGGGGTTTCTACTTTGTATTTCTCGAACTGGACTTTTGCCTCGTTGTATGACTTTGTGAGGAACCCGAATGCCTTGTCTCTGCCTTTCTCGAAGTGCTGCTTGAAAGCCTCGATGTTTCGATAGAGGGCGTCATAGAAAGCTCCGACGGGGAACGGCACGGCATGCGTGTCTCGGTTCTTCTTATACTGAGCATTGACGCTCAGATCAAAGGATTGCTTCGTGGTCTGCAGAAAGTCCTTCAAGCCTGTTCTTTCCCACAGGGAGAAGTCCGTCACCTGGGGAGTCGTGATCCTGGAGTAAGGCAGAGTCATTTCGGGGATCGTGAGCGGGATGTTTAAGAAATCCAGGTTGGCTTCCCCATTGATGCTCACGTGAGCCTCCACGCTCCTCTCATTGTTGCCCGCAGAGAAATTCTGGCTGTATCTGTACTGATTGAAGCGGGCACCGGATTGCCAGCTGACTTGCTGGACGTCACAGCTCAGGACCAGAGCGTAGTTGTTGAGGAAATCGATCTTTCCAGTCAGTTTCAACGGAAAACTCACCTTCACGTTCCCTTCGTTATTCACTTCGGCACCGATCTCAAATGGCTGCGCTAAAAGGGACAGAGAATTTTTCAAGGTTCCGGTAACCCTCCCATTTAAATGGGCCTCGTGGCTGCCAGTGAGCTCCGCCTTCAGCTCTCCCAGAAGCACGGAGCCCCGGGCCGTCAGTGCGCTGTGGCCCACGTGCTGGGACTCGACTTCGGACTGGAGTTCAAATTTGACAAAATTGAGGAAGCCGGATTCGGAGGCCAACTTCTGGTTCACTTTCACATGTTTGCTGTTAATCTTATTGGCCACGGCCAGGGAAGCCATTGGGCCTTCCACGGTGAACCTGAGTTGGGACTCATGTGTGCCCTCATCGGAGAAGCGGGGGAAAGCCCATTTCCAAGACCCTTTTCCGGTGGAAGTCACTGCCACGTGCCCTGCTTCCAGGAGCATCGCCAGCTCGTGGCGCAGGTCTGTCTGACTGGAGAAGTCCATTTGAGGAAGGTTCAGCTTGTGGGAATACTTTGTGTCACTCTCAAAGGCCACTTGCTTGTGCAGCTTGAGAGTCAGGTTGTTACTCAGTTCCACCGTGTTCTTGTCGGTGTAGACAGTGGCCACCGTGTTTGCCGTGCCAAGGACGGAGGCTGCCAAGAACAGCACCGAGCCCTCGTGATCTGCCTTCAGGTACTTGCTGGAGAACTTTAGGGATTCCCTCACATCCATCCTCTCCACTGCGGGGGCTGAAAGGTGTGCGTCAGCTTGAAAAGTGAAGTCCAGGAAGTCCAGAGTGGATCGTCCTTCTGCGGTCACGGAGGCCACCATCTCCGGGCTGCTTTTGGAGGCCGTCGTGTTCTCGACGCCCCCACTCGCGTCCAGGGTGAAGAAGGGAGAAGTGATTTTTAAGATGGCAGACATTTTGCCAAAGGTCGGGACTACGACTGTTTGGGGGATACGGGGAAGCTGAAATTCCGGGATCTGGAGATCAGGAACCTGAAATTCACTTAGGCTCAGCTTGGGAATCAGAATTTCCGGGACAGTCAGCTCTGGGAAATGGAAGTCAGGGAGGGTGAGGTAGGCAAGGAACGTGTCCTTCACCTTCAAGTCCTGCAGAGATAGCTCGGGCAGGGGCCACCGGAATTCACTGGACACCATCTGGTCGATGGTCCTGATGAGCTTGAGCTTTATTTCTATGAGGTCAATGGTAAAGGAAGGAACCATGAAAGTGTTGAGGATGGTAAACTCTGGGGTGGTAAACTTGGACGGAACCCTGACTTCTTTGAGTTTCTTCATGTTGATCTGAACAGAAGGGATCCGTAAGTCCGTCAGGGGAACAATGAAATCGGGAGTCTGAAAGGTGGCCTCTTGTAAGGCTCGGAGACTGACTTCGAAGGCAGGCAGGGTGCCGAGGGCTGTCCTGATCTCGGGGACAGTAAAGCCGCGCTCGACCAGGCTTTTCAGGTTCTCGGCCCAGTCTCTGATGTTGTACTGCTCAGCGAAGTCAGTTATCTCCTTGGCAATCAGCTGCCACCAGTCCCGGACGTAGTTGACGAGGGTGTCATACACCTGGCTGAGAGTCTGCAAGCGCTGCTGGATTTCCTTCTGGACGTCCATTTGGTAGAGACGGTCTCGTGTGTCCTCGAGGACTTCCAGAAATCTCCCTCTGATGTCGACTACAAAAGTCGAGCCCAGGACGTTCCAGAACCAGTCGGTGATCACCGTGAGCTCGGTGTCCTGGATCTTCTCCGCATAGTCAGAGAGCACAGCTCTGACCTCTGCCACGTACCGTCTGGCAGCTTCCACTTTCTGGGGAAGCTCCAGAGCCCGGATTTCCTCATTGATGCTCTGGATCAGCTCACGGATTGTCTTGTTGGCTTCGTCCACAAACTGATTGTAATCAAAAGACCGCAACGTCTTTACCAACAGGTCCAGGAATTTGTTCACTTCGTCGATCAGCTGCCCGAATTTGACCGTCTGGGTCTTCTTAACGGCCTCATCGACAAGTAAGCACAGTTTCTCGAAATGGGCTTTCATTTCGATTTTTTTCAGGGAGTTGGCCAGTCCCCGAATGGCTTCTTTCAGCTTGTGCTGGTTGGCCAACTGGACCAGTTTATCCATCAAGACCTGGACCCGCTTGGATACCTCATATCTACTAGCGAGCTCATGTATTTTAGCTTGGAGAACACCGACCTTCTCGGCCACTCCGAAATCTTCTAAAAGATTCACGACAAGAACGGTTATGTGCTCAACAACATTCTTTATTTCTTGGATGGGCAAAGAAGTCCTGAGGAATTCTAGATACACCCTGACGTCGATGTCCTCGATTTGTCTTTTTAGCCCATTAGCCCAGCCCTGGAGGTCAACAGCCTGAATCTGGCGGCTCAGCTGCTGCAGCTTCTCCAGGATCTTAGCTCGAATCTGGTACTGAGAATCTACCTTCTGAATCCAGACCACAGCCCTGCCGCCCATTTTACTGACATCGAGCTTTTCGACAAAGACATAAACGCCTCGGACTGCTTTCATCACAAGCACGCGGATCTGATACCGTTCATCAACAGACTTTAATGTGTCAACTATGTGGTTGATTAGTTTGGTGATTGATTCTTTTAATTTATGCAAGTCATAATTATCTTTAATATACTGATCAAATTGTATCAAGTTAGTCTGCAACTGAGAGGAGAATTCATTAAGGCTGATTTTGGCATTATCTAAAGAGATCTGCAGATCATCGATTGTAAACTTAGAATTTTCTAGAAAAGCAATCAAGCTCTCCTTCACATTTACAACTTGTCCTTCCAGATTCAGCTTGCTCAGCTGGTCGGTCACCAGCTGGGGGAGCCTGTCTAACGCCGCTCGGAGACGCTTCACGTGCCGGTCCACGTCGATGCTCTTTAAGTACCGCTGTAGGGCCTGGAGGCTGGCCAGAAGGGCCCCTCGCGCCTTCTCGAAATAAGCAGGCAGGCTCTCCAAGAACGGAAGGTCGACGACATGGACGTCCAGGTTCTTGTCGTACTTCACGGAGCCGGCGAGACCGAATTCCTGAGGCTCGGCAACAGCAGTCCTCAAGCCGAGGGCATCGATGACATTAACGGGTTCACTGAACACATATGGCAGCTGGACGGGCGAGTCGAGGACGGCGAGGTCGACGGTAGCCCCGGCCCTGAGCTCCACTCCCACCCTCTCATCGGTGTTGTAAGTCTGGAGGTCGTGGTTGTACCCGTTGTTGTTGGCCAGGGCCTTGAGCTTCCAGGAGCTAGACTGCTCGGCGGGCGTGAACAGGGCAGCGACTCTGTGATCGAGCGAAGTGTCGAGGCTCCTCCTGGATCGGAGCTGGTGGCCCGAAGATGCTTTATAATCGTGGGCAAAGGTGAAGGCCAGAGGCTCTGCTTTCAACAGGAGTTTGCTGTACAGCTGGCCCGTGTGCTCTCCGTGGAGGATCAGGCGCCCATTGCCCGTGGTGTGAGCATCCACGGCCAACTTGAACGGCTCCATCAAGGCATGGAAGACGTTGTTGAAGTGCAGGGACTCCGAGTGGTAGGCGGTGTTGATGTCAACGGAAGAGGCCAGCCCGGCGAGGTCGGCACTGACGCGGTGGGTCAGCTCCGAGTCCCCCGCCTTGCCTATGGTGTCCGTTTTGTAACTTGCAGACAAGTCAGCGTAGGTGATGCTGTAGACGTGCTTGAATTCTCCACTTCCGTAGGTGCCTTTCACGTTGCCCCCCAGGCTTAGCTTGAGGGGCTCCAGCCTCAGCTTCCCCGCGCTGGCCACGTCCAGGGCGTCGTACTTCAGGTTGTGGTTCAAAGAGGCTAAGAGGGAGTAAGGCTGAAGCTGGACACTGAAGCCGTGCTGATAGAGCTTGTCTGGGCTCAGCACACCGTCCACTTTGGAGGTGAAATCCAAGGACAAGCCGCCAATGGCCAGGCTATTCGCCTGCTCCAGCTTGGCGTCCTTGTAGGAGCCCATCATGTCGTTGGACAGCGTCAGGCCGTCTTTGTTCACCCGGAAGGCGAAGACGTTTTTGCTGTCCGTGCCCCACAGCGCAGCCTGGCACACGCTCCCCAGGGCTACCTCCGTGAGGGCCAGCTTGCCATCCACGCTGAACTTGGCGCCGTTCTCCTGATAGCGGGCGTTCGTCATCAGCTTCCAGGAGGAGCCCAGAGGCCCCAGGGCAGCATTCAGCTCATGCTCGAGCATCAGCGGAAGGACCTTGAGGTTGGTGGTGGCGCTGGTTAGCAGGCCGTCTCGTCCAATCCTCAGGGTGGCCTTGTGAGCTCCACTGCTGCTTCTGTCTGTGCCCAGGAGGTCGGCATTCAATTCAAGGCCGCGGGAGTCGAGGGAGCCCGAGAGGAGGCCGAAGACCTTCAGGGTCTGGAAGTCGGCCTGATGCTCGGATCGGAGCAGAGCGCCGCGCCAGGTCAGGGTCACGTCCAACTTGTGCAGGGCGGAGAGGTCGGAGGACTTGCCGGTGGTGTCCGACTTCACAGTCACTTGGCCGTTTTCAAGCGTCAGGGAAGCGACGTTTTTCAGAGCCCCCTCTTGGAGGCTGGAGGCGGATGTGACGGAGAGACTTCCATCCCCGAACCTTCCCGTCACTTGGTTGGTGGCCTGCAAGAAGGAGGAGTCCAGGCTGAGATTGGACTCTCCACTGATCTGGCCTGTGCTCACATCCCTCTGGTAGGACAGGTCACATGTGCTCTTAGCATGGAAGGAAGAAGCCGTGAACTGACTGTTGCCTTTGATTTCTTTGATGTACACGTGCAGCTTCTTCTTTGACTCTAGCTGGACTGAAAGGGACGCCTGTGGCCCCAAGTCACTGGAAGCATCGAATGTCAGGAAACCTTTGGAGGCCGGATTGTTCCCCAATTTTTCTACATGGCTGAGCTTGATATTTGAATTCAGAAGTCTGTGGCGCAGAGATCCATCCCAGGAGAAGGTGAACGTGTTCCTGTGATCGTAAGTTGTTTCCCCGCATCCTGAGGGAAAAGAGAAAGAACACCCATGAGATAAAGCCAGTCCCATGTGATCCAGCCAAAGTCTTTCTTTTCAAACATTCCAATAAGCTGGTCATGACCTGTTTATCCAAAGAGCGGTCTGTTAGCAGCTTCCATCGTCCAGAACACAACTACATACACAAAAGGCATTAAAAAAATAAAAACTTCTCTGGGCTTCAAAAAATAGCTATCATAAAGCTCATGCACTTTATTTCACCGAGGAGGCAGGGAGCCCTAATCCCGGAAGACCCTCTCTTATTGGGACTGAGGTAGGAGTCCACTAAATCAGAGGGGCTTGGGAAAGGAGAATAAATGGGAGTAGGGGAAGGAAAGAGGTGCTTCTTGTCTCAGAATGGCAGAGAAAGGGGGTGGTTAGGAGAGTACTGGCTCACCCACGGTGAGGCTGCACACCAGGCTCAGGGAGAGGTGGCTAGGAGAGTGCCAGCCACGTTGAACTGGCTCCAGCCTGCCCAGGGAGCCCTGGCATGCACACAGACTCAGGACTGGCTAATGGAGCACCCACATACATGAGGTCTGGCTGTGAAGCTGGCCCAGCCAGCTGGGGAGGAGGCTGCCACGGGAACAGCCGGCCACCCATGGCCAGTATCTGTTCTTTCTCTGGCTTGTTTTTTATTGCTTAGCCAATAATTCTCCCTTCAGATAGAGGCCCAGAGGATCTGAGTCCCAGAAGAGGTGGCCGTGAAGCTGGAGCCAGACCGTCTCCCTTTGGGCCCATTTCTAGGGTTTTTCTCCTCACACGCGTAGTGTAGATTTTTTTCTAAGTTCGGGGTACCTCAGCCGCTGAGACCGCCAAGGAGGGACACTGGGCGAGACGGGCGGCTCTTTTCTGTGGCTGCTTTTTGCCCACAGGCCTCCCTCCCGGGTGTTCGGGTCTGTGGGCCCACCATGGCCTTTCCTTTTTGGCTTGAGAGAGAAGGAGAGTCCGAAAGGCTGAGAGGAAGGCAATGGTGTCCGTGAAGCTTTAAGGAGAGAGAAGGCCTTCAGGGCCAGTTTTTTCTTCCATGTTGTTGATTATCGATTTGTAAAGGAGAAAAACCTGAACTTAGCTGTGCCTCAGTGCTGCTGCTTCGGGCAAATCGCACGGCCTCTGGGGAGAGAAGCAGAGCAGAGTCGGGCATGGCCCGACAGCTTTGGAGTCTTGTCTTGGCTTTGTTTTGTTTCAGAAATGGGAAATCTGTACAGGAAGAAGCCTGTCCCACGAGCACCTCCTTCACAGAGGCTGCCCAGCTCCTGCCAACAGAATCAGGAGTGAACACAAAGCAAGCCATTAGCTCTGCTAAGAAATGGTGTAAAGCTACGGATGCACCAGCTGGGGCCTCCCTTTGGCCTCACAATATCGAAAGAGTTAAAATGAGCTATTGGGCGTAACAGTCCCAAGGAGACTATTGCTGCGTTTGGGCAATGGCCCTTGAGGAGTCCACAGAGGCCTGAGCCCTAACCGGTCTTCCTCGGCTTGTTCCTGCCCTTCTTCCTAGCCCACAGCCCCCTTTTCCTTTGTGGCCCCTCTCACGTGGCCTCCATCTCTCCTCTCTTTTCTCCTCTTCTTTTTGCCTTCGCCATACCCCAGGGCCTCCCAATCTACACCATCCCTGAAGACCTTCCAGTTTCGATTCTTCCCTCCATCCTTTCTGCTCACCTTCTCTGAGCCCTTCCTATCTCTCAGCCCCTGGAGCTCCCCCTGCCTCTAGGTCTGCCCACCCCAGTTGGATCCCCAAGCTCTCCCTCAGCTCCTGTCTTGGGCTCTCCACTCCCTCCCTATGCCCATCCTCCTCTCTGCTCCACTGTCTTCACACAGACTTTTGCCTCAATAGTGGTGGAGAATGACTTCCCTAAGGGCATGCTTTCTATGAGGGAAGTGGCCCACCCATGACAGAAGGGGCCACTGTGGTGATGTCAAGGCACCACATCCCTTTCAGTCTCCCTGATCTCAGCATGTGGATAAGGGACACAACAGCTTCCACTAAGACCCCTCCTTGGCTCTTGCCAGTCTAAGGCCATTTGGAGGGTTTTAATCAGTGATTTAATTGGGTGATCTGGTGGATCTGCTGCCTACTTGACCACCTGAGAAAGACAGGCAACATTACTGAGCATGGGCGGAAACAGTGACCACTGTAAGACCCACAATGGGACACCAATGATCCTGAAGATGCTGTGAGCTTATGTGATGCTAGGAAGCTCGGCTAAAAGGAATGAGGGCCTGCTCTACTCACCTAGAACACTGGCATGGATGGGAATGGTACTCGAGAAGATCATGAGCCTCTTGGGCAGTTTGAGGATCAAGCATGCAGGCTAATGCAGCTAAGAGAGCTTGAGATCCCATGGAGCCACCAACACGGCCATGACACATCAGCATCTTGTGTAAAGTAAGAGTATTGTCCAGACTGCTCCGTTGCTTATGCAAAGCAGTGGAAATGGAGAGCACTTCCTTTCCCGAGGGTAAGAGAGACAGAAGGAAGGGGGAGAGTTGGAAAGGAGAATTTGGACAACTTAAAAAACGACGGGGAAAGAGAAACATCTCTCTGGGCTCCAATTTTAGCCTCTCGGCTCCCTTCGATGAGGCCACTAAGCAGCTGATCATGTCTTCAGAACCAGAGCGTGAAGCCAGGACCATTTTCTGTGGAAGGCCAGGCCATGTAGCAATAAATCGGAGGAGCAGGAATCAAGGGCTTAGAACGAGGAACTGGAATAATCCTGGAGGCTCCAGGAGGGCCACTGCTTCCCCAATAACAAGCAGATTGGCAAGGCTGCAGAGGAAGGATCGAAAGCCTTCTCTATTGCAGAGGGGGGCTATCCAAGAAGGAGTGCGAAAGTCTTGAGAATCAAATTCTGGAGAGCCAAACAGAAGAGTGACAGCCGCCCAAGGGAGTGAGGAAGCAGCTCACATTTGGAAAAAAGCCTTCTCTGGGCAGAGAGCTGAGGAGACATGATCATCTTCAGAATACTATCAATAGTAATACCAGTTATACGGTGCCCTCCAGGTGCCAGGCCTGTGCTAAGCTCTCTACACACAGAATCTTACTTCCTTTTGGGATATTCTCTCTCTGTATAGCAAACATTCCCTGGTCTTACAAGAAGAGTATCAGGAACCCAAAGGCCCAGCATGGGATGAGACTGACAACAAATAAGAAGTACTAAAGGGAGTTTTTGTTCTAGCTTTTGTGTTTGCTGTGTGGAGGGCAAGAATGACTTAGCATGGGGATGGGCTAACGAGAAGAGAATCCAGTGGGAAAGGAGGTTGGCAAAGTGCCTGGCACCATGCCTGCCACAAAGCAAGGACTATAGAAATGTTTATTCCCTCCCCCTTCTCTTCTCTCTCCTTCCCCTCCCTTCCCTCCTTTTTTCTCAGCTGTCACTCCCTCCTCTCCACTCCATGTTCTTCCTTCCCCTTTCCTCCCATCCCTTCCTCTGGCCTTCCCCTCCCCTCCCCTTCTCTGTCCTCCCTTCCCTTATCCCCCACATCCCCCTCCTCTCATCCCCTCTCCCCCACCCCCAACTTATTTCTTCTCTTCCTCTGGCTTCTATGTCTAATTTTTCTGTAGCTTTTTTAAGAGAATGAATGGAAAGAGCACAAAGCTGCTCATCAGGGACTTTGAGAATGGATAGAGGTGAGGATATGGGAGCATCAAGGTATCTGAGGAGGTCATTCAAGCTCCTCAGCCTGGAGGAACCCCATTCTGGGCTACTGACAGAACTGCCCATTGTGATTGCTGAGCAGGGCTTGGCGATCTTGGAAGGACCTTGGAAAGCAGGGGAGGGGAGGGTAGGGGAGGGAAGAGGGGAGTCTAAGAAGCATGAAGTCAGTGAGCGTCATGGACTCGAGGGCTTGGCACCATTCTGGAAGGCTTTCTGAGGGGGAGGACTTGGGAGCCTTCAGAAGGGAAGCCGAGGCCACCAGAAGCCAGCAGGGATTCCTGGAGAAGAGGCCTCATTTCCTCTGGTCCAAATCACTGGCCTGGCAGATGAAGGGAATGGTGGCAGCTTCTTCTGCTGGGGTTCTAGCCAGGCTTTGGGCAGAGTCTCCTGTGCCTGGGGCTCTGGGGCCCATCGATTCTCATGACCGGGCACGGCCATTGCTGAGCTCCTTGAGGAAGCTCTGAGAAGCCCTGGCTAGCTGGAACAACAGGCGGGACCCAACAAGGTGGAGCTGGAGAGAGGCAGAGAGAAAACTCCCCACCTGGGTTCAACTGCTCCATTGCAGAAGTCGAGGTCATGGCTGGAGAGGGTCCATCTGTGGGGCTGCCATGCAGAAGAGGGCCACAGAGGAAAGGAAGGGGCCCCCAGCCCCCGCCGCCCCTCAGGGGCCTTCTAGAGGTTGGGTGCCTCTCCACACCCACGCCCAGTGGAAGGCAAGGCCTATTCAAGCTCTCACTTCCAGGGAAAAGAATGGAAGAGGTGGCTGAAAGGGAGACACCAAGATCTGCTTGGCCTGTGGCCATCACAGGGGAGCCTCCAGCTGCAGAGGAGTGGAAGCTCCTGAACTACCTCCACCTTGCAGGTCCTCTGTCTGAAGGAACCTCCTAGTCCCAGAAGTAGTCTTGCCAGTCCCAGATTCCTCTGGGATCTATTCCCAACCCCCTCTCTTCCCAAGAGCCACCTAGGAAACTGCTACCTCCAAGAGAGGGAGGGAAGCTCCACACAGGAAGGGAACCGGCCAGGCTGGCAGCCCAGGGAGTGCCAATTTGGTATTAAAAAAACTAGAGAAGTGCCTCAAATGAGTAAAGGGGGAGGAGCTCAGCATCCAACAGCCCCAGAGAGTCCAAGGAATGTCCCGGCGTCCCCCTGGCCTTGCCGAGCCCATCTATGATCTAGCAGAGGAGCTGGATGGGGCACCTCAGGGAAGGGATCCAGAGTCAGCTTCAAGGCAGAGGCTGCCTGGCTGAGGGGAACCTCCGGGGGCCTCAAAAGGAATGGCAGGAAGCCAGCCAGTTCCCAAATAGCGGAGGGTGAGAGCACACCCAAGGGAGGGGCTGTGAGAAGGCCTGGGGAGGGGGGAGGGCGCAGTGATGAGGCCTCATCAGAGCCTTTATGTCCAGCTCACCCAGAGTTAACGGACTCTAACGGACTCCAACTGCCTTCCAACTGGCCTTCCACAGTGATCATTCTGGGTTCTCGACAGTTCCAGCCCCCGAGGTCATGGGGTGACACCCTGCAACGGCAGCCCTTCCGGGGCAGCCCACCCTGTGGAGCCGAGCTCTCCCAGAAGGCCGCCCGGGGCCAGGCCTTGGCATTTCTGCCCCTGCAGCCTGGGGTGCCCAGAAGGCTCCTCTCTAGCTCGGGGCTTCCAGGCCCCTCCCCTGCTCCCAGCATCACCAAGGCCACAGGCCCAGCACTAAGCCAAGGGATCAGGCCAAGCCTGGGCTCGCCTCACGGCTGCCCACTTGGATGCTCCCCCCCATCCTGCCTCCCTCCAGCAGCCCAGGGGCCACCCTGCACACCTCATCCAGGGGAACACGAAGAGCCCCCCAGCCCTGCCCAGGGCAGCCGCCTCTCAGGCGGAGGAAGGAAGGGGAAGCCCCTCGCCAAGGTACCTGCCCAGCGACCTCCACACACTGGGGTGAGGGAGCTTCTGGGGCAGGCTCAGGAGGGGGGCCAGACGAAGGGAGCCCCCAGCCCCGGGCTGCGCAGTGGGGGAGCGCAGGACTGCAGACAAGGAAAGGCAGCCATTGGACACAACGGAGGAGAAGGGCTGTCCTCTGGGCTGGGAAGGAGCATTGAAGGCTGCTCGCCAAGAGGAGGCCAAAGGCCCCCCTCGGGAGCCAGGACCTGCCCAGCGCTGCCAGGAGAGAGAGGGGCAAAGAGGGTGGCAGCGGCACGAGGAAGGGTTGGCCTCCCTGGGAGGAGGGAGCTCCAGGCAAAGCTCAGGGAGGCTCAGGAACCCCTCATGGAAGAGACCAAGCTCAGAGTGGACAGCCTGGCTGGAGGAAAATGGCGGCAGGGAGGCGGCTGAGGACTGCGGGCGGCCTCCCGAATCACGGATGAACAAGCTCAGCTCTGACCACAGGGGCCTGTAGAGGGGCCGGGGAAAGGCCCAGCCAGCAGAGGGTGCCCCGTCCAGAAAGTCCCTCAGATGAAGGTGAGCAAGACAAGAAAGCAGCGTCCAGGGAGCAGCTCAGCCAGACCCCCAAAGGGCACCCCAGCGTGACCCCACCTTTCCCAGACACGCCCTCGCCCACGGTTTGGGCCGGTCATCGCCCCCTTCCTTTTCTTGCCCGGATTCCTTCCTTTCAGCCAGAGGGGAAGCAGCGTCCTCAGCCCCTGAAGAAGGGACAGCCGGCTTTGTGGCTGCATACGGGGCTCCCTCTGGGCATCGGCGTCCTCCGTGAGAGCAGATCCCAGAGGAGTTGGGGGGTTCCCTATTCTCTACTTGAGCCTGTTTGGGGAGGACCCTCCCCTGAGCAAGCTGGCACAACTGAGGTTGTGGGGGGAGGGACGCCGTGCCCGCTGTGCCCAGGGAGGGGACGGGCTCCTGTAGCGCATCTTCCCAGAGCCGGGCAGCATCTGTTCTGGGTCAGACAGCGGGAGACAAAGGGAGACAACGGGCCAGCGGCTGCCTTGGGGAAGGAAGGACAGAGCTCAAGTCCCAGCCACATCTGGCTGGTGTCTACACGGGCGCGTGTAAAGGCCGGCCCAGCAGCCTCAGGCTCCTCTCTGGCCGGTGAGGATCCCGGGGAAGGGATCGTCCGCCCCAAATGGGGCTGGTTTTCCCCCATCCAGAGGGGACGGTGACATTTGCCAGGCACACCTGGGGCCAGCTGAGGGGCTTTTGTTTGTGCCTGGTGAGAGCCGTCCATAGAGGGAGCCCCAAGCCCAGGCACTTGGCACCTCCCACGGCCTCCCGAGGGCTCCGTCCGGCCCTTCCTGGTGCCCGGAGAGTTGGCGTTTCTGCCCGGCCTCGGCGGCCCAGCAAGGAGCAGCAGAGGCTCTGAGGCACGTCGCCCTGCCCGCCCCGTCCCCTCTGGGCCTGGCTCCTGCCCTCTGGGTCTCCTCCAAGAGTGGGGCAGCGGCGGTGCCGAGGCCGGGCCTCCTCTTCTCCCAGAGAGCCCCCCCAGGCCCTTCCACAAGGCTCACGGTTCAGGGCCCGCTTTCCCCTGGCCGCTGGGCGATGGCTCTCCCTCCTCGGGGTCCCGGGCTGGTCAGGAGATGGGGGACCCGGCCCCCCCACTGCAGGAGCAGCGCCGCCTCGCCAGCCAGGCTCCCCGGCCCCCCCAGGGGCGGCTCCTTTTCTAAGCCTCAGTTTCCTCATCTGCAGAATGGGGAGAATCACCTCCTGCTTCCTCCTTTACCTTTTTAAGAACAGCTTGTCAGGGACCCGCAGCTCCGGCATTTCCCATTGGCGGAGGCCGTGGAGCGCCCTCTGCAGGCTCTGGCCGTAAGGGAGGCCCTGGGAGGCCCTCTGAGCCCACGTGTCCATGGCCTGGAGGAGGAGGAAGACCAGCGTTCATGGGCAGCTGAGGTCCGAGGGGAGGCCAGGAGCCCTTTGTGTGTGAGGGGAGGGCAGAGGGGCGAAGCCCCAGGGAGCCCCCTTGGCTCTGATTTGGAGCTGGCCTGGTGCCACCCCCTCCAGGAAGCCCTCCATGACCACTGCAGCCTCCAGAGATTCCTCCCAGGGCTGGCCGGCGCAGACATGTCCAGCCATCGTCTGACCTTACTCACCTCCATGAATTAGGAGCTGACGGGGCAGACAGTCAAGTGGGGGGGACAATCGGGTGAGCCACAAGAACACTGGCATAAGCTCTCTTCATAACTGGAGGGCCCGTGGGACGCGGGGTGCCAGGCTCCCCGCCTCTGGGATGGTGCCCCCATTTTCATTCCATCTATTCGTTCTGGGCTGTGGGCCGGCCCAGCTGGTGGGAGGTGGCGGAGGAGGCCGGGGAGAGGCTGTTACTGCAGAGGGCGCAGAGTTAGCTGAGGACCCCCAAACACAGGCAGGCCCCTCCCTCCC
>NC_058130.1:664690326-664694059 GCF_016433145.1 Gracilinanus agilis | reverse complement strand
GAGCATGAATCATGTAACCATGTTAAAAATGAATATTAATAAATGTTAAAAAAATAAGTTTAAACAAAAACATTCAAAAATCAATAAGCAGAATTGGTTGAAAAGGAGGAGAGGAAGGAAATATCTACCTGAGAGGGAAAATGGGGAAGGGGAAAGTTATATAATTCAGTAGAGGCAAAAAAGAAAAAGGGACTAAATAAACAAAAACACCAACAACAACAACAACAAAAAAAAGCTTCAGCAGAGACAGATTTGAAACATCTAGAAGGGACTGGACAAGTGATATAACTGAGAGAACTATGATGACATAAGAAACAGAAGACATAGGGGGCAGCTGAGTAGCACAGTGGTTTGAGAGCCAGGCCTAGAGACAAGAGGTCCTAGGTTCAAATATGGCCTCAGACACTTCTCAGCTGTGTGACCCTGGGCAAGTCACTTGACCCCCATTGCCTACCCTTACCACTCTTCTGCCTTGGGACCAATACATAGTATTGACTCCAAGACAGAAGGTAAGGGTTTAAAAAAAAAAAAAAGAAACAGAAGATATAATAAAAACAAATAAAACAATTATATTAGTTCAAATTGATTTTAATATTAAAAATAAAATTTAAAGTATCAATAAATAAAATGATTAAAACTCATTTTATTAATAGTAATAGGGTCAATAAGTCATAGTAGACTTCATCTACTGTTTACCCAAAACTCTATGGACTTACAAGTTCTGTAAATATCATCATAGTAAATGGTGAGCTGTCTGATTGAAATAAGTCTACATAATAGTTACACACTTATTCAACTTCTTGTATACAGCTATACTTGTCATATATTATTCATGAACCAGTGCATGTAGAATGTTATGATCTAGAAATATATCCAAAGAAAGATAAAGAGTTATGAAATGTTTTTCAGAGTAAGCAAAGCACTATGGATTGAAAAGAAGCTTGAAAAAAAGTTGAGATGTGTTATCAGCCCAAACAGGCAAATTTTACAAAGTCTTAAGATTTTTATTACAAAAAACAAGAGTTCAAAATCATTGCTGCTTTCTACTTAGGAACACAGATTTAGAATTTGAAAGGATCTCAGAAAACATCTAGTCCAGGGGGCGGCAACCTTTTGGGCCGTGAGAGCCATAAAGGCCACATTTTTTAAAATGTAATTTCGTGAGAGCCATACAGTGCTCACAGTGCGTGCTCCTGTAACAGTGCCTGAAAAAAATTGACTTTATGGCTCCTGCAGAAAGAGCCATATCTGGCCTTCAAAAGAGCCAGATATAGTTCGAGAGTCATACGTTGCCGACCTCTGATCTACTCCCTTTTTTATATATCATTTTATATATATATATATATATGGAAACGGTGGTCCAAAGTGGCCAAGTGATTGTGTCCATGGATACACAAGTAGTTAAGTGGCAGAATTAAAATTTTAAAAGAGACTCCTCTAAGTCTAAACCCACAGTTCCCTCTATTATACTGTGCTAGTATCATATTGTCCAAAAATGTAAATGGTAACAAAAAAGTGAAGGACCAAATTGAGATGGCTAACATGACAGTCTCCAAATGTAACTTGAAGCTTTAGATGAAATTAAAAATCTATAATACAGCTTTCTAATTTCTTACATACTATGTCAAGTTAATAAGTATAAAGCCCCTACTGTGTGACCTTGGATATAAAAGATACATCTTTTTAAATCATTTAATGAATGCTGCTCATAAACCACGCGTCAGAATTAAATATCAGGATAAGATTAAGAATAGCAAGGTCCTAGAAAATAGACCATAGTAAACTGGACAAGGATAATAGCATGGAAGGAGAAGGAAATGTTTATAAAATTCAATGAAACAAAGTCTCAAGTAATCTAACATAAAATTGAACTGCTGGGAAGCAATTGCCTGGTGCGCTGATATAAAGAGAATAGACTTGTTCTTTATGAGCAAAAATAGACTGTTTCTAAGTCTAGGTTCCTGAAAGAGTAGTTATGATCGCTAAAGACCAAGACCCATTCTTGCTCCTTTAGGTTTGGAAATGACCTTTGAGCTCATCTAAAGCAATCATTTCCTTTTACAAATAAGGAATAAAACTCAAAAGGGGTAGGGGGTTGGGGGTGATTTGTTTGAGATTGCACTGTGGCAGAGTTAAGAATTACTGACTCCACATGTAGCAGGTCATATAATGTACTTCAAGTTGCATTATGTATAAAAATGAAGAGTAATATACATATATAACATATAGTCTAAGATTTTTTTTTAAACCCTTGCCTTTCATCTTAGAATCAATACTGTGCATTGGTTCCAAAGCAGAAGAGCAGTAAAGGCCAGGTGATGGGGTGGGGGGTGGGGGGAGACCCCTTAAGTAATTTGTTGGGAGTCACACAGGTAGGAAGTGTCTGAGTCCATAGTTTAAAAGATTTAAAGGAACTTTAATGATAAAGATGAAAGGATCATAGATTTCCAACTAGAAAAAACTTTCAAGAACATTTAGTTTAATCACTCATTTTACAAATAATGAAACTGAAGGTATAAATGCCCAAAGTCACACACAGACAGATTTGAATCTAGATCCTCTATGACTAGAGTGCTTTCCATTACACCACACTGTCACATATGCAATATTTATCTAATGTTGAAAGTACTATGTTTAAAGCTGAAACAAAAAACTTCTCAAAAAAAAATATGAAAGCCCAGCATAATTTCTATGAGTAACCAAGAAGCCATAATTAGGAAGATAATGGATCATTTGTATCTTTGCTTGGTAAAAAACTATATGGAACAAATTAAAAATTTTTTGTACCTTGGAACATATGACATGAGAATTCTAAATGGAGACAGAAACAAAAACATGAATACTCCTTAAAACTTGTTTATTCATAATGAGAGTTGACCATAAAAAACTGGAGAAATCTACTGTACCTCTATTTTCTTTTTACCTCATACTGAGAGATATCAGAGGTTTTGGCAATTACATTATTTTTTAAACATTTATTATTCATTTTTAACGTGGTTACATGATTCATGCTCCTACTTTCCCCTTCTATCCCCCCCACCCCCCGCACTCCCCCGACCCATGGCCAATGCACATTTCCACTGGTTTTAACACATGTCCTTGATCAAGATCTATTTCCAAATTGTTCATAGTTGCATTGGAATGGTAGTTTCGAGTCTACATCCCCAATCATGTCCACCTCAACCCATGCGTTCAAGCAGTTATTTTTCTTCTATGTTTCCTCTCCTGCAGTTATTCCTCTGAATGTGGGTAGCATTCTTTACCATAAGTTCCTCAGAACTGTCCTGGGTCATTGCATTGCTACTGGTAGAGAAGTCCATTACATTTGATTTTACCATAGTATATCAGTCTCTGTGTACAGTGTGTTTTTCTGGCTCTGCTCCTTTTGCTTTGCATCAATTCCTGGAGGTCTTTCCAGTTCACATGGAACTCCTCCAGTTTATTATTCCTTTGAGCACAATAGTATTCCATCACCCGCATATACCACAATTTGTTCAGCCATTCCCCAATTGAAGGGCATCCCCTCCTTTTCCAGTTTGTTGCCACCACAAAAAGCGCAGCTATAAATATTTTCGTACAAGTCTGTTTATCTATGATCTCTTTGGGGTACAAACCCAGCAATGGTATGGCTGGATCAAAGGGCAGGCATTCTTTTAAAGCCCTTTGAGCATAGTTCCAAATTGCCAGCCAGAATGGCTGGATCAGTTCACAACTCCACCAGCAATGCATTAAT
>NC_058130.1:664675648-664690226 GCF_016433145.1 Gracilinanus agilis | reverse complement strand
AATGTTTCCTCTCCTGTAGTCCTTCCTCTGAATGTGGGTAGCGTTCTTTACCATAAATCCCTCAGAGCTGTCCTGTGTCATTGCTTTCTGCTGGTACAGAAGTCCATTACATTCGATTTTACCATAGTATATCAGTCTCTGTGTACAGTGTTTTTCTGGCTCTGCTCCTTTCGCTCTGCATCAATTCCTGGAGGTCTTTCCAGTTCACATGGAATTCCTCCAGTTTATTATTCCTTTGAGCACAATAGTATTCCATCACCAACATATACTACAATTTCTTCAACCATTCCCCAATTGAAGGGCATACCCTTGCTTTCCAGTTTTTTGCCACCACAAAGAGCGCAGCTATAAATATTTTTGTGCAAGTCTGTTTATCTATGATCTGTTTGGGGTACAATCCCAGCAATGGTATGGCTGGATCAAAGGGCAGGCATTCTTTTATAGCCCTTTGAGCATAGTTCCAAAATGCCAGCCAGAATGGTTGGATCAGTTCACAACTCCACCAGCAGTGCATTAATGTCCGAATTTTGCCACATCCCCTCCAGCATTGATTTCTCTCCCCTTCTTTCATTTTAGCCAATCTACTAGGTGTGAGGTGATACCTCAGAGTTGTTTTGATTTGCATTTCTCTAATTATTAGAGATTTAGAACACTTTCTCATGTGCTTATTGATACTTTTGATTTCTTTACCTGAAAATTGTCTATTCATGTCTCTTGCCCATTTATCAATTGGGGAATGGCTTGATTTTTTTATACAATTGATTTAACTCCTTGTATATTTGAGTAATTAGACCCCTGTCAGAGTTTTTTGTTATAAAGATTTTTTCCCAATTTGTTGTTTCCCTTCTGATTCTGGCTACATTGTTTTTGTTTGTACAAAAGCTTTTTAGTTTAATGTAATCAAAACCATTTAATTTACATTTTGTAATTTTCTCTAACTCTTGCTTGGTTTTAAAATCTTTCCTTTCCCAGAGATCTGACAAGTATACTATTCTGTGTTCACTTAACTTATTTATAGTTTCCCTCTTTATATTCAAGTCATTCACCCATTCTGAATTTATCTTGGTGTAGGGTGTGAGATGTTGATCTAAACCTAATCTCTCCCATATTGTTTTCCAAACTTATTTTGAGAGAGGACTTCTCATTTTCTTTCTTTATCCATTTACTCTAGATCTTCATTCTCTGACTCATGAGTCCTGTAATGGTTTAATGGTCCTTCTCTTCTCTGTATTTCTCTTATAGCTACAACTTCCAAGGCATCCAGTCTAGGTTTTCCTGCTTTGTAAAGCTTGCCCCTTGGATTCTTCTTTTCCATTGTGCCTCACTTCCAGATCAATGCCAGTTCTTACAGGTGTCAGAAAGGACACTTGCCCTGGCAGTCATCCTCCCTCCCTACACCCTACTTCCCAGTATGTCCCTGATTATGTAGCACACCACTGCTCTAGTCCCTCCTGCTGCTTGTCTTTTTATCCTCATTTTATCTGGATTAATTCCCTCTTACTGCCCCAGGTACTAGTCGCCTTCAAAAGTTCCAATTCTCTCCCTTCCTCTGCCTTTATCAAGTAAGAAATTTCCCAGACCAGAAAATCTCTCTTCACCCATAGGAACATTATTCAATGTAATCACTTCCTACCACCAAAACAAGACCTCCCTTCTTCCCATCCCTTTTCAGTTCTTTCCTTCTCCTTTATCCACTGCCCTGCAGTTTCTCTTCCCAAAACCACAGGGATCACCTTTGCTTTTTTACTATCCCCCAATTTGATCTGAGCACATCGTATATTCTTCTCTGTTCCCCTCTCACCCACCCTCTAATTTTTAATGTAGTCTCATAGAAATCATTGATTCACCTGTAGTCAAAGAATTGCCCCATGCACACTTTATCACTGTTGCCTCCACCTACTTTCACCTGTTTCTTTTTGTACATTTATAAAAAAGTCTCTTAATGGTCTCTACTGGCACTCCTTTGCTGATATGGTTCTTAATTGCTGCATTTATTCATCCCTCAGGCCTCTTTTGTATTGGGTTTTTGAGAAACAAATAATCTCTTCAATTCTGATCTCTTTTCTAAGAATGTTTCAAATACCTCTTTTTTTATTGAACATCCTTCTTTTTTCATTTATAGTTAAGCTTATACTTGCAGAGTAAGTCATCCTAGGCTGCATCCTGAATTCTGTTGCTCCTCAGAACACTATTCCATTCCTAACTGAATTTCCTGGTGGGTGCAAAATAAAGTCTTCAATTATTGAAATTTCCTTTCCTTTCTGTTTGAAGCATTTTGTCTAGCTCTCACAGAATTTGTTTCTGAATTGAATATTTGTTTAACCACTTACGTGTCTTGGAGTTTGCAGTGTTGGATTTCTTCTGGATGCAATCTTCTAATTAGTATTTCATTATTTGTATTCAGTAATTCTGGGCAGTTCTCTAATTATTTCTTGCATTATATCATTCAGTTTTTTCATCTTTTCATGTTCTTCTGGTTGATTTATGACCCTTAGGTTGCCTCTGTACAACTTATCTTTGAAATCAGTATGTTTTAGGGATAGTAAGTAAATTTTCTTTTAGTATTATTGTTTTTTTGCTTCACTTCTAGATTGTCCTTCACTTCTATGTATTTGCATTTCCAATCTATTGTTCTTTCTTTTGTTTCTTTGGTGAGACTTGACATTGCAGATTACAGTTTTGTTCTAATTTGGGTTATTATTTTTGATGTACAGATCATAAATTCTACTCTTATAATTCTCATTTCTCTTTTGAACCACTTAGGAACAATGTGTTGTAGCACCATATT
Source organism: Gracilinanus agilis (assembly GCF_016433145.1). NCBI lineage: Eukaryota > Metazoa > Chordata > Mammalia > Didelphimorphia > Didelphidae > Gracilinanus > Gracilinanus agilis. The sequence continues at coordinate 664,687,438 of NC_058130.1, read as the reverse complement.
CTTTAACCATTCTACAAGATCTTGATTCATCAAGTATTAGATAGTTTTCCTCTGTTTTGCAATACTTATTCATAAATGCCTACTCATTTATCAGATTAGGAGGTCATCTTTCCTTCTGTTAATATTTTCCCTGTTGATTTTTGTGTTTATGTTCGGGGTCTTTTTGAGTTTTCTTCTTCCTGAGGTCTCTGTCATTTCAGTGCTGTGCCCCCCCTCCAATTTTCCTTATTGATAATTTTCTGACTCTCTCCCCTTAGGTGGTGGTTTTCTTTGGGTGGGATCTCAACAGTCTCAGCTTTTTCCATGGAGGAAAATTCAAAGCTCACTAGCCTAGGTTTCTGGTTGGACACAGAATACGTCCCAGCTGGATGCTTTTGCTACCTCCCTCACCCCAACTTTCTCTCCCTCTCCGTCTCCCCCTCCCTCCCATAATTTGGGTCTCAGAGGTTCTGGGAGAAAAGATAGGGTAGAATGTGGTGTTGAACTGTATTTTAAGCCCAGACTTTCTCTTTTTCCTCTCTTTCTCTTTTTCCACTCTTCTTCAGAGATGCTTTTTTGGAGCACAGACCACTGCCTTCCTTGGCATCACTTTAGTCCCTTGCAAGCCTTTGTCCCTGGAGCTTGTCTCAGATTTTTTTTTATTTTTTTATTTTTATTTTTTTACATTTTTAAACCCTTAACTTCTGTATATTGGCTCCTAGGTGGAAGAGTGGTAAGGGTGGGCAATGGGGGTCAAGTGACTTGCCCAGGGTCACATAGCTGGGAAGTGTCTGAGGCTGGCTTTGAACCTAGGACCTCCCGTCTCTAGGCCTGACTCTCAATCCAATGAGCTACCCAGCTGCTCTTGTCTCAGATTTTTTGGAAGCCCTTGTTTTGGGTTGTGAGGTCTCATGGCATAGAGTAGTGGAGGTTAGTGGAAGAGGACATGCTAAGTGAGCTCTTAGACTAATGCCTGTTTACTTAGGAAGTGCTTAATAAATGTTTCTTCCTCAATCCCCCAACCACTGCCCTTCTAAAAACTCACCTTAGTTTTGTTGTGTATAAAATGAGGTGATCAAACTAGAACCTATCTAACTCCAAACCTGTGATCTTACAATCCTAGTTAGATAAGATTTTTCAAGCCATATCGTATTATGCATATCTATTGCTTTTCATTTTTAAAGATAACTTTGGTAGATGATGTGACAGTGCAAAGATTGCTTGCTGTATTTGTTATCAAATGACTTCAGTTCAAATCACTGTTCTGCTCTTTGTGTCCTTTGTGACCATGGACAAGTTCTTTAACTACCCTGAATCTCAGTTTTCTTGTCTGAAATATGAAGAAAGTGGCCTAGATGATTTCCATCTAACTTTAAGTGCTTTTTAAATCCTACTTAACTCTTTAAAATCTCTGTTTCTGTAACTTTGGCTGAAAGTATTCTGAACCCTTCTGTTGAGGTCCAATTTCCAGCTAATTTTAACTTCTCTAAAACCTGTTCCTCCTCTTGAATTCATTCCCCAAACCACTGTGTTGTTGTTTTTTTTGTTTGTTTGTTTTAAAAACCTTTACCTTCTATCTTAAAATCAATATTGAGCTTTGGCTCCAAGGCAGAAAGGCTAGACAATGGGGGGGTTAAGTGACTAGCCCAGGGTCACACAGGTAGGAAGTGTCAGAGGCCAGATTTGAACCCAGGATCTTCTGTGTCTAAGTCTGGTTCTCAGCCCCCATTGAGTCACCTAGCTGCACCTAAAGCTACACTGTCTTTTAAAAAATAATATCTTCCTGGAGAAGGGCAACAAAGGTGAGGTTTTGGAATGGGGCTGAAAAAATATTTTATTAACACCTTTTTATTCCATCACATTCATGGAAAAATATATCCCTTTAGGAGCAACTAGGTACCACTGAACTACCCAACTGCCCCTCTTAAATGTTTCTTTAAATGCTACATATTCATCATTTCTTAGAATGCATAATAATTCCATTATATTTCTCTATCACAGTTTTGACCTTTCTTTCTTAGATCTCCCTGTGGTAATATGCCTAGCAGTAAGATCTCCAGGTTAAAGGCAATAGCCATTTTAGTCACTTTTAAAGTATAATTCCAATTTGCTTTCCAGAATATTTGAGCCAATTTATAGCTCCACTAATACTTTATTTGTTGCCTACCTTTCAATAGCTATTCTAGCATTGATTATTTCCATCTTTTGTCATCTTTGCAGATTTGCTGAGTAAATTAGAAAGCTCAGTTTTAAAAATTTACATTTCATATTTAATAAGAAGAAAAATAAAATACTATTTTAAAATGTACATTTCTATTAGAATATAGACAATATTTCTACTTTACTTTAAAATGCCTTATCCAGGGGGCAGCTGGGTAACTCAGTGGATTGAGAGCTTGGCCTAGAGACAGAAGGTCCTAGGGTCAAATCTGGCTTCAGAGACTTCCCAGCCGTGTGACCCTGGGCAAGTCACTTGACCCCTATTGCCTAGCCCTTACCAGTCTTCTGCCTTGGAGCCAATACTATGTATTGGCTCCAAGACAGAAGGTAAGGGTTGTTTTGTTTTCTTTTCTTTTCTTTTATTAGACATTTATTAATATTCATTTTTAATCTGTTTACATACNGCCAACGCACATTTCCATTGGTTGTGTCCTTATTCAGGGTCTATTTCCCATTCATGTCCGCCTCTGCCCATGCATTCAAGCAATTGTTTATCTTATATGTTTCCTCTCCTGCAGTCCTTCCTCTGAATGTGGGTAGCATCTTTACCATAAATCCCTCAGAGCTGTCTTGTGTCATTGCAGTGCTGCTGGTACAGAAGCCCATTACATTCGATTTTACCATAGTATATCAGTCTCTGTGTACAATGTTCTTCTGACTCTGCTCCTTTCGCTCTGCATCACTTCCCGGAGGTCTCTCCAATTTGCATGGAATTCCTCCAGTTTATTATTCCTTTTAGCACAATAGTATTCTATCACCTGCATATACCACAATTTGTTCAGCCATTCCCCAATTGAAGGACATACCCTCATTTTCCAGTTTTTTGCCACTACAAAAAGCACAGCTATAAATATTTTCATACAAGTCTGTTTATCTATGATCTGTTTGGGGTACAAACCCAGCAATGGTATGGCTGGATCAAAGGGCAGGCAATCTTTTATAGCCCTTTGAGCATAGTTCCAAATTGCCAGCCAGAATGGCCAGATCATTTCACAACTCCACCAGCAATGCATCAATGTCCCAATTTTGCCACATCCCCTCCAACATTCATTACTCTCCGGTAAGGGTTATTTAAAAAAAAAAAAAAGCCTTATCCTTTACTTCATAATCATCTACCACCACTCCTCCACTGAACCTTCATTTTTGTTCAGAAAAAAGAATTAAGGAAAAATATCTGATCATTTCTGACTATATACAATATTCTGTCTTAGGAGTCTCCCACCTTTCTGTCATGAGAGAGAAAATATATTTTAATTATCTCTTCCCCAAGACCTTCACTTTTTTTTCCCCTTTACTTGAGTTCACCATCCTGTTAATGTTCTGTTTATTTACATGGTTGTAATCATTGTATCTGTTGTTCTGCTTATCTTGTTCTTTATCATTTCTTACAACTCTTCCTAATTATTATAAATTCCTCATTTTTTTAAAATTAATGCTTACACATATAACATTATATTCATATACTATCATTCTCCCCCACCCCCCCACCCCCTGGCCATTTCTCCAGTTTTGTGGACATACACAAATGCTTGAACGTCTTTACATTTCTACTAATTCTACATCTACATTAATATACTTGTCTGTCATTCCATGGCTTTCCAACATAGACTGGGCACATGTTTTTTCATCTGTCACTATGTTAGGAGAATTATGTTCAAAACATTGATATTATTTTTGACTTCCATTTCTCTTGCTTCTCATATATGGTTAGTTACTGTCTCCTTAGATCGTATATCTCATTTATTGCCTCTTCCCTATTTCCTATTCAGTCCATTCTAGAACATACCCATATAATCATCCAATTAACCTAGTGGATGGATAGCTTCCTAATGGATTTTTCCACCAGCATTCTCTGTTCCTCTCCTTCCAGCCTACCATTCCTAGTTGTTCAATTTAATAGACATTTACTAAGAGGCCTAATATACCCCGAGCACTGTAAGACAAAAATAAGTCCCGTTCTTTAAGGAGTTTATGGTCTTTGGAGGAGATATAAATTCACAGCTGGATGAGAAAAGAATACCAGCAAATAGGAGTTGTGAGGTGGAACAAAGATCAGGAGAGGCTTTAATCTAGAAGGTGAGAAATGAGGGTGAGCACTGAAAAGAGCTAAAGATTCTAAAAAGACATGGAGATAGTTTGCTCTTTTGGGTCCAGTTTGGCAGGAATGTAAAAGTAGGTGTGGAAGGGAGTTATATGAAATATCTTGAAATGTGGTATTTGAGCCAGATCATAGTGGGTTTTAAATAGAAGCTGAAGAATTGGCTCTTCACCATTGTAGTTGTCCTCTGTACATTCTCCAATTTATTAATATCAGTCTTAAGTTGTGGCACCTCAAACTGACCACAGTACATCAGTCTGTTCTGACGTTTGATAGTCAATTCTTATACTTTGAAATCATACTATAAAGAGAGCAGTTTCAGTTAGAGGGATTATGTCAGAAACCAGCATTTCAAGAAATTGAGAAGTGAGCAGTAGGTTAGAAAGTGGTGACAAGACAGGAAGAAAACTTTTCCTTGCAGAATAACTATGAAAGGGAACAGATTTTTAGTATGCTAGCTTGAAGAAATGACAAAGACTAGTGAAAGTTTTTAAAGCATCCTAAAGATCTGTTTGTTCGTAGTTAGAAGAACTTCTGGGATAAGATCAAAGATGAAAATTAGTAAATTAGTCTGGGGATTGGATCAAGAACACCTTAAGGAGAAAAAGCCCTTGGCAAAGAGAAAGGAACCTTTCCCAATGAAATATAAAAAGCACATTGAGGGCAGGAATGATTAGTTTTTGTTTTTATTCTCAGGGTCTAGTGCTAGGACTTATCCATAATGTTGGTGTTTAGTGACTAGAAGCCTGATTCTTCAGTACTCCATTCAGGGTTTTCTTGGCTAAAATACTGAAATAATTTGCCATTTCCTTTTCTAACTCATTTTACAGATGAGGAAATTGAGGCAAATGGAGTTAAATGACTTGGCCACAGTCACATGAAGTAGTATCTGAGTCCAGATTGAATCCAGGTCTTCTACTTCAGGCCTGGAGTGCTCTATCCACCTTACCACCTAGCTGCCCTCTTATACATAATAGTTTATTGAATTGCAGTGAATTTTTTTTTTTTAAGATCAAAAGAGGGTGATGTAGTAGCAGGTGTTTTAAAGTGTATATGTGTGAAGTCATAGCATGTGGCTATTATTTTTACTCTAAAGTAGGAAGCAAGGTCATGTGAGAGCATAAAAGGAGGAGAGAAACGGAAACGGTATGTAAAAGTGTGTGAGGAAAAGGAAGGTTTGGAACTTCTGCCAAGAATTAACTCTTCCTTTCTGAGTTAACTTTCTATATGCATACCCTTGGCCAGGTTCTTCTGTTCCTGAGTGTTTTCTGATCAAAACCTTTCTGTGGTTTCCTCTTGCCTACTGACTGTTGTGCAGATTCTCTGGCTTGACTTTCAGAGTCCTTTACAATAATGATACTACCCTTTCATCTTTATCTCTGTTTTCCTCTCTTTCTGTTTCACTCTAACCAAATCAAACTGCTTGGCGTATCCATTATGCCCTGCAGTTGTCCACCTCTGTGCCTTGCTTCTGTTAGCCTGAGATTTTCTCCCCATCTCTTTCACTTGTTGAATTTCTACCTGTCCTGATCACTTTCAGGAAGCTTTCCCACTGTTGGCTTATGACATTTGCTTCTCTCCAATTTTGTATGGCTTTTTGTACTTTTTATGCACTTCTCTGTTATTTAATGATATCATTGCTTCTGTATGTCATATCTCCTTATTACAAATTTCAGTTCTAGGAGGGCAGGTACTACCTTATCTAAACACCATCTTTTATACTTTTATATGGCATTTTGCTCCCAACGAAAGCTTAATAAATATTTGGTGAGTTGCAGTGAGCTTTTCATAAGCAGTGAAGTGTATTAAGGGAAGGGTCTATGTGCTCCATTAGCTCTTAAGTGCTAAACAATTGGAGCTAGGAAAGGTTGTGAGTACCTGTGAATGGTATAATAGGTAAGGGAAAAATTTTTACTAGGTTTACAGGGGGAGATGAGAAAAAACTATTTGGCAGATTATGCTATGATACTCTTAACAGTTTCCTCATATGCTATTCATTGGAATATTTCCTTATGTTGTCCACATCTATATTAAGAGTTTCATCTCTTCATAGTGCTTTTGTCCTGGCTGCCCCCTCCAGCCAGAGTTCTGGAACTCCCTTCTCACCTTCACCTCTTAGAATCCCTTACTTATAAAGCTGAAGCACCTTTCATCTGAAGCCTTTCCTGATCTTCTCAATAGCTAGTGTCCCCCCTTCCTAAACAATCTCATTCATTTTACATTTGTTCTATACATATTTACTGTTGTCTTCCCTGGTTTAATGTAAGTAATGTAATCTTGAAAGCTGGGACTGTTTCATTTTTGTCTTTGTATCCCTGATACCTACCACAGTGACCAGTACATATAACAGGATTATTGACCAATTGGAAAGTATTAAGTATATATTTAACTGGTATAGTTATAGAGAAGATATCCTTTTCCGGGTCCATTTTACTAAACTTCAATAGCTTTATTAGCTTAGTCTGAGGACATTCTTCACTAAATATTTTTATTTGTCACCTGGTGGTTAGAGGGTGATGACTTCTGCCAAAATAAGTGGCTTTCACAAATTGCTAAGTTTAGAGGCAGTTACAAACTAACTGTATTTGTGAATTAATGAAATTATAGATTCTTGGAGTATTTATGTGTGTGGGGGTATATATACATATATTTATTTACATTGTATACATGTCCTCCTAATGTAGATTGCAATCTCCCCATAACAGCCAATTATGTAAGTTGCTACGGTCCAAATATTTCAACACAACCAACATTTGATGATTACCTTCTCCAAAATTAGACTATTTGTGTCACAGATAGTCTACAGGTTTCATTCTCTCATCAATATATGTAGAAATGTATATTTAGTTAAATGGTGCAATCATCTCAGCGATGTGGCTACACTCAATGATTGAACAAATAATATGCCAGCCACTTTGTTTGGCCCTAGAGACGTAAAGACAAAACTAATACAATCCCTAACCTCAATAATTTATGTTATGGATGGTGGTAGGAGAGGACAGGACAACTCATGCACTTGAAATATAGACAACATATAGACAAAGTAAAGTAAATCCATGGTAATGAATAAGGATGGGTTAGAGGCACTAGCAGCTGGGGGTGTCAGTAAAGGCCCCATCTCTTCTGTTCTGCAGAACAAATAGATCTTAACCCCTACCACACATTTTTCCATTCCATGCAACTTTTAATTCATGTTATCCATAAAGGGTCCATCTAATTGGGGTTTTCTGCTAGATCTTTTGATGTTATGATGCTGCTATCAGCAGCTGTCTCACTACATCACTAGACTATCACTATTTCCTCTTGTACATACCTCTGTGACATAGTTTATGCTGTCTTTCTTTTTTTTTTTCTCTTTTTTTCTTTGGCAATCTGATTGTCTACTCACATTACCTTTAGCTTCTTTATTGCCATTTGTGTGATCCACAATTTTGATTCATCAGGATTTGTGATGTTTCATTATTCATAGCTATTTGGCACAGCTAAAGAATATTGGTGTTAAAAGGGAGGGACCTTTGTTTCTTGTAGAAACTTGGAATCATTAAAAGCACTGCACATTTCCAAGATGTAGTCCAGGTCATTCTCTTCCTTCTTTTTAGTTCTGGTCCCAGGACAGTGTCCATCTCTGGTATTGGGTCAAGATGTATGTATGACACTTTCTTTCCTCCCCAAACCCACCTATCTTCCAAACTTAACAATTTTTGACAAAGACAATATTGCCATGGATAACTTACCTGTCCCTCTTACCCTAGATTCTTATAAGTTGTAGATTCTATCACTCCAGGATCTTATTAATATGTTCCCTTCTCTCTACTCACAAAACTACCACCTTCATTCAGACTTTCATTTCTGATTTGAACTGTTGTTATAGCCTTCTAATTACTCTTCCTTCCTCAAGTTTTTTCTTTCCAATCCATCTCCTACAGAGCTGCCAAATTAAACAACCTGAAGAACAGGTCCTGTTGTGTCACTCTTTGTTGTTGAGCCATTGTCATGTCTGACTCTTGGTAATCCCATGGACCATACTGTCTATGGACTTTTCTTGGCAAAGATATTGGAGTGGTTTGTCATTTCCTTCTCCAGCAGATCTAAGGGATTAAGACAGAGGGTAAGCGATTTACCCAGCTATTAAGTGTCTGAAGCCATATTTGAACTCAGGTCTTTCTGTTTTTAGACCCAGTGTTCTATCCAATGAACCATCTAGATTGCTCTGTGCCATTCTACTGCTGAATATATTTTAGTATCTTCCTGTTTCTATTAGGATCTAATACAAAGCCCTCTGCATGTCATTTAAAGCCCATTACATCCTGCCTTTCTAACTTAGTTATTTATACATGGATTCTATACTCCAGCCAAACTAGTATTCTTGCTGTTCTTTGCACACAACTTCGTCTTTGTCTCTGTGCCTGGATATATTGGCATTCCTTCCTTATTTCTCTTTCTTTAAGTCCTCAGTTTTCTAAAAAGCTTGATTCAAGTACCACCTTTTCCTAATTTTCTCCTCTTTCCCTCTCCCCAGCTACTGGTAACTCCCTCAACTCTCTCCAAGAGTAATTGGTAAATATTTTTACTTAAATGTTGTTGCTGCCCCTAATAGGTTGGAAATTTTCGGAGAGCAGTGCCTGATGTTTAATAAAACCTCTTAATGGATTGACTAACCTAATGGGTTGTTCATCTAACTTCATATCTTACTGAGTATCTATTTGGTTCTTCCTTTGGATAATTAGGATCATGTTTTTTGAGTAAGAACGTATTTCTAGTAGGTTATAAAGTTTGGGGACTTGATATAATCAGCACAATATCATTTGCAAACAGTTATTTGGAGATCCTGATCTTCAATAGGAAGCTCATCTTTCTTTTGGATTTTTTTTTTTGCTAAATATCCACCATAACACTATAACATAAACACCTTTGTTGAGCAAACATCTCCTTTTGCCTCACTTGGTATTGATGATCAGTCACTGTACTTGGGAGACAACTAGAGGAGAGTTTTTTAAGTGGTGTTTTTGATATTATCAAATAAAATGCTTTTTAAAAGTTAAATAGAAATACATGTATGTGTATGTACCCATATAAGATAATAAAACTAAGATCAAATGTGTGTGCAAAATAACTTTTTTTCTTATTCAAAAAGTGCCTTACCATCAAAATATATTATGGGTTTAAGAATCTCTAAACCACTTTACCTTTAATGCAAAAAAGGTTGGATAAGAGACTTAATCGGATTTATCATTAAAAAAAAAATATCAAGATGGGAGCAGAAAAGCTTATGGGGAGAGAGAAAATGGAATGGGGAAGTGTTGATCTATAATGGGTATAGTGGGTGTTGTAGTGGTGTTGGAGACTAGCCTATCTATCAGTTTGTGATTGTGGAGAAAATTAGATGGGACCTTTCTTCCTCATTGGTTGATCACATACCCTTGGGGTCACATCCTGGTCCTTCCACTTTGGAAAACATTGTTCTAGTTTATGATCACATATGATCTGCTTGGTTTCTACTTGACCTGAGGAAAAGAAAAAAACTTACAGACTAAAGTTTCATTCTTATTTGGTTTTTGGTTTTTTTTTTTTTAATCTACCCAAGGTTAACTTTCTTTAGTCTATTTTTTAATCAAGATTAGCTTAAAAAGTAATGTTTTGCCATCACAAATTTCTTAATTTCATTCTTTCCAAAATATGCTTTCCACAAATGTCCACTAAAAAGACATTTAGTTTGTCTTCTTTTAGGAAAAGGCCTACTTTGGTTGGCCTGTAATGTCCTATTTTTTAATATAATGCCATCTTTTTTGTTTGTTTGTTTAAACCCTTACCTTCCATCATGGAGTCAATACTGTGTATTGGCTCCAAGGCAGAAGAGTGGTAAGGGTAGGCAATGGGGGTCAAGTGACTTGCCCAGGGTCACACGGCTGGGAAGTGTCTGAGGCCAAAATTGAACCTAGGACCTCTTGTCTCTAGGCCTGGCTCTCAATTCACTGAGCTACCCAGCTGCCCCCAATATAATGCCATCTTAATGAAAATGTCAGTTCTCTAAATGAAAATGACTATTAAAATGGAATGATGAATAAAAATCTATATGTAATTAGTCAGGGAAGGAAATAAAGAACCTTTTATTTACACTTTTGTTATTAAAAGAGAATATTTTAAAACAACATTCTAAATTGTATTGTCATTTACCAATTAAAAATAAAATTTATCCTGTAATTTATTTATTTATTTATTTTTGCAGCTTTCTGGGGGTAGCTAGGTGACTTAGAGAGCCAGGCCCAGAGATCAGAGGACCTGGATTCAAATTTGGCCTGAGACACTTCCTAGGTTTGTGACCCGGGGCAAGTCACTTAACCTGAATTGCCTAGTCTTTACTACTCTTCTGTTTTGAAACCAATGCACAGTATTGATTCTAAGATGGAAAGTTAAGAGTGATTTTTTTTTTTTTTAGTATATCTTTCTGTTATTTCACTGACAGAATAATTAGAGTGGTTATAATATAGGTTAGATTCCCTCATGATAAGTTTCACAAGGAGATTAAAGTTATACATCTAATAGTTGCTTGACTGTTTAATTTTTTTTATCTTCCATTTCCTCATCTGAAAAATGAAAATAATATGTGGAATGTGTTGAGAAAGTCATATTAGATAATAAAGCCCTTTGTAAATCTTAAAATGCCCAATTTTCTCTTGTGGTTTAAATACAGAAAAAAAGGATAGAAAGGATCACGAACACATATTTTCTGTCTCTTTGTTCATCAGGCTCCTAAATTATTTTTTTTATGTTGTGTTTGTTTCATTTTCATGTATAGTTTGGGAGAGAGATTGTTTCCACTCCCTGATGAGGATATTTGAGATGTTTGGAAAAAGGAACTAAAGTTTTGTTACTTTTCTTGGCAAGACATTAAAACTTAATGCATTTATCCAAATCTTGGCTTTCCTCGTCCTCTCCCCACTAGTAGTATAATCAACACCGTGACATTATTTCCAGGGACTACTTTGTGAACAGATTTAAAAGAAAAACTCATCCATGATTATTATTCACTGTTAACTATGAAACTCCATTATTATGAACTCCCCTTTGCTATTCTATTTGCTATACTGAAACTTAAGTTATTTCTGTGTTTTTCATGCCTATGTAGAGTGATAGATTGTTTTCAATGACATAATTTCTTAAATTTTGATAACTTTGGTGGGTAATGTTTAGAGGCTGATCATAATACATTTGTTCCTGTTTTTTATAAAATATTGTGAAGGTCTTTCTATAGAAACTGGGTTAGTTTTTCATGTTCATCAAAAACTGCAGAGTAATTTTTCTAGGAAAGATTTTGTACTCTTTTATGTTAATTTCAGTAATACCTTTGCACATGATGTCTAGTCCTACTATTATTATGCATTACTTTTTTCCCTGTCACTTGAAATGTTTCATTTCTCTCTCTCTCTATATCTATCTATCTATCTATCTATATATATCTATATCTATATCTATCTATATATATACATATATAT
>NC_058130.1:664643518-664675148 GCF_016433145.1 Gracilinanus agilis | reverse complement strand
AGAGAGAGAGAGAGAGAGAGAGAGAGAGAGAGAGAGAGAGAGGAGAAGGTGAATGAGGAGAAAGAGGAATAATATTAAACTGACCACCTTGGAGTCAAAGTCTAGGGTCAGAATCTTTCTTTTGATGAATGTAGACACTGGGAAAATCACTTTCTCTCTCATTGCCTCAGGAAAATCTCTAAGTCTGTGTTCGAAAACTTGTTGAGACTGAGTTTCCTGATGGCAGGGATAGGTTTATTTCCTTTATATATCTCCTTGGGCCTTTGCATGTTACCTGACACATTATTAAGTGTTTAATGAATGATTTTTGGTGAATGGACTGATCATCACTGATAATAGGAATTTCCCTCCTTATTCCAATGAAATTACAGGTACTTTTTAAAAATCAGCAAGAAAGAAATTTCCTAAAAGCTGTTGAAAAGTTTTGTTCAGTTTAAGTTAGCAGCATTGTTTCCTCTTTGAATAGTTAAACCTTTGCAATAGTGAAATATATTTTGAAATTAGTTTCACATTAGAGGGTCAGGAAAGTCAATCAATGAGTGTTTATTAAGAGCCTATTGTGTGCTAGGCACTCTGCTAAGCATTGGGCTTACAAAGAAAGGCAAAACAAACAGTCCTTTCCTTCAAGGAGCTTACAGTTTAATAGCTTCACAGTGGATATAAACAAGCTTCAATATATTACATATAAAGAAATTTAAAGGAATGAAATAACGGAGTCAGGGAAATTTATTGTTTTTACCAAAAATACGGGATTATTTCATGGAAAGATTAAAGGATAACTGATGGTTAGCCTGAGTATTTTCTATTTGTATCCTTAGAATATCAAGAGAATTCAGGAGGGCCCCAATAGTTGAATGAATCCCTTTTCTTTTAAGAGGATGAAGATCACATAGCATATGGACAAGCATGGATAGGTTGTGATCTGTATTAGTAGAATGGGCATCCAAATCAGTGAAGTCAGTCACGTATTAAAAATTTAGTAAATACCATCTATATGCCAATCACTGTACTAAACACTGGGGCTACAAAGAAAAGCAAAACTGCAGTCTTTGCCCTCAAGATCACAGATCTATTTGAGTACTTGACATATCAAAAATCATATAAGCTACTTTGATTTATGCCTAATACTTTGGTTTTAGTTTCACAGGAAACAACTTATTTTTCCTCTGAGAAACAGAATTTTCTTTGGAAAGTTTGTATTCTTAAATAGAATTTTATTACATTTTAGAGCCAACATTTTGGAGAAGGAAAAATTTCCCATTTTATAATACATATCAATGGTATAAGGATAAAAAATGATAAAGGCTGATATAATACTATAAATTAATATTTTAATTAAAGCCATGCTGATAGATAAAGTTATTAGACCACCAGCTTGTAAGAATTCAAAACCGCCGCCCTCGCCATTATTGTCTCCTGTCTCCTCCTGAGTCTGCTGGCCAGGAGCCCACTCCCCCCTAACCCAGGAGATTTAAACTGTCCTGTGTGGAGACGTAGGCGTCCCCACGCCCAAAGAACCGGAAACGGAAACCCATTGGACCACGGGAAATGTAGTTTGATAATTTCCACGTGTCTATAGAAAATATATATACTTTTAGATAGCATCTCCCAAATTTCACTTTTACAATGGGAAAGGCAAATCCATTTCCTAGAAATTTCTTTTATTTCAGTATCTATTAAAAGAAGAATTCTGTAGAGTGAGGCATAGCTGAAATTTGGACTAGATACCATTATTACTTGAGGTCCAGGCAGAAGAGTTTAGAAGGATAACAAATAATAGCTTTAAGATTTGCAAAGTGCTTTCCTCACCACAATAGGATGAGTATCTTCAAGGTCACAAGATCTAATCTTTAGAACTGGAAGGGACTTTAGAGGACATCTAATCCAACCTGCTCATTATACTGTTGTAGAAGCTGAATCCCAGAGAGGTAAAGTGCTTTGTTCCTAGATCACACAATAAGAAGCAGCAGAGCTGGTCTTCAGTCTCTCCTTCCAATTAAAATATTCTTTTTATCTTCTTAAAATGTTGCCTTGTCCCTAATTTGTAGGAGAAGAAACTAAGGCTGAGAAACTGTGTTCCCCTATGGCACAAAATGACCAGGCCTTGACCATAGGGTCCTTTGACCCCAAGACTAGTATTTTTTTTAATGACACACTAACTTCTTATGGCTGCAGTGTTCAAGGAGGTCACATTATTATTGTTGTTCAGTCATGTCTAACTTTTAGTGACCCCTCCCCATTTTGAGTTTTCTTGGCAAAAATATTAGAGTGGTTTGCTATTTCCTTCTCCAGATCATTTTACATATGAAGAACTGTGGGAAATGGGGTTAAGTGATGTTCTTGGGACCACAGCTAGTATCTTAAATTGGATTTGAACTTGAGTCTTCCATACTTTAAGCTAGGTGCTCTAACCATTGTGCAACCTAACTGCCCCTTACAAAGACAAGAAAGCATACTTTTAGGACTTGTCCCTCAGAAACATAGTAAGTGACAGTTGTTCTGAAATTCAACAAATGTTTATTATATGGAAAGCACCCAAGGAGGTGTTGAAGGACAAGATGTATACAGATAAATCATAAATGGACCTTTTACAAGAAAACAAGAGATAAATATTTCAATATGTGTCAAGAGTTGAAACCACACAATGATTCAGACATTTCAAAATGTCAGTAACAATGAGTGTGAATTCCTTCTTTTCATATTCTAATTTGTATATACAATGTATACCCAGCCAATGGGAGATATGTTTTTAATCCACTAGAGAAGCTAGTTAGAAGCTGAGCAGATTTCCTCATGTGTCCTGGGATAAGTGTAATTGCTTAATGCAGTATTAAAGCTTAAACCTGAATAGCAGCTCTTCAGAGTTCTATACGGAGCTTGGTGTACTAGAAAGAACCTTTCTTTGGGAATCAGAGAATGTGTTCTTATCCCAGCAGTGTTACTTCCAATGTGTCCTTCAGAAAGAAGTTACTTTACCTTTTTGGCTCTGAAGAGGGAGTTTGACTAAATCAATCAATCAACAAGCATTTATTAAGCCCCTACCACGGGAATATATACTGGGAATACTAAGACAATCCAAAAAAAGCTACTTTGCAGCAGAAAAATATTGTGATGCTTTGAAGATCTTAGTAAATTCCACTAAAAAAGCCTGGAGAAATAGTACTACTATACACTAGACATCTTCTGGAAGTTTCTCACAGATCCACATCACTTTATTGTACTTAGAAATATTCATGACTTTTTTCTATTGTTCTATTTCTATTATTCTATCTTTTCTATTTTCTATTTCTATTTTTTCTATTCTATTGACTATTTTTCTATATTTATTCTATTTCTATAATTTTCTATTTTATTGACTATATTTTTTCTATTATCTACTATATAGTAGATACATTTTGAAAATAAAATTTTTCCATTGTGTGGTAAGATTATTTGTGCCACAATTTTATAATGTGAGCGACTTGATTTCAACCCAACAAATATTTATTATGTACCTATTAAATGCAAAATACTGTCCTAGGCACTAATGATAGGGGAAAAAAAACACAATAAAATTCCTTATCCTCAAGGGATTTACAGTATACTAGGGAAGGTAGAAGGAAAACAACAAAATTCACATCTGCAGATATGTCAATGGGAATTCCCAGACTTAATGTTGTAACCAAGGATCACTTACTTCCTTGTTTTACATTGTTTATGGGGATGTCTTATTAGGCCAATCATAGTAGAACATCACTAATGACTAAGAGACTGATTGGAAATCACTAAATGTGGTAGAATGGTAATTATGCCAAAAAGGTAATTAAAAATCAATGTAATAAGCAAAGAGTTAAGCAAAAAAAGCCAAGGCTCCAGCTGTATCAATTAAGCTGCTTTATGATACAATGAAAAGCAGACATCATTTGTGGCTGGGATGCCACCTAACAGTGTAATTAATGTTTTCTCATGGTTTATTTGTTGGTTTGGGAAACATCATGATGATCCTAGTACAACTGAGGCCAGATGCATTTCAGGGCTGACTTCACTACAGTGCTTTTCATTGAGGTCTTGTGAATTCATGGTTTGCAAAATTTCAGGCTAAGTGGAAGAGAGGGCTTTAATCTTGCTGTATAAATCTTATTAAGACATTAAAATTTTTGAATATTGATTTCATTGTCACTTTGGACCATAAGAATCCATTTACTTGATTCATTAAGAAAGAAACCAACAAGATTTCTTGTGTGGGTTATGAGTTAATGTAGAAGTCAACTTTTCATGTTATAGCTAAAGATTGTCAATATAGAAGGAAGTATAGAGAATTATTGAATGACTAGTTTCTTTTCTTTCTCTTTTTTAAAGAAGATTGGAGTGGGGGCTGGGAGTGGCATTGCTTTTAAGAGTAAAATATACTTCTTTCTCAGTAGAACAGATTCAAGTGAGGAGCAAAACTCGAAACTGTGAAATTTTGGGGGGAAATATTGTTGTTATTTTATTAGTAATTTGAACACAACATAGAATGAAAACTAGGTGTAAAGATAAACAACATCAGGAAAGGAATTTGTAATCAGAAAAGGAAGAATGTTTACATGGAAGTTAATTATAGCAAGTGAGCATCAGAATCTCTGGGCTGGAAGGACATTTACTCCATCTCCTACATAAAGCATGGATCATATCTAACACATGCATTGGAAAGGATCATCAGTTTAATCGAGCATTTACCTTTAGTGAGAAGGGACTCACTACTTTGGGAGGCAACTTGGTTGGGAGGCAACTTTGGAAGGCAACTTGGTCCATTTTTCAACAACTCCAATTATTAAAAAGCTCTTTTTTATAATGAAGCAAAATTTATATCAGTCCACTGCCTTCTGGAGCATATTGATGTAGCATTTGTAGCATATTGGTAGGTCTAATAATTACTAATAACTATCTCATTCCTCTCCCCTTCCTCTTTCCAGGTTTCCCTTTCACCTGGATGAATATATCCAGTTTCTCCAATTATTTATTCTTTCAGTTCAATCATAATAATCAATTTCCTTATGGCTTCACTCATCATAACGTTGAATTCCTTGACCATAACCTACCTTCTCACCACCACTACTCCATATGTATTGCCTTTCTCTATTAGAATGTAAATTCCCTTAGGATAAGGACTACCTTTCCTTCTGAATCCCAAAAGGTTAGCAATGCCTAGCATACAGTAAGCACTTAAGAAATGTTTTTCATTCATTTATTTTTTTCCAAAAATTCAATTTCATTTTATTTTTGTCTCTGAATTCCCTCTTTTTCTTCTTCTCCTTTACCCATTGAGAAAGCAAGAAAAATAAAATTTATTACAAATGTGTATACTCAAATGAAAAAAAAATTTTCCACGTTAACCATGTCTAAAAAAATGAAAGAAAAGAAAATATGCTTCACTCTACATTCTGATACTATTAGTTCTGTACCTGAACATGGATAGCATAGTTCATCATGAGTCTTGAGTTTTTGGGTGGACACAACATTACATTGATCAGAGTTTTTTAGTGTTTCTGAGTCATTCATTCATTTTGAAAAGCATAGACTACTACTCTGTTCCAGGCACTAGACTTTGAGGATAGAAAGACAATAACAACAAGAAAAAACAGTTCTTTTCCTTGACGTTACTTTCAACTGAACTCTTATGAAATGATGAATTTGTGTAAAGGCTTCTCATTCAGGGATCCTATACTTGGACTGCTCTAACTAGTCAAGTATTCATATCCCTCTTAAAATATGCTCAATACTGACCACAGTACTTTACATGTGGTTTTACCATGGTCCTGAGATTTTTACCTTCCTTGTTCTACAGTAAGTGTTCTTACTAATGCAGCTGACAATTGTATTAGGCTTTTTTGGCTGTTGTTATGCTGATGAATCATTCCAAACATGCAGTCCACTTTAAAACCTCATGCTATCTAGACAATATCAGGGCATGCAAAATGCTAGTACCAGTGTTCTTGGATCTGGTCACATCATATGTTGAGCAATGAATTCAATCTTGAGAAGCCACATTTAAGAAAATCACAAATAAAATCACAAAAACAAATAAACTACCTCTAGAAGAGGGTAACTAGGAGGGTGAGAGGAATGGAAAACATGCTACTTAAAGATTAATTGAGGGAGTAGGCTAATAACATAAAAAAGAAGAGGTAGAGGACAATCAGAGCTCTATTTTTAAGTATTTGAAGTATTCTTTCGAGAAAAAAGGGATTAAATTTATTCTGTTTGACCCCAGGGTGCTAGATTTTTTTCTGGAATAAGTAGAAAGATGTAGAGTCAAATTTCAGTGTGATGTCAGGACAGAATCCCTAATGAAGAACTGAATGTAAGTTCTTCGAAGGAAGAGACCATCTCCCTTCGTATTTTTCTCCTCTGGTGCCAGGCAGTGATTGTTTATAAATTGAAAAGTAGGAAGGACTGTGTCAGGAGTTGTGGTGGGTTTCTCCTTCCTTGAAATCTTCAGGCAAAGAGTAAATGACTCTTACTAAAACAAATTTGGGGGCATATGATGGCTAGAATCTAGGCTAGGCCTTGAAGTCCCTTACAGCTCTTATATTCTATAAATTCTATGCATTATTCACTATTGTCTAGCCATGCCTCTTGCAAATTTAATGGAGAATACATTTCTATGCCAGCTCATCTACTACCTTGATTAAGAAGACTGAGTAAAAGAGATGAATACAGCTTCAAGGAAAACCACTAATGATTTTTCTTAATGACAGACATTTGTAACCATCATCATCATAAAAAATTATAGAAAGATGAACTTAAAGGTGCCCTGCGGGGGCAGCTGGGTGGCTCAGTGGATTGAGAGCCAGGCCTAGAGATGAGAGGTCCTGAGTTCAAATCAGATCTCAGATACTTCCTACCTGTGTGACCCTGGGCAAGTCACTTAGCCCCCATTGCCTAGCCCTTTCCATTCTTCTGCCTTGGAACTGATACATAGTATTGATTCTAAGGTAGAAGGTAAGGGGGTTTAAAGAAAAAAAAAGGTGGCCTGAATTCCTGATCAATATAGGTTACACAAAAGTATAGTAGGAACTAAGCACCATTAGACACACTGTATGTTATAAAAATTTAGTACTCGGCCTCAGCCATTTCCCAGCTGTGTGACCCTGGGCAAGTCACTTGACCCCCATTGCCCACCCTTACCAATCTTCCACCTATGAGACAATACACCGAAGTACAAGGGTTAAAAAACAAAAAAAAAATTTAGTACTTATTAAATATTTTGCAACATATGGCTAGGGTGACATATTGGGATCTGAAAAGGTACTACAAGTACAAACTTTAAAATATCCTAAAGAACTCAACCAATGAAAATGAAACTTTTGGTTATTTTCTACCACATTCTCTCATTTTTCTTTTTTGGGAACAACCTCAAAAGTTAGATGCATGAAAACCCATGATATGGCTTTGTGATTATATTTGCAAAGGGAGCTCTAAATGGAAAAATTTCTTCATTGGTACAGGTCAGTAATTGATCTACAATGTATAGTCTTAGGGAGTGGGTCTTAAATTGGGGTCTGGAAACTTGTTTTCTATTTTAATTACTGTATTTCAATATAAATAGTTTCTTTTGTAATTCTATATATTTTATCATATGCATTTACAAACATTACAAAAGGGGATCCATAAATTTGAACAGATTGCCTAGGGTCCCAATATTTATGTGCCAGAGATAACATTTGATCTGTTTTTAACTCCAAGCCCAGCCTTTCACTATGCCTGACTAACTTTCTTTTTTTGCTAGTTTTTAAAAAATTATGAAAAAATTTTCCAGATTATATGTCAATATAATATTTCAGAATTCACTATCTATATTCTCTTTCTCTTTCCCACCTCTACCCCTTCCCCAAGAAGGAAATACATATTTCCATTTTTCTCATGTTGTCAAAAAAAACACATATTGCTTCCACTAGGGGAAAATTCACATTAAGGTTCTCTGAAATCTGATGCCTATTTACTTCCAGCTTAATTGGACATTACTTCATTTCATACACTGTATATACCAACCATGTCGGACTTCTTGCTGTTCTCTGAACTCAAAAAACCATTCCTCACTGCCATGACTTCTTGGTATCTGTTTTCATTTCCTTGAATGCTCTCTCTTAGTTCTGAAGCCACTACAACATGTATTTTTAACTTTCTTTCTGTATCATCTCTTTGGAAATCTGGTGAACCCAGTGGATTCTTACAGAGCTGTAATTATATGCTTTTTTTGGGGACAGGGAAGAAAAGTCATGTCTGAGAAAAAACTGCAAAGATTATATAGTAGCAACTCTTAAAAATCCACTATATTTTATTTCTACTCTTACACAGTCCTCTCCAGGTTCTCAGCAGTCCAATGACACTGACCTCTTTGTTCTTTGCATATAATACATCCTATTGCTCTGTTATGGGTATTTTTAGTGGCTGACTCCCATTTTTGGAACTCTACCCTCCTGATCTTTGCTTCCTGCCTTCTCTGGCTTTTATCAAATTTTAACCAAAGAGTCAACTTTTGCAAGAGACCTTTCTTAGTTTTCTTTAATCTTCGTTCCTCCTCACTGAGATTATCTCCAATTTATTATATATACACATATGTATTTGTGAATATGTATGTGTACATATGCAGATACATGTAAACAAGATAGATGTGTCATACATACATGGGAAAATAGTATGTGAATATGATTCTCAATATAACCCAAAGTCTAATGGATCTGTGTATGACTCTGTGTCTAGTGATACTGTATTGTTTAGAATTGTCTTAATTACTAGATCTTGATGAGGAACATCAAGATTAACCTTATAAAATAATGACACACACCTTTGAAGTAACCCTAAAGATATATCTGCATAACAGTGGTTCAGACCAGTCTTCAAAAGACCCTGAGTTTCTGTGGATAACTCCAAGATTGTCTTTCATAATTATCAAAGTCACATCCTTATCCTGGTCTTCATTCCAAGCTGCTGATGAAGAGCTCTTGCTAGGCAGAAGTTTCTCCTTTGTTGCTCAATTTCAGAGACCTCTCCCTTCTTTTTAGAATACTATCAAACCTGTAACTTCATCCTCCCTAAGGCTGGGTTCTATTCCAACCCCCACCTGTGTGTCTTATTTTCTCTCTCTTAAAGGAAATTTGCTGAGCATACTGGCTCTCTCTCTCTCTCTGTGTCTCTGTCTGTTTGTCTGCCTCTTTTGGGCTAACAGGTATAACAATGACTTTCTGGTTTTTCAGAGAAATAATTATATGGATCTTCTTTAGGGTTTCAAAGGTTGACAGATAGATGTACATGTATGTATATTTCCTTAATGTATATATATGCACATATATACATATATATGTATATATATATACACACACACATATCTGTTTTCTTTATGCATTGTTTGCATGCTGTCTCCCCCAGTAGAATATGAGGAAGTTTGATTTAATTGTCTTTCTTTAGATTCCCAGTACTTAGCACTATGCCTGGCACATATTAGGTGCTTGATAAATGCTTGTTGACTTTTGTTGCCATTTTCCTGCAAGAAAAAGAGTTAGGAAAGTAAAAAGAAAACATTTGCCATGATCTTGGGATGAAGGAAAGGTTGCTTCTTTAATTGTGTGTCTATGATTGATTATATGCTCCTTGGTCACCTGCCATAAGAGAACTGACATAGCCTTCTGTTCCATTCCAATAGCCAAGATCTTCCCGGGCTCAGTGCCCTCAAAGGGTATGGAATGCATTTCTCCTGTCACACGCCAGCCATGCTGTAGCTGTTCTGAGGCTGATGTTATCACCTTGCCCAGTAAAGCCATCCAAAATCCATTTTACATGTTGAGCTGCTTTAAATAGGGGGCTTGAAGACTAATTCAGCATTTTAATGCCAATTGCTTGATTTATATGAAAAAAAATCCTTTGTAGAAACATCACATTTCGATTAAGAGGGATTACAGCTTTAAATGTGAAATGCTTTATAGGACTAATTTATTGCTTCACTGCTGTCAGTCCCTCCAAGCAGATTTGTTCATCTGTTCCACTGACAGGCAGCCAGATTTTTGTTCTCTTCTACTCCCAATGTACCTCATCTGGACTTGAAACTTACTTGGGAGTTGAAAGATATTTTGCCAATGAGTATGGCACAAACTACAGGAGGGGGATTGCCTTTTATTTATATTTTTGAATTTCATTTATTTATTTGATTTAGTGTGTTTTTCCATGGTTACATGATTCATGTTCTTTCCCTTCTCTCCTCCCACCCCACTCCCATAGCCAATGAGCAATTCTACTGAGTTTCACATGTATCATTGATCAAGACCTATTTCCATATTATTAATATTTCCACTAGAGTGATCATTTAGAGTCTACATCCCTAATCATATCCCCATCAAACCACACGATCAAGAAGTTGTTTAACTTCTGTGTTTCTATTCCCACAGTTCTTTCTCTGGCTGTGGATAGTGTTTTTTCTCATAAGTCCCTGAGAATTGTCCTGGATCATTGCATTGCTGCTCGTAGAGAAGTCCATTATGTTGATTGTGCCACAGTGTGTCCCTTTCTGTGTATAATGCTCTCCTGGTTCTGCTCCTTTTGTTCTGCATCAATTCCTGTAGGTGGTTCCAGTTCATATGGAATTCCTGCAGTTTATTATTTCTTTTAGCACAATAGTATTTCATCACTGACAGATACCACAATTTGTTTAGCTATTCCCCAATCAAAGGGCATCCCCTCATTTTCCAATTTTTTGCTACCACAAAGAGTGTAGCTATAAATATTTTTCTAGACATATATAATACCTATTATCTCTTTGGGGTACAAACCCAGCAGTGGTATAGATCCCAATTTTGCCACATACCCTCCAAAATTATTATTTTCCTTGCTGTCATCTTGGTCAGCCTGCTAAGTGTGAAGTGTCACCTCAGAGTTGTTTTGATTTGCATTTCTCTAATTAGGAGAGATTTAGAACACCTTTTCATGTGCTTATTGATAGTTTTGATTCCTTTATCTGAAAACTTTTTATTTATGTCCCTTGACCATTTATCAATTAGGGGATGGCTTGATTTTTTTTGTACAATTGATTTAGCTCTTTGTATATTTGAGTAACTAGACCTTAGTCAGAGTTTTTTGTTATAAATATTTTTCCCAATTTGTTTCTATTCTAATTTTGATTCTATTGATTTTATTTATACAAAAAATTTTCAATTTAATGTAATCAAAATTATTCATTTTACATTTTGTAATATTCTCCTTTCCCATAGATCTGACAGGTATACTATTCCATTGATTCTCCATCTCTTAGCCAGTACCATATTGTTTTGATGACTACTGCTTTATAGTACACTTTAAGGGATTGCCTTTTAGTTATTGTGGAATTGGTAGAAGCACAAAAAGGGGGGGGGTTCCTGTATAGTCCCAAAAGAACAAATATTAAGAAACTCACTTGAAATAAGGCTAAAAGACTTCCCAAAAGTATGGGAGATGGAGTAGCAAGTACCTTAGATCTTTTTTTCCACAGTATACTATCACTGAAAGATCCCTGGTCTCAGAGGCAAAGTCTATTTTGCAGCTGCTTTTCCCTCTAATTCTATCTCCATTGGACTATATGCCTTCTCCTAGATTAAGCTGATCAACTCTAATCTCTTCACAGAGCTGCTAATGCAAGGCTTGATGGACACTTCCCTCGGTCTAGCCTCCTCTCCTCACCTCTGATTGGAAGGATGGAGAGTACAGGACCAAACTTTCCCCAATGTCTTCCTTTATAGAGGACAGAAACTGGACTTTAGGATTCATTCTACTGTATATTCAAATTTGCTATGTTGCCTGGTTCCAACTCCATTCAACAAGGTCACCACACCCCCAGCCAGTACCCCTCCCTGGTATCCCTAAAATTTCCCCCATTTTTGCCATCTCCCATTAGATTGTAAGCTCTCTGAGGGTAGGGACAGACTTGGTTTTGTGTTTTTTTTTCTTCAATTAATCATGTTCCTAGCTCTTAGTAATATATCTAGCACATAGTAGGTATTTAATAAATTTTAATTGGATTAGATTGAATTGCCTTGAGATTGCCTTGGACAAGGCAGTTAATTCATGTGCAAGATGTGCATGGCATTACTTTGCTTTCTGTGTTATAAGGTTCAAATGCGATGATATGTAGGAAAGCATTTTGCCTATAGACAAAGTTCTTTTATATATAAAAGTCCTTTTTTACCCTGTGAGATGAAAGTTATGTAGCAACCCTTGCTATTAAAGTTCTTCCAGCTTGTTGAAGAGCCTTAAGATCCTCAAGTCTGGTCATTCCTTGAGTAGAGCCTCTGCAGTTGGGAAGTACAGTACTGGGGTAAGAAAGTCCAAGACAGTTGAGAAGTAGGAATTCTTACCTTTTTAAGACAGGTAAGCAGCACAGTGGCTAGAGCACTAGACCTGGAGTAAAAAAGGCTCACTGAGTTCATATCTTACCTCAGACACCTATTAACTGTGTGACCCTGAGCAAATCACTTAACCTCTACTTGTCTCAGTTTCCTCATCTGCAAAATGGGGATAATAGTAGCACCTGTCTCTCAGTGTTGTTTTGGGGATCAAATGCCATAATATTTGTAAAGGACTTTAGAAACCTTAAGATGTGATATGAATGTTGCCATCATCATCATTATTGCCTGTGAAGGTATCTTGTCGATCTCCATGTTTTAGCTTATGGCCTTAGATAAATTGGTTTGATGTAAGGAAAAACTAAATGAGAATTAAAATATCCCGGAGTGAAAAGAGCTGCCTTGGAAACTAGTGTTCTCCTTTTCATTAGAGACAAAGGCTGGGTAGCCATTTCAGGGATGTTAGAGAAGGGATTGCTCTTCAGATGGAGGTTGTACAAGATGATCTCTTAAGCCCCTTTCCAATGCTGAGATTCTTTGATATTATAACTTTGTTATACCATGTCTCCCATTAGTTTTCTTCCATTTCCCTATTTTTCTCTTCCTTCTTTTCCTTTTTAAAAAGTATTTGTCTGTTTCTCTACCTCTTTTATAGCTTTTCATTTTCTCTGATCTTTCTCAAACAGTAGGTGTGGAGGATGGGAGAGAAGAAGGAATTAAGGACTTTAATTATCTATTCTTCTCTTTCTTCTTTCCTCTTCCACTGGCCCCACACCTACAATTGCTCTGTACCTTTAGTAGTTCATTCAGTAGTCCTCACCTAAAAAATATTCCAGACCTAACTGCATTAAAAGATGTAGGGAAAAAATAAGCAATAGATTTTTATTTTCCTATTACTGGATCACACTATCCTATTTTTGGCTGTTTATTAATTAATAGATTTATATAAGCATATGGTTCAGCTCTTACAAATTCATCATTTGCTCTAGTCTCAACTTGAGTCTTAGTAATTTATTGCCATTATATTCAACTCTTATTGAATAATCTTATAATTGATAATTATCATTATGTTCAACATTGCCATTATTTTCAACTCAGATTATCCATTAGTGACTTATACATAGTTGGTTTTGAATGCTAACAACCTTCTAATTCATGTTCAAAAAATACTGAAACTTCTATCAACTAGTCATAGTACCATGAGCTATTTGCTCATTAGTGGTCTCCAGTAGATGCTGTTTTCCAAATAACGATAGCACTTCCTTTCTATCTTGCATAACCCTTTTTTTTAGAGGTTTTTTTTTTTTGAGAGAGAGAATTTCCCAGAGCTATGAAATGAGAAAAGGAGGAATGTTGCTTCTTATAGAATGTTGTTTCTTATAATCTCATCCTTGTTCTGACCTCTATGAAACTTACATGAACTCCCTGAGAAGAAGAGGTAGAAAGATCTGATAAATTTAGCAATTAAACTTGGAAAATGTTTACCAGTCATCTGTAGGAATGTTGGAGGACTATAGATTCCACCATTCCTGCTGGATGCTGAGTTTGTAAAAATCTATGATATTTTATAGATGCTTCTTCGTCAGGAAACAAATGTATAGACTGTTCTAGCATTTCAGTATCTATATTCTTCTTAAAATGAGCTCAGAAGTGAACACAGTATTTTAGATGTGATCTTACCAGGACCCTGAAAGTTTTACCTTTCTTGTTCTCTAAAAAATATTCTTATTAATGCAACTGATAATTGCATTAGGTTGTTTATTTTGTTCTTGTTCTTGTTTTAGTTTTAGTTTTTGCTTTTGTTTGGATTGTCCCTATACTGTTGAATAATTTTTAGCTTGCAGTTCACTTTAAAACTTCACGCTAATTAGGCAACATCAAGAAGCATGGAGTGCTCAGGGAGGACTACCACCTCTGGTGTAAGGACTTGTCAAGCCTTTACCAGTATTGTTCATCCACTTTTGGTGTCCATTTGTTACCCAACTCTCATCTATGGCTCCAAGAAGCTGTAAAACTACTTCTTCAGTAGAGCTAAATGGTTGAGAATAACTGATAGGCCTCAAACATATTGATAAGTTAGGGGGATATCTACCCCATACATGTAAAGACTTTCCCCAAAAAATGGGCAGATGAGAACAATTTGTTCCAAAGGCCATGAAAGCAGCTAAAGCAGGAACTATGGAATGCTTAAAGCTTGTTCAGATATCAGACACCAAGGTCCTCCACCACTTCTCAGGTTATTGCCAGTCATCTTAACTTTTGTCTTGTTCCTGGAATTTGATGACTCTGGAAGAGAGAATGAGGTTGATGACTTTAGACATCTGTTTAACTTAAATCCATTCATACAAAAATCAGGATATCATCCTCTGATGTCATTGGTCTCCTTCAAAACTAAGGATGAACAACAATGCCTTGACATTAACTTAGAGGAAGGTCTGTAGTATAATATCCCAGGGAGTTTTCCTGGCCCACCATGGGTCACATCCCATTTTAATGAATGAATTGAATAAAATCTAAGATGTTATCCTACTCATCCAAGTTAAAACTATCACAAATTTGGAAGAGATAGATTAGAGCAAGAGTCAGCAAATTCTTACCTAAAGGCCAAATTAAGCCTCTCCTGTCTTTGTACAGTCATATTAAGAATGCTTTTTATATTTTGAAATATAATAAAACTATATATTTATATGTATAAATCATGAATGTAAAACATTCTGTAGACCATAAGGTACTACATCAGTATTATCTATCTATCTACTGATGGCATTTTATATTCAATGTTTTGTTACTGCATTATTGGTCTGAGGGGTGATGGGTGGGTGGGTAGGATAAATAAGCCATTAAAGAGCTTTTTCAGGGATTAGATATGTGCAAAAGCATAATAAGAAGGATCATGTAAGTGCCTAAGACAAGGAAAAAAAGGAGTAGAATCACTTTATAGTATAAGAGAATTTGGAAAATATCAGAATCTCATAATTGATAAATTGGGGAATGAAGGGACTTTAGAGGATATCTAGGTCTACCTACAGCTAAACAAAAATCTACTCTTACAACAAACCCCTCAATAGCCAATGAGTAAACTTTGTTTGAAGACTGATAAGGGTGTGCCAATTTTTCCTTTTAATATTCTGTGGGAGAATTTAGCCCAAGAGTGATGGGAAACTTCAAACATGAAATTATAGAGACAAAGGCAAACTAATAGGAAAATTGGGACTGTCAGAAGAAACTAATGTGAATATACCAAGAACAATAATAAATATAGATATTGAAAACATATTAGAAACCAGACTATATAAGTTTATACCAAAGGAAAAAAATAGAGAACAATGGTCAGAGGCTTTTCATAGCTATAGCTAACAGTTTTCAACAAATAGGAGATAGAGGAGATTTCAAAAGATAAAAGAGATCATTTTGATTACATGGAAATATAAGGGCTTTTACATTAGCAGAAATAACACAGCTAGGATAAGAAAAGAAATTGTCATTTGGATAAAACTGACTTTCATTTCAGATATATCTGGGAAGGATCTGATATTCATGATTAATCTAAGTGAATAATAATATCATCAATCACTTCTCAAAGGAGAGCTGTACAGTTTTAATAACTATGTATGAGAAAATCACTAATAATAAGTGAAATGCAAATGAAACAAATATGAGGCTTCATCTCCCATCAATAAATTGATTGAGATGGTCGAAGATGAGGGTAGTCAATATTGGAGGGGTTTTGGAAAGACAGGCATAACTTCTGATTGAGATGACTACATGGAAGATTCTTGCCAATCAATCCCCTCTTAAGAATATTTACTAACAATGAAGACCACTTCATGAAATTACAGAATTAAAGAAAAAAAAAACACTAAACTCCTTCATCACACAAAGATTAGCACAATGAAAGCCAAGGTCTCTCCTGGATTCAAAGCCTTACTGCAAGGCAATGGTGTTAGAGATAACAAGATTGAGGGTCTGCAAACTCTACAAATGATCAAACTGAAGCTAGTACCATTTCCTGCTACTCTTCTACGAACTTTCCATTACAAGACTAAACAAGGAAACAGATGAAGCCAATGCCTGAGGACACTCCAGGACAGTCACCTCCAAACTTTCTTTATCAAATATTTTATCAGTTAACAAAAATGTTGAGCACACCCTCCAATATTTTATATTTATCTATTTAGTACTATTGTACCTTATAAAACTTACACAAAAATAGAAATTTTGAAGGGATGAGATAAAGGTGAACTAATACTTCAATTAGTAGGTAGTCACTGGAATTTATATAGAAGGAGCATGTAATGGTCAGGCTTGTGCTTTAGCAAAATCATTTTGACAGCTTTTTGGTTGTTTGTGTTATTAATAATGCCAATAAGGTTTGTGATTTTCCTATTATTGGAAAGAAAATTCTTTTTTTTTTCTAGAAAATACATATATAGGCTAGATGATAGTACAATTTCTTGTGAGCTCCCTGAGAACAGGGAAGGTGTTTTGCCTCTTAGTCACCACAATATTTAGCAAATTGCCAGGCACATAGTAGATTATTATTATTTTTTTAAACTCTTACTTTTTGTCTTAGTAACAACTCTAAGATGGAAGGCAAATTGGGGTTAAGTGACTTTTCAGGGTAACACAGCTATGAAGTGCACATAATAGATTATTAATAATACTGTTGAGAGATCATTAGATATACCTGAAAGTAGCCAGATATCTGGCTTTAAAATAATCTTTAATGGCCTGACATCAGTGGTAGAAGAATTATGATAGATTGTCCAAGGAGAAGGGAGGGAAGGGAATGAACATTTATTAAGCATCTACTTTGTGTTGGCTTAGTGGAGAGAGTGCTGGGAATGATCAGGAAGAACTGAGTTCAATTCTAGCTTTAGACACTTACTAGCTATGTGACCCTAGGCAAATTACTTAACCTCTCTTTGCCTTGGAAGTAGTTAGTAGATAGAGCACTGGACCTGGAGTCAGAAAGACTTTAAATTCAAATCCACTCTCAGATACTGACTAGTTATGTGATCCTGGGCAAGCTACACTACTCTATTTGCCTTAATCTCTTGGAGAAATGGCATATCGCTCCAGTATGTTTGTCAAGAAAATGCAACAGATACTATTGGCATGCCATGGTTTACAGGGTCAGGAAGAGAAGATTAAACTGAACAACAATGTGCTAAGCTCTTTAATTAACAGTTAATAAACTGAGGATACAAATAAAAATTAAAGAAGAGATAGTTTCTGCTATCAAAGAGCTTATGATGTAATTTAATTCCTAATTTATTTCTTTAGAAATATTATCTCATCTGATCCTCACGAAATTCCTAGGAGGAGGTATTGTTATTATCTCTATTTTACAGTTGGAAAAATTGATACAGACAGATGTTAAGTGACTTGACCAAGGTCACACAGTAATTATGTGAGGCCAGATATGAACTTTGATTTTCTGACTTCAGTTTCATTGCTCAATTCACTGCATCATCCATCTGGTCCAGGGTTTTCAGTTTGCCTTGGATTGTTTAATGTTTTTATCAATGACTTGGATGAAATCACAGAGAGCTCGCTCATCAAAGTTTCAGAAGACACAAAGCTGGAGAAAGATCAAATACAATGAATGACACAGTCAGGATCTCAAAATATCTTGACAGACTAGGATTCTGTACTGAATTTAAGAAGAATTTAACAAGACTAAATGTCAAATCATAACATTTGCATTTTTTAAAAATCATATTCACAATTAAAAAATGAGAGAGGCATAGTTAGTCAGTAGTTTGTCTAAAAATCCTGAGGGTTTTCATGGACTACCAGCTCAATATGTCAGCAACATTGTGTGCCAGCCCAAAAAACTGATGTCAGAGAGTTCTGTGTAGCTCCTTGCAATCATGAGATGATAGATGTTCTCTGTTCTGCCCTGGTCAGACCACATCTGGAATACTGAGTTCATTTCTGAGCCTCAGAATTTAGAAAGGAATTTGATAACTCAGAAATCAAATAGGATGGTGAAAGGCCTATGGTCCAAGTCATATGAATATTGGTTATAGAAACAGTATATTTGGGCTGGGTGACAGAAGATTCAAGGAATACAGGAGAGCTCTGTGTATGTGTGTGTGTGTGCGTGCGTGCGTGCACGTGCGTGTGCGTGTGTGTGTGTGTGTGTATTTGATTGTACATCAAATGGAAGAAGGCTTTTATTTGGCTATAGAGGAAAGAACAAGGAGCACTGGGTAGAAGTTACAAGTAGGCAAGCTTAGCTTCATGAAACAACAGTGGTAACAACAACTTGTTAATTATTAGAGCTGTCCAGGAGTATAATGACTTGCCTTTGGATATGGTGGGCTCCTCTACATTAGGGGTAATCAGATAGAGGCTACATAACCATTTGTTGGATGGGTTGTGGTGGAGATTCTTGTTCATGTATAAGTTGGATTCATTGACCCCATGGTTGTCTTTCAGTTCTAAAATTCTATCATTTCATTTTCTCTCTGCCGTCTGCTATCAAGCATTGTTAATGCCTTCCTTTTCAGTGACTCTAAAGGTAATGTTCACTGAATTTTCTGAAATCTGAATTCGATGCTATGAGAAAACTGGATGTGAGACAAAAACATGTTAGACAGGAGAAAACAAGAATGGGAATATCTGAGCATGTTTGGGGTTAGTATTGGGATAGAAGTCCCTGAATGTATGAAAGAATTTAAATTTGGCTTGGGCTTCATCCTAGCCCTCTCCTTTGGTCAATTAAATGATTAATGAAGCAGTACCAAATTCTTATGTCCAGAAATTTGCAATTTACACTGTTTGCCTAGGAGCCATGGCTATAGACTACCTGAGACACTTACTAGCTATGTTTCCATGGATATGTCATTTAACCATAATTTTCTACCTCAGCTTACTGACCTGTAGAGTTAGGGAATTGGACTTGATGACCTTTGATGTTTGTTCCAGTTCTACATGGACACAGATAAATATTTTTTAATATTCAAAATTAATACAAAGTAACTTTAAGAGGGTGTGAGAGAACAGTTATATCTAGGGAAGCTTGTATAGCAAGTGTCAGGAACTTGGGACCCCAAGAGATGGAGGGAATGAGGAAGAGATTTCAAGGCTTGAGAAACAGCTTATGCAAAAGCACAGGATAATGTTTTCTATAGTTTTCTACAACAGGTAAACTAGTTTTGTTGGGGTATATAATGGATGAAGGGGAGTGATATGAAATCAGTTCAGAAGAATAGGTTGAAACCGGAGTGTTAGTGCTTTAAAGGCTGCCACTGAAGCTTTTTGAGTAAGGGGATTACATAGTAAGATCTGTGATTAAAAAGTATTCATTTGACAACTATGTGCAGGGAGATTGGTAAAGGGAGCGATATGAGGGAGGGAAAACCATACAAAATCTGTTCCACAAGTCCATTTGAAAGGTGATGTACTATGGTGATGGCCATTTGAATGACTGAGAATGCATAAATGTAGAAGATGTTATGGAGGCTGAATCAAAGCCCAACAACTATTTGGACTTGAGAGGTAAGTGATAAGAAAGAGTTAAAAATGACTCTGATTTGACAAACTTACATGACTAGAAGGATGATGTTGGGCACTCAACACAAACTGAGAAGTTTGGAGGAGAGATAAGATTGTGAATTCAATTTTAAACACTTTAAATTAGAGATACCAACAATGCAGTAATGGTATGAGAGAGACAGAGAAAGATGAGGGCAAGGTATGTTGTTTGGGAAGTCATTTACAATATGATGTAATTGTCTTTTGTAGTACTATTGTGTTATGTTTTGCTTAGATCATATCACATCTAGGACATTAAGTTCTGGGTGACACAGTTTAAGATGGGACATAGATGAGCTTGGAAATTTGGTACAGGAGTTTGAAACAATGTCTTATGAAAATTAAGAGTGGGGATATTTCACCTAGAGAAGGTAAATGGGAGGAGGCATTACCAGTTTCATATATTTATGGTACTATCCAGTCTGAAAGAAAGAATGACTTTGTTCTGAGTAATTGCAAAAGGTGGAAGAAGGATTAAATGAAAGATACAGGGAAATAGGCTTTTTGCTCATTATAAAGAAAAGCTTATCAATTATTTATTTTAAAATAGCATGGGCTTAGTGAATTTTATGGTTGTTGTTGCTAGGTGTATTCACGTAGAGACTAGAGAGCCACTCATTTGGGACACTATGGAGGAGATTCACATATCATATGGACAATAGGGCTAGGTGATCTGCAGAGTCTGTTCTTACACTGAGATTTCATGATGTTCTATTTTTTGTTTTAGTTATTTGAGAGCTACTTTTCTGGTAAGGGGAGTGATAGGCTTAAAGTAGGAATGTTTGTCTAGTGCTCAAGCCTGGCTTGGTAAATCAGAGAATTGCTTTTGGGGTCAAGAGGACCTGGGTTCAAGTTTAACCTCTGATAATGGACAGTCATTTAATCTCTTGGGGCATTATACAGCTAAGACTCCAGAAGTTACCATTGTCATTAATAAATCAAGTTTGGGAGTTTCCTCATTAGATATTTCCTCAATTCACTGATGAAGTCTCAGGTCCTATGATCTACCCACCCTTCTCCTCAAATATGGTTCTCATAGTTTGCAGAAGGGAAAACTTGGCAGGAGGAAGATTTTTAGTTGGTGATCACAATAAGCCAAGCATAAGATAATAAATCAATGTAGCAGCATTAGAAAAGTAAAAGAGAGGATATAAAGCTAGAACTAGGAAGAAATAATTACCAATATATTTTCTTATTGATTGTATGTGAGTAGGGGTGGGAAGAGATGAGGAGATAAAGATAGTCTGCATGGCTGGAAGAGGATGGCATAACTGTTAGAAATAGGCAAACCAGGAAGGGAGAGTTGGTGAGAAAAGGATTCACTGCCCCTTTCAGCTTGGAATGTTTGGGGAAAGTATTGGATGCTAAGAACTGTGTGGCATATGTTTGTAGTTTTTAAAAAATGGAGACCCATGTGGCAAGTAGGTAGTTCTATTCCCCAAACCTGTATAGAAAAAGTATGTTTCTCTTGGGGAATATATTTCTCACAATGAAAATAAGTGAATGTTATTAAATGATATTTACAAGTAGATTCCCATCTTCTAAACTGGTTTAGGTTTGGAAATTAACTTATTTATTCAGCAACTTAATAAAGAAGTAATTTTATTTTATAATGTGCCATAAAAGTATCTCTAATTGCTCTCTAGTTACCTAATAGGAGAAGAAATGGGCCAAACTCTTCATAGTCCCTTACGTTGGCTCAAACCTAACTTTATAGATACATAGAAGGACAGACAGGCAGACAGATAGATACATAGATAAATTATATTCCTTACCTCACTGTTGCTAATGGGGCAAACTCAAAACTATTCAAACTCAAAAATTTCAGTTATCTTTAGCTCCTCATCTCTTCCCACCCCTACACATATATAGTCAATAAGAAAATATTGGTAATTCTTTCTTCTATTTCTGGCTTCATATCTCCTCTTCTGCTTTTCTAATGCTGCTACATTGGTTTATTACCTTATGCCTTGCTGATTCTTCCTCCTGCAAACTGTGGCATTGATATTTGGGGAGAACGATGGGCAGATTTGAATCTCATCTTTGCTGTATCACCTTAATTGGGATGGGAAGGATTTGGGGTTGAGTACAGGAAAAGATTAATGACTTCTGTTTTAGACATTTTGAATGTGAGATAACTATGGGACATTAAGTCCAACAGATACTTCATGATTCAGAACTGGAGCTCATGAAAAATCAGATATTTAGAGCTTATATAGAGACCAGCTTTTGTTCCTCCTCTGATCAGAAATCTTCACTAGCCTCCTGTTGTCTAACTAATAAAATTTGGGCTTTAATTTTAATTTAAATATTTATTTTCATTATACATTTGTTATTTCTTACTTTCAATAATTGACCAATCCCCAGAGGAAAGCAGTCAGGATGGTGAAGGGCCATGTCATAAGGATCTGTGGAGAAACTAAGCATGCTTAGCTTGGAGAAAGGAAGATTCTAGCATTCTGGAGGAAGGATGAGACTTATTCTGTTTGGCCCCAGATGTCAAAGCCAGGAGCCAAAGGTAGAAATTACAAAGAGGCAAATTTAGGTTATATATCAGGGAAACTCCCTAAAAATCAGAGCTGTCCAAAAGTGGAAAGGACTACTTTAAGAGGTGTTGAGTTTCCCCTTTCTTTGAAGTCTAAGCAAATAGATCAGGGGTCGGCAGTGCATGGTTCTTGAGCCATATATGGCTCTTTTGAGGGCCAGATATGGCTCTTTCTGAAGGAGCCATAAAGTCAATTTTTTTTTTCAGGCGCTGTTATAGGAGCGCGCTGTGAGCACTGTACGGCTCTCACGAAATTACATTTTAAAAAATGTGGCGTTTATGGCTCTCATGGCCAAAAAGGTTGCCGACCCCTGAAATAGATGATCTCTGTCTATATTATAGTGGGGATCACTTTTGTGATATAGGTTAGACTAGATAGCTGCTGTGATCCCTTCCAATTCTCAAATTCTGTGAGTCTCTGTTTCTATGAACCTGGATAAGTAACTTAACTGTGAGAGGCAACTCCCTCAGACTATGAGTTGAAAAAAAAAGGTTCCAGTTTGCTTGGGTAGAAGGAGTGTCTTCATCTGTGAGTTCCCGAGGCCAATAAAATCACAATAAAAAACCTTTCCCTATGGAAATGCCAAAAAGAAATTGTCTCCTTTCTGGAAGACTAGATATATATCATGAAGTGAGATTAGTAAATTTTTTTTATCATTAATTTTGACTGTGGAGCAAAATTTATTTTTCTTGTGAAAAAGGGAATATTTAAAGCTGAGAAAAGGAATCGATATAGGGAAGATTTGGTGATTTCATTTCGTATGTCACGTTCCTTATCAGTCAAGCACTCTTGTTGCAAAAAGGCAAGTATCACAGTTGATATAGTTTGGCAAAACAGTTCATAAGCACAGATGTCTGGGCGTTCAAACATCGTGTAACCAAAATCTGCATGCTTCCCTATCCCCCATCTTTTTTTCATTTATTCCTATTAAAATCCTTCCCATCTATCCTGGTGCAGCTAAGGTGCCAAGTCTTGCATGAACCCACTTCACTAAAATTTCTACTAATTAGAGCTCTTATGTCATGATGTGTCTCTCCTTTGCACTTAATGTGTTTTAATTTTTATATTATTATTTGGTTATACATGTGCCTGGCTTTTTTTTTAAGATTATAAGCTGCTTGAGGGCAGTGACATAGACCTCTTTGTTTCCTCAGTTACTTTTCCAATGTGTAACTAGAAGTGTGTAGGAGTTCTCTAAGGCCATACCAGCAGAGTATAAGCTTTCTCAATTTCTCCCAAGATGGGAAAACTCCAAGTTTGGAGCAGTTCATAGACTCCACCCACTGTTTTAAGACAAAGCTAGTAAGGTGGGAAAGAGCTCTTCTTCTGAATGCGAGTGATCAGGTGATTAATATTTTTGGCCATGGTAACCCATGAAGTATAAATAAGCATAAAACACATCTTGACCTGTGAAGGTCCCTTTTGCTTTCTTGATAGGAGAGTGGGTAGGAGAGGACAAAACATGCAAAGAATTAATTATTAGAGCCTTTATAAACAATAAATTAACTGTGGGTTTTTGGGGGGCTGGGAGGTGGAATGGGAGTGTTCAAAGGTGTGGCTTTACTGGTATAGAAATTCTCTCTATACCAATTTATATTTTTGATTTTTTTACACTTACTAACACTTTATTTCTTTTTTTAAAAACATTTATTAATATTCATTTTTAACATGGTTACATGATTCATGCTCCTACTTTCCCCTTCACCCCCCGCACTCCCCCCACCCATGGCTGATGCACATTTCCACTGGTTTTAACATTTGTCATTGATCAAGACCTATTTCCAAATTGTTGATAGTTACATTGGTGTGGTAGTTTCCAGTCTACATCCCCAATCATATCCACATCAACCCATGCGTTCAAGCAGTTGTTTTTCTTATATGTTTCCTCTCCTGCAGTTCTTCCTCTGAATGTGGGTAGCATCTTTACCATAAGTTCCACAGAATTGTCCTGGGTCATTGCATTGCTGCTGGTATAGAAGTCCATTACATTCGATTTTACCATAGTATATCAGTCTCCATGTACAGTGTTCTTCTGGCTCTGCTCCTTTCGCTCTGCATCAGTTCCTGGAGGTCACTCCAGTTCACATGGAATTCCTCCAGTTTATTATTCCTTTTAGCACAATAGTATTCCATCACCAGCATATACCACAATTTGTTCAGCCATTCCCCAATTGGGTGATTTTGCTTAAGTGAATGTCTGACTGTGTTACCTTCTTCCCTTGTCTTCAATCAAATCCATTGGCTCCCTATTACCTCCAGTATGAAATATTAAATCCTGTTTTATACTCAAATCCCTTCCTGATTTATTCTAACCCCTGTCAGATACTCATGGATCCAGTGACACTGGTTTCCTTGTGGTTCCAGGAACAAGATATTAGATCTCAGTTTTCTCACCATTTTTTTTTCACTACTGACTTTAAAACTTGGAATATTCTCCCTTCTCACTTTCACTTCACCTCCTGAGTTCTCTGGATTCTTTAGCCTCCTTTAAGACTCAGCTAAAAAACTCATCTCCAGAACACCTTTCCCAGTCAATCCCTCTTAATTCAAGTGGCTTCTCTCTGTTGATTATTTCCTATTTAGCCTACTGTAAATAGCTTCTTTGTACATAGTTACTTATATGTTGCCTCTGCTGTTAGAATGTAAGCTCCTTGAGGGGAGCTACTACCTTTTGTCTTTCTTTTCTTTTCTTTTAAATCCTTATCTTCCTTCTTAGAATCAATACTGTGTATTGGTTCCAAGGCAGAAAAGCAGTAAGGGCTAGGCAATGGGGTTTAAGTGATTTGTCCAGGGTACCACAGCTAGGAAGTGTTTGAGCTCAGTTTTGAACCCAAGACCTTCTGTCTTTGGGCCTGGCTCTCTATGCACTTAGCTACCCTACCCTTTGTCTTTGTATGAGTAGAGAATTTATCCTAGTGTCTGACACATAGTAGGAAATTAATAAATGTGTATCGATTGATTGTTGTACAATTTAGTCTTTAAAAAAATACCTTACCTTCTGTCTTAGAATCAGTAGATTCCAAGGCAGAAAAGAGATAAGGACTAGGTAACTGGGGATAAGTGATTTGCCTAGTGTCATATAGCTAGGAAGTATCTAAGGCTGGATTTGAACTCAGGAACTACCATCTTCATGTCTGGCACCTATCTAATGAGCCACCTAGCTGCCCTTCTGCAACTTAGTACTAGGCATAAGACTAGTACTTAGGACACTGTGAGATTGAGTGACTTACCCAGTCTCACACATGGGCAATTCGTGGGAGAGGAAGGATGTGAATCCTAGGTTCTATGAATCCAAGCCCAGCTCCATGGCTACCATGTCACACTGCTTCTCAACTGTTGGTTCTCTTAAGAGTGCAATCTGTATTATAATCTATGCATTAATATAGGATCATAAATTTAAGAATGAAAGAGACTTTTATGATCAGCTAGTCCAGAGGTATCCAACTCTTGGTTGTGAGTACAGCAGAAACCAGAATAAAATATAATTGGGAAATGTTTAACAAAATAAATAAAAATATAACACAGAAGATATACTGTTAATTTGTAGTTTTCTAGGTCAATATACCACCTCCAGGGATCTGTCTCTATTTGAGTTTGACACCATAGATCTAGTCCATTTTCTTTGTTTTATAGATAAGGAAAGGAGAGCCTTGAGTGATATAGTAACTTGCTACTCAGGTAGCACATGGAAATGGATTTGTGGATAAGTACTCCAACTCTAGATTTGATATTTTTTCAAAATAATATAGTCAAGAATAATAATTGATACTTCCCCAACTTCTACTATAATGCTTGTGCATGTTTATTACTTTGACAGTCTCCATATTCATTCAATATATTTCTAATTAATATTTAAAATAATTCTTGATTCTCAATTTAGAGAATGTCATATAAAATAATCTCAGACTTATATGTTTTTTTTAAACCCTTGTACTTTCGGTGTATTGTCTCATAGGTGGAAGAGTGGTAAGGGTGGGCAATGGGGGTCAAGTGACTTGCCCAGGGTCACACAGCTGGGAAGTGGCTGAGGCCGGGTTTGAACCTAGGACCTCCTGTCTCTAGGCCTGACTCTCACTCCACTGAGCTACCCAGCTGCCCCGACTTATATGCTTTTAACATACTTTCCTAGCAATAACTCTCTAAGGTAGGAAAGGCAGTTTTCATGCCTCCATTTTGCAGAACAAGAAACTGAGGCTTACAGAAGTTATGTAACTTGGCTGGGGTCCTAAAACAAGTAGGAAACCCAGATTTTAATTCTGGTCTCCAGACTCCAAGGCTAGCACTATTTTCTTTATTTTTTTTTATTTTTTTTTTTAGGGCAATGGGGGTCAAGTGACTTGCCCAGGGTCACACAGCTGGGAAGTGTCTGAGGTCAGATTTGAACCTAGGACCTCCTGTCTCTAGGCCTGACTCTCAATCCACTGAGCTACCCAGCTGCCCCCGCTAGCACTATTTTCAATACTTTTCAGGCATTCCATAATAGTACTCTTAATAAGCAAACTCTGTCTAATGACAAATGTGTTGACATATGCCTGGGAAAACCTGAATCAAATCCAAGTTGAAATTCTTGTGTTAAATGAAACCAGAAAGCATAAAGTACTTGTACCCCTGTGTATGGATAGCCATACTGCTCTTCTCAAAAAAGGAAGAGGAGTTGGCTTCTTCTTTTGCTCAAGGTCAGTAAGACATTATTTCAAAAGGTATTTGGTCAATTTATATTGAAATGATTGAGATAAGTGTATGCAAATGCATCCCCATGATGATGCAGTAAGTAAAGCTTATGGACCAGCATCTTTTGTAGAGAAAGAAGTAAGCTTTACATAGAAACCAGCTACTCTGTGAGCATTAAATATTTGCATAAAAACATCAAAGACAGCACAGCATTTTCCTCCTCATGGCAGAGTTAAAGGTAAAAGTGAATTAAAAACAGAGTATTCAGACTCTGACATGCAGCTGGATGACAGCTCTTTAATTATGTGTGTATGTATATTTGCATATATCTATGAATAATACTACCTATCAACAGATCTCTTGATCTATATAAGTATGATAGGCATTGAGTATGGACGGTGAGCTGGGCTCAGAATTCATTAAGTAGCTCTCAGGTAGGAACATATTTAGTGTAGCATCTTCAGTAATTTCAAGCTATCCAAGACCACAGAGGATATTTTATCACTTAGATGGCCCAATGGAGAGAGCATTGAACATAGAGTAAGGTAGACCTTAGTTCAAAGCCAGCCTCAGACACTAGTTTGTGTGATTCTGGGAAAGTCACTTAACTATATATTTCTGCCTCTGTTTCCTTATCTATAAAATGGAAAAAACAAAACAATAGGACCTATTTCTCATGGTTGTTATGAGGATAAAATGTAATCATATTTGTAAGATACTTTGTAAACCTTTTATAAGTACTGCTAATTATTACTAGCATCATTATCATTACTAACATATTCTCTTGTTCATGGTAAATCAAAGCTAAAGGTAAGTTAAAAGACAATGGAAAGATTTAAGGTGTGTAAAAGTAGACTGTGGCAAGTTAGCACTGAGGACTCTCATTCAGTGGCAGGTAAAGTAATCCTAGAATACCTTTCTTCCTTTTATTTCCTCCATGGATTTTTCTCTAGTGTAAGTGATTATGTGTCATCATTCACAACATGATAAACATGGAAATATATAGTATGGTAACATGTGTACAATCCATGCCATCTTGGGGTGATAGGAGAGGTAGAAGAGAGGAAGAGAACATGGATCATGAAATTCCAGAAAACAATTTTTTTAAAAAATCCCTTACCTTCTGGCTTAGAATTAATACTATGTATTGATTGTATTATGTTTATGTATGTATACACATATACAATACACAGTATTTAATATTGAAATATTGCATACTATGTATTAATTGGCAGAAGAGTGGTAATGGCTAGGCAATGGGGATTAAGTGACTTGCCCAGGAAAACAGCTAGGAAGCATTTGAGGCCAAATTTGAATCTTGGACCTCCTGTCTCTAGGCTTGATTCTCAATCCACTAAACTACTCAGCTGCCCCCTCAGAAAACAATTATTAAACACTGTGTCTACATGTTAAAAAATAAATGGAGGCTCTATGTGATCAATATAAAATAAAATGAAACAAAGCAATCCTGAGAACCTGTATGAACCTGGGAAAAGGAAGAGGACCATTTGGGTGTTGATGGATGGAAGCCCAAGTGAGTTATTGACTTTCTTGAGGTATTTAAAAGGGAAAAAGGAAGATTCTGTTTAGAACATTGAGGGGTTTCTCTATGTAAGACTTTTGAAAAGTCATGGATAAGAATCACCTTAGAGAGAACTTGGAGGGGTTGCAATCTAGACTGATGAAAGGAACATTGAAATGGATGAAATCATGCATCTCTAAAAATGACTCAACTTTTTCCATCTGTCTATTTTCCATCTTAATATGTTACACAGAGATTACTAGCTCTCAAAATCCTTAAGATATCTTTATGATTTTTGTATATTTAATGTAGAAGTTGCAACTTGGATCCCATTCTGGAGGAAAGGTAGTTGTTGAGGGGAGCCTAGTAATAGAAAAGGGAAGAGTGTTTAAAACTTACTTAGGGCTCCAGAGACTTAAAGATGGAAGACCATGAGGCATGGGAGAGCCAGCTGGGGCAAAGAGGAGCAGACCTCTCTGGAATGTGTGTGTGTCTGTGTGAATGTGTGTGTATTTCATAGTATTCTAGATTATACATTCAGAGTTAGAAGAGATTTTAGAGATGAAGAAAATGAAGAGATATGCATTGACTTGCCTAAGATCACACAGATATGTGAGACTTGAACTCAGACTTTTTGATTCCAGAAAGAGTACTTATTAATACCAATTAATCCCTATTAATACAAATATTATACTAGACTTTATAAAAGGTGCCTCCTCCTCCCCACTGATATTTTACTCCTTTCTTATTGGAATTAGTGTTAGGTGGTGTTAGGGACAATCACTTTAGAGAGTTAAATTAAATTCGGTTAACACCCTCAAGACATTTGCCTAATGAAGGACTTTTTTCCCCTTATAATCTAACTCTTCACCCACCCATCCAAAAACATTTTCCTAAAAGTGTGGATAGGTCTTGAGAGAAACAGTATTTCAAAATATTTTTAGTTTTACTATAAAGGAGATTTTAAATGTTTTCACAATAAATGTTTCTGTGGTATGATTTAGCCTCTCGGTTCTTATGCTCAATTAGGTTGCACCTTGAGAGACAGCAGAGAAAGTGACTGATTTTTTTTTTATTCCCCAAAGCAGCAAATATTATACTTATCAAATATTAGCTCCTCAAATATTGATTTTATATACTTCTTTGTTTAGCTGCTTCTTTAATCTAGTAGTAAGAACTTGGGCATTTGGGACTGTTTTTGTTCAAAACATCCTGTTTTCACTTTGTAGCATCTGGTTTTTGTACTAGATTTTAAAATTCTTCCTTTTGGGGAATTTGTGAAGCTTTGGAGATGTCTCATTTCTCAGCTTCTAAACTTTCACTAAAAGATCTCTTAAGCCTCCCTAGTTACCTGATAAACCTGCTGAGATGGTTCTCAGTCTCATCTCTAAGGTGTTATGTTAGATGTATTTGTCTGCCATATTAAGCCTTTTAGAACCATACAGCTTCCACACAGCTTTCCTGGGGTTATCTTCTTGTATATCAGAATGAAGGTACAGCTTTTCAGCTTGTGACTTTTTTTGCAAAGTTATGCCCAGGTATGTCTTCTCTTCATTCTTTGTTCTATCTTCCATTTTTATTATTCCAAGTCAACAGTTTTTGTTTTACTTTATTTTGACCTTTTCATATGTATATTCTTTTGACAAAGCCACTTGTAATACAAAGGCCCTGAATACATTTTGGGGATTTTAATTTTTTTTAACTTGCCTTATATTGATATATTTGGTTTTAATCTCACCTAAGCCTCCCAATGTGTTCCTTCTCTCTCTACCTTTTAGAGAGGTAGCTATTCCTTATAAATAAAACAAAAACAAAAGAAAGTTCAGAAAAAACTAAACACATTTTAAATGCATATATATGAACTATATATACACACATATATAAAGTTTAATATTATTTACAATGAAAATCCGCTGCCTTAGCAAAGAAAGTAGTTGTAGATGATTTCTTCTGTCCCTTCTTTGAGACCAGGCTTAGTTATTATAATTTTGTGTTTGTTTTTGCTTTATTTCACTTTGCATCAGTTCATATAAGTCTTCCAATACATTTCTGTATTTATTATATATATTATCTAATAGTATAGTAACATTTCACTGTGGAAATTTTTTGAACTTCCCTTGATTCTTTCCAGAGGCTGGAAGCTATATCATATTACTAACTCTTTGGTTCATCCCCATCAGGGAATAGGGACTTAGTGGAAATCAAATATGTCCCATTCAAGTTCATTTCATAAACAATCATTAAAACATTCAATATGTATAATTCATTGTACAAAGTACTGGGAGAGATATAAATGAAAATGAGACAGTCTTTGAGTTCAGGGGGACCAATATCTGTAACAGAATTAGGAATGTATATAGATAAATTATCATTCCAATATCCATCATGATCTGGTTTAACCCTCTTTCTTCCTTACCTTGAATTTGGATATGAGGATGGGGAGAAAAGGAAACAAAAAATATCATATATAATATCTGTCATTGACTACCTTCTCCTCCATAATTCTCTCTTCTATCTAGGTTTTCATGACATTCATTTCTTTTGGTTCTCCCACCTAATTGACCATTTCCTTGGGCTTTTCTTCAGAATTATCTTTCATATCATTTCTCTCATGAAAGTACTTCAAATCCCTTTTTCTAGTCCATTTCTCTTTATTTTCTCTGAGCAACTTCATAATCCCTCTTTTTCAGTTATTTTTATGTAGATGCCTCATATAACAATATATCCAGACTTATCCTCTTTCCTGAATTCTACACTCACATTGTCTATTGGACATTTCAGTCTGATTTTCCCTTAGGCAAACTAAACTCAGCATATCCAAAAGAAAATTATTTCCTTTCTCTAAACTACTCTTTTTCCTACCTTTCCTACCTCTCCTGAGGACACCACCATCCTTCTACTTTCTAGAGTATGTAACCATAGAGCAAGCCACAGCACCTTATTTTTCACTCCAAACATCCAATAATTTTCCAAATCTATCACTTTTACCTTCACAACCTCTTACATATATATATATA
>NC_058130.1:664604782-664643018 GCF_016433145.1 Gracilinanus agilis | reverse complement strand
ATATATATATATATGTATGTATATATATTTATATATGTGTTTGTATGTGTCTGTGTGTGTAGACAGATGAATAGTTAGTCGAAAAGAAAGCATTTAGATATCTCCTGAATTCACCC
This sequence comes from Gracilinanus agilis, assembly GCF_016433145.1. Taxonomy (NCBI): domain Eukaryota; kingdom Metazoa; phylum Chordata; class Mammalia; order Didelphimorphia; family Didelphidae; genus Gracilinanus; species Gracilinanus agilis. The sequence goes on along the minus strand of NC_058130.1, from coordinate 664,642,902 downwards.
TGTAAAAAGAAAGTTGCTGTGGGTAGAATATACAAATGAAGAGAAATGTTATATAATATTATATTTTTTATATTATAAAAATTACATGTAAAAATGAATACACATCCCTGTCTATAGCCTTTTTTGTTAAAATGAAAGCTGTTTCAAGACAAGGGTTCTCTCTTTTTTTTCTATTGGTATCCTGATCACCTAGAATACAACTTAGTCTATTGTAAGTGCTTAATAAATGTTCTTTTGTTCATTATCCATATACCAGAGTGTGTCCAGAATTGACTTAATGGTGAAGAGACCCATTTTAAATATCTTTTTCACTTCTTCCCATCCCAATTCAAGTTTAGCTAATAATAATTCATTCAAGCAGTTTGATAAGTGTTCTGGATATAAATACTTGATGTTTATATGGTCCTTTATATACATTAACTCTATTAGTTCCTACAGCTAATTTCTCAAAGTTAGATCTGTGATTTCATGGGATAGGGAACTCTTAGTGAGGAATTTCCTAATCTAGAAGAAATCAACATCCTCTTTGGAAGCTCAGACCATTTGGGAAACATCTATTCAGCTACAAAGTGCACTTGATAGAGTTCTGGGCCTGAAATCATAAAGACCTGAGTTCAAATCCAGATTCAGACATTAATTATATAACCTGGTATAAGTCACTTAAACTGCCTGTTTCCTCTGATGCTAAATAGAGATAATAATAGTAGTAAATAAACATTTATTAAGTACCTGCTTTCTGTCAGGCACTATGCTAAGCTACATAAAATATATGAAATTACAAATGACAATAACTTCCCTCAAAGAGCTCACAAACTAATGGAGAAGATAAGAAGCAAACAAATATGTACAAATAAGCTATTCATATAATTAACAGGAAGTCATTAACAGAAGGAAAGCACTAGAATTGAGGGGTTGGCAAAGACTTCCTTTAATAGCACTGACTTCCCTAGGGTTTCTGTGAAGATCTAAGGAGGTAATTTTGTAAAGGGCTTAAAACAATACTTGGCACACAGAAGGTACTTAAATTCACATTTCCTTCCCTTTCTTTTCCTAGGAGACTTTGCCTAGTGCACAGAAATTTTAAGTAACATTCTCATCTTCATGCAGCCAGAATATATCATATCATAGGTTGGACTTGAACTCAGGTGTTTCTGGCTCTAAGGCTGGCACTTTATCTACTTCATCATGTTGCCTCTCTATTGTAAAGATTACCGCCCCCCCAATCTGTAGATGCCAAAGGTCAGAAATGTTAAATGGTCATGCAGCCACAAAATATCACAACTAGGAAGTGAACCCAGGTCTCAATTTTCTACTAATTATACTGCCTTACATACCTAAAAGGAAGAAGAAGTCTTTAATGGCCAAATTTCAACAACGGTACCAGGATTTAAGAAACATTTGAAATTAGCAACATCTCTTTTGCTCCTTTCAATCACATAAAATGAACAGATAACTACTCTATCTGGGCAACTAGGTGGCACAGTGGATAGATCACTAGACCTGGCATCAGGAAGACCTGAATTCAAATCCAGCCTCAGATTTACTAGCCATGTGACAAGTCACTTAACCCTGAATGCCTCATTTTCTTCACCTGTAAAATGAGGTGGAGTAGAAAATTGTGAACCATTTCAGTATCTCTGCCAAGAAAACCCCAAATGGAATTATGAACAAAACAGAAACAACAATCTACTGTAAGTATAATGTTTGCCTTGTGTGAGAGGTTAATGAATATCATCTCGACCACTTGATGCCTTTCATCCTCCATCATCCCCTTCATCTATATACAGAGCACAATCATGCCCTTAATGCTAGGTTAGAATCTAAATTCACTTTGTAATTCTACTGATTCCTAGTTGGCCATGTAGTTGGAGTAGCTCATTCAGACCACCCTGGCCAGGAGTTGGCTATTAATGATATCTGCCTCCCACATCAGTAGCTGAGATATAGTCCAGAATTCTGTTGGTGAGCTGCCTCTCCAAATTTTGGTCTCTTGCTCCCTTTCCCATCTGTGTGTAGCATCCCTCATCCATTTTCCCTGCCTCTGACATTTTGTTTTCCTAAGCAAGACATCACAGTCTGACTAGATTCAGCCTGCCGTGTTCTTAAGCCTGACTCTGGATTTCCATTTCTGCTTCTTAACAGTTCATATCTCTGTTGGGTTCTCCCAACAATGCTACAACATGGCATTGTGAATATTATTATCCTCATTTTACAAATGAAGTTCAGAAATGGGAAGTGATGCTCAGAGCTAGGGGAATCAAATATACAATAAATAATAAATAATCAAATATTAATGATAAAATTTGAACGCAAGGCACTTCTTCACTCCAAACTCAATATTTCTCCACCTTTTCCTTGAATTTTTCCCATTTCCCCCCTTGAAACAATTCCTACTATATACTCTTTGCATCAGCTCTTTGATAGTTTTAATCCTGGATTCTACTCTATTCCTGGCTATCATTGTTCAAAAAGGACTACTTATTCTCATTTCTGAATTTTAGCATAAAATCAAACACTTCAATTATTCTAGTAAGAGATTTTTTTAGTTTAAATTAAATAAGCTTTGAATATTGTCAGACTTTCTTTTTTTTAAAGAATTCTTCCCCCGTGACCTTGTGCAAGCCCTATTATTTATTTATCTATTTTGCTTGCCAGCATGGATCATTACTAAGTGTTGGTTCCAAGGCAGAAGAGTGTTAAGAGTTGGGCAGTGGGGGTTAAGTTCCTTGCCCAGGGTCACACAGATAGGAAGTGTCCACCTAGCTGCTGGTTCTTAAAAGAGGGTGAAGTAAAGGACTTCTGAGTCTTCTTGTGACTGAATCTGTTCCCTTTCTGCAGCAATATCAAACCCTAGAAATGTGTGCAGACAACAGAACTGAGTGATGTCTTGTCAACCATCCCTTCCCTCTTACAAGGATTATCTTTTTTCAGACTACACTTTGGACACAGAGAAAATCATAAGTCTAGAGCTGAAAGGGATCATCTAATATAAACCCACTAATTTTATATTTGTAGATGATCAAATTGAGACTCAGAGAGAATATGACTTACCCAAGATCACTTTGGTGGTAGACCCAGGATTTTGGCTACATTTGATGTACACCATTTCACTCCAAGCTAAATCCCCTTACATTACTAATGAACTGAATATTAATACCAGATGTTAAATGGCAGCAGCCCAAGAATGTTGGGCCAGGAGCTAAATAATGCCAATGAGATATCAAATTGTGAGAACCTACAAATACAAGGTCATAGTTAGGAAGCTGGTTACTGTAGATAGAGGCATGTGTGCAACAGAGAGCCAAATATAGTTCAGATTGTAAGAATCCATGAAGACAAATGCTGGTTGCAAGATTAGCATCCACAACTTTACTAAAATTGCAGGGGAAAGGCATGCAATAAATGAGGAATTTGGACTAGCACCTCTGATCCCAACATTCATGGGTAGTTCAACACTTACCATCCAACAGATTTATGGTTACTGACCCAAGGATGAGACCCAGTTCTTCTCTACCCTAGTTATCTACATCTTTCTGAGTTTGGGCAAACAAGGATTCCAGATATGTGGTTTAGGAATATGTGGATAATCCAAGAGCCAGAGTAGTGATAGTTTTTGATTGTTTGTGTAGATTTGGCTAACTTCCCACTAAGGTTGCCCAGATGGAATTCTGATCATGAAGCATACATAGTCTGCCATCACCATTTTAGATCCACTTCTTTTTATTGGTTAATCTTTTCTAGTCTTATTATTGAAGTTTTTAGTTTTATAAAGTACTCACATCTGTATTAGGTATAGCCTAATATATAGTATACACCACATTTTAAGTATTTAAGCAAAATTTTCTAATGCTCTGGATGAGTAGATACTGTGATCATGAAGCATTTTTAAAATGGGAATCAAGCAAGTTGTACACTAACCTTTAAATAATTTGTTGACGTGAAATTCACTAGATGGCAATCTTGTTCTCAGTATGGCAGAAGTTGAGTGATTGACAGAAGTTTCTCATTTGTTCAAACAAATTGTAAATGACCGCATTAGAAGACACAAGCAGAGTAATAAATGTAGAGAGTGATTTAAGACTAGGTTCTTATAATGCCAGTCTCTTTCAATTTACAAATCTAAGTAGTATGTTTCTCCATAAAAAGTACATGTTAATGCAAAATAGTGTCTCCTTAAAATGTCAAGTTGTATGAATTACTGAGATGGGCCTGGTGGCTTGTTTTTGTAAATTTTTTTTATTTTTTTATCTCAAACATAGCCATTAGTTGTTTTAATGGTAACAAATAATGGGTATGCTTTCTGATGTGATTATTAAAATTATTTTGTTTAATAGTCATATGGGTCTTATATATTTTATTCATGAGAAAAAAGTAGACTGAAGTTAGCAGGATTACATTTGCACTTGGATTTTTTTAGATTGAGATAGATGGCAGGAATTGGATACATTAGAAAATACTTTTGTCTCTGTCCATTTAATTGCTAATATAAGTGAATACAAGATGTCTATTTTCTATTTGTTGCTTCTAGAGGTACATAATACACTGAACACTTACTTTGATGGTAGTAGCAATAGAACTAAATTCAGTACAAGGTAGACAATTGGGAGAAGATTTACTGATGTAGCAAAATGTCCTCATTTTAATGTGGTCTGATTTGTGGTAGGTTGGTAGCACAGTTATGGAATCATGAAGACCGGAGTTCAAATCCATTCTCAGACACTTAATAGATATGTAACCCTGATCAATCACTTAATCTCTGTTTATCTGTTTCTTGATTTATAAAATGAGTATAGTAATAACACCTACCTGGTGTGGTTAGCAAAGTATTTTATAAATTTTATCTCATTTGATCCTCATAATATGATAAATGTTTATTATTTACTATATGAGCACCTATATAACATATATTTTTTTGCTATCTCAGAGAGGAGAAAGGAGAGGAAGAAAGGGAAAGAATATGGTTTGCAAAATGGCAGAAAATGTTTTTTAATTGTATCTATATGTAATCTGGCAGAGAAAAATGTAATAAAATAAAAAATAAAAATTATGGATGAACTCATGACCCATAGGTACTCCATATGTGGCTAAAATCACAGATCTGAGCTAAACAAAAGAAATAAAATAGATTTCAATCCCAAGTATTTATTACATGCCAAGTAGACAGCTAAGTGGTATAGTAAATAGAGCACTGGGATTGGAATCAGGGAGATGCATCTTTATGAGTTCAAATTAACCTCAGACACTTACTAGCTGTTTGACCAGCTAGTAAGCCACTTAACCCTGTTTGCCTCAGTTTTCTCATCTGTAAGATGAGCTGGAAAAGACAATGACAAACCATTTCAGTATCTCTGCCAAGAAAATCCTGAAAAGGGCTCAAGAAGAGTTGGACATAATTGAAATGACTGAACAACAAAAATGTAACAGGTACCATGCTTAGCACCCAGGATACAGATAGGAAAAACCTTCTTCTGTGAACCTTCCTGAACTTTCCTTATATGTACTCCTTTTCCTTATTAGTGTCTGAATTCCCTAATAGCAGGAACTGTTTCTCTTTTCAGTTTATTTCACTAGTGCTTCACACAATACCTAGCACATATTAAGTAATTAGTACATTTTTTTGTCATTAATTAGTACTCAGTAAATATTTGTTGAATTAAAGTGAATGGAAGGCTGCCATTGTTGATAAGAGGACCCCGGTATGCTACTTTGCTTTGACTTGAACCATCCTATTTCTTGCCAGATGTTTCTCTCTCACTGGCTGCTGTTTTCCACCTGTCTAAAGAACCTCTGAATTGCTTCAGCCTGAAGTCACACTAAATACAAATCCATTTTTCTTCACCTTATTTTTGTTTTTGTTTTTGAAGTTTGGTTTGGTGCTATCCAAGGTGTTGGCTGAATCCTCTTTAAAAGATTTTTGGGGAAACGTGGCTAAAATTGACACAAGATAAAAAGGGGTTAAGAAATTGTGACCTTTGCCTGTGAAATCACTCACTGGTCCACCAAAGTACCATCCATCAAGTAGGCTCTAATACTTTTTTGTAATAGGATTTGGCCAAATGGATCTGAATATGAACCTGACAGTATATCCACACTTTACCTTTAGAAGGCAGACATGGTGACAGGAGCGGAATGTAATGTTCCAGATAGGAAATAGAATCCATCCACCAGGCAGTGATGCTACTGAACCTTCTTTTTATAAGAATTTAGACTTCTAGTTCTATCACAGGTGTGAAAAAGGAGCCTGCAATGACTACACTGTAGAATACTATGTTGCCGCAACAGTCTCATGTCACAGCAACTCAGGCGAGTAAATGTCAAACGACAAAACCAAGTCCCTGGTAATGAGGACCCTGAGAATGGAGAGGCAGGATCATGGAGCATCAGATCCAATGGCAGGACCAGTGACTGTCACCAGCAGCTGTCACCTAGGAGAAAGTCAGAGTCATAGCCCTTCGTTTCTTCCCTTCACTTATCTACAAGGCTTGTTACACTGTGGTGGAAGGAAATTAGATTGAGCTGCCTTGATTTGCTTTCTACAAAGCCTTGTCATCTGTTCATAGTGTCTTCAGGCTGATTGATGATTTTGCTCCAGTATCTTTCCAGGCATCACAGCTAAGCTGACTGTCTCAAAAGGGATGTCCTTTTTGATTTTTTGTATTTTTTGTTTTTATTTCTTAAAAAGAATGGAATCTTTCCTTAATGGGCACACCCTGTTGGGAGACAATGTGCTGGATAAGCAACTGTGCCAATTATCCGGGGCTCAGAGGAATTAATTGCTTGGGTAGACAGTATACTCAGTATTTTCTCTACAATTTATTAAATGAATGCAGTGGTGGTGGTTTTCTTTGTGTGTGTGTTTCCTTAAATGCTGGGATAGTGAATCTCAGTTGTTGAATAGAGTGACTCTTGGGTGTTGAATGAACCTAGTGAAACTCACTTGACCACTGAACCATCTATCAAAATTATATCTGATTAGTCAAACCCCAGATCACATTTGCTGCTGTGGCAGGAAAGATTCCCTGTTATTCTCAGTCAGAAATGGCCTTGTGCTACTCTAGTTCCTACAATGCTTATTATACCTACCATTATTTTGTGTTAAAATTATTTTATATTAACCATATCACATAAATGTCTTGAGGATAGGACTGAACTTTTCATGTTGTCCATTACCAGTCTTAGAGCTGCCATTGCATAAGTGTTTATATAGAGGCAACCAGGTATCACAATGGTTAGAGCACCAAGCCTGGAGTCAGGAGGACGTGGGTTCAAATCTGACCTCAGACATTTCCTAGTTGTGTGACCCTGGGCAAATCACTTAATCCCAGTCATCTAGAATTAGAATTTATACTAAGATCGAAGATAAGAGTTTATTTTTTTTTTATTTAAGTGGTTATAGAATTAAAGAGAAAAGGGGTAATGCCAAACAAAGATTACATAATAATAGAGGTTCTTCTGGCATGAACCAAAATGATAATTTTTCATTTTGTGAAAGTTTTGATTTTCCCTTCATCCATCCTTTATAGTATCTTCTGTAATGACATTTATTCAATTCAATTAAATAAGCATTTATTAAACATTTACTATGTACTGGATATTGGGGATACAAAGACAAAAATTAAAGTCTCTGATCTCAAAGATTTTCTATTTTACTTAAGAGAAGCAACATGGATAGAGATAAATAAAAAAATAAAATGAATATAAAGTAATTTGGGAGGATGGGAAATAGATGGCAAAATCTAAGTACAGATCCAAGCATATTGCTCTTCAATTTATTTCCATCATGAAATTTTCTCAAGTATAAGTAATACCATGTCTTCTTTCATAACATGATGAACATGGACATATGGATTGCCCATATATAAGCATCATATCTTGGGGAGGGGTAAGGGTAGGAGGAGGGAGAGAACATGGATTACAAAATTATCATAAAATAATTATTAAAATTTTATCAACAGGGAAAAAAATTTTTAACAGGGAATAAATGGCAGAGAGCCACAAGAAATTCCTTGTATTAGAGTTGGCACTTGAACCAAGCCTTGAAGACAGTTAAGGGTTTCAAGAATACACATGAAGAAGGGGATTCCCATGCATTTTTTCCTTTGGTACCATTAAGAATTTCATTGTAGTCATTGCTTTAGGAATTTTCATATGTAATTTTGTTCAAGTAAAAATATATTTAATTTGGTATCATATTTCACTTTAGAAGTTGGTGCTTAAATAACTGAAATTTCTCTGAGGTATACTACCAGGAAATCTTCATTTTTTTTTTTTACTTGAATCTTTGGGATAACTCCTTTCTCCACCAACAAAGAGAATGTTATATAGTTCCCTATAATTATATATTAAGTAATTGAGTAATTTGTACACCAATTTAATGTACACACAATGCTCTTAATAGCTACCCTGGATAAGAGATAGGTCAGCATTCACCAGTAATTAGCCATTCATTATCATTTTTAAAAAATTGCTGTAGTTAGCACATGCAGGAAAAAACTGATCCATGAAATACCACTTACACCAAGAGACTATTTTTGAGAAAAAAATAGTTATTAAATAAGTAATTTCATCAAGGAAACTGTTATATTAATGTTTGACTAATTGAATATTTGTAACCTTTCATTCATAATTCAAAGGCCTTTATAAAATTAATGCATTAATCCCCAAAACAGCCCTTTGCATGATAGACTCTCTACCTTTGCAAGGTAGGCTGTTTCTCATTATGCTCAGATGATACAAATTTGGTTTGAAAATAATTTTACAGGGACTGAACTCATCAAGTGAGTGTTTCTCCAAATCATTTCATTCTAGAAAATTTTAGGACTTGAGATTGCTTATGGATGCTCTAAGGGCTGGTCAGATCTGTGTCGATGTTGGATTAGAAGTAGGAAAGGAATATAATTAAGAAAAATCCTAAAATGATTGTGATAGAATACTACTGTACCATAAGAAATGATGAGCATGTCACTTTCAGAAAAACATGGAAAGACCTACATGTAATTTTGAAAAGCAAAATGAATAGAACCAAGAGAACATTCTATACAGCTTCAGAATGTTTGAAGAATTACCTGTGAATATCCACCTCCAGAGAAAGGACTAATAAATAAAAACATGAAAGATAGTTTTGATACATATATACATTATGGGTTTTTTTGTCAAATGATGCTTTCTCTAATGTGGGGAGGTGGGAGAGAGGGAGATAAAATACAAATTTTCATGTAGCCAACACAAAAAATTAATTTTTAGAAAAAGTTTTTAAAAATTAGGAATAAGGGGAAATTAGGGTAATTTTGGAAACAACTAGAGGAAATTAAAACTATTTTTATCTTTCCCAAATTGGTGCACATGATCAGTTTTCCTGATATAGAAGTACTTTAAGATTTAACATTTTGGAGGGAGAATAACAATAATAATCATAAATATAATGATATATAGCACTTAGCCTTTTTTTTTTTTAACCCTTACCTTCAGTCTTGGAGCCAATACTATGCTCCAAGGCAGAAGAGTGGTAAGGGTGGACAATGGGGGTCAAGTGACTTGCCCAGGGTCACACAGCTGGGAAGTGTCTGAGGCTGGATTTGAACCTAGGACCTCCCATCTCTAGGCCTGGCTCTCAATCCACTGAACTACCCAGCTGCCCCCTACTTAACCTTTTAAAGGCCTTTTAGACATATCTTATGTGGGCTTAACAATAGCCCTATGACTTAGCTACATTCCTGTTATCCCTATTTTACAGATGAATAGTCAGACAGAAATTTGAAGTGCCTTGCTGATGACCATATAGCTATACTTGTTAAAGTGCAATTAGAATTTAGAGGTTCCTGACTACATCTAGAACCCAATCTGCCATATCTCAAGAGTATGGTACCTTTCAAAAGTTTCATAAAAGTCACCAATATTCTATTGAAACTTTGGGAAGAAAACTAAACCAATAAATGAATTTGTGTAATCATTAAATTCTCTGAGCCTCAGTTCTTCAGCTATAAATTGAGGGCAAGTTATTTTATGCCAGGATGGGATTCAGGAACATTTTTCTTCTTGATTTCAAATCTGACCTGAGACTTTACGCTAGCTATATGACCCAGGGCAAGTCATTCAACCCTGTTTATCTCAGTTTCCTCATCTGTAAAATGAGCTGAAAGAAGGAAATAGCAGACCAGTTCAGTATCTTTGCCAAGAAAAAAAAAACCCAAATAGGGTCATAAAGAGTCATACATAACTAAAAAAATAACGGAACTGAAAATATATTTGCAGATAGAATTTATAATAAAAAATCTTATCTGAGAGGAAGTTGATAGAGGATGTGTCAACAATATTCCATCATTGTTTTTTATTAGAATTTTTACTTCATGTGTAATGATGTACTGAAAGTCAGGACACCTTGCCTTCTCTTCTCAGCTTGGCTCCCATCTGGTTGTTACTTTCTTTCTCTGCAGAATGAGAATAATACTGTGTGTCATGGATAACATTCATAAAATTTTGAGTTTCTCTTGTGAAATGAGGATTCAAATAAATGGGAGGTGGAAGCATTATCAGAGCTTAGAATCAGAGATAACATTGAGTGTGCCCAGCAGTATTAAGGATCCAAACTGAACTTGTGGTTTCTCCCCTAATTTTCAAAGTTGAGTGCTCTACTTTAGTGCCTTGCCCAAGGGAATTTTTTTTAACATTTTTAAACCCTTAACTTCTGTGTATTGACTCCTAGGTGGAAGAGTGGTAAGGGTGGGCAATGGGGGTCAAGTGACTTGCCCAGGGTCACACAGCTCGGAAGTGTCTGAAGCCGGATTTGAACCTAAGACCTCCCATCTCTAGGCCTGACTCTCAATCCACTGCTGCCCCCTGCCCAAGGGAATTTTGTGACATCAGTTCAAGTAATTTTGTCTTAATGTTCAAGAACAGGACCAGTGGACTGAAGTTACAGAGAAGCTGACTTTGACTCAGTATGAAGAAGGCTTGTCTAACAACAGTTTCACTGAATCATAGGATATCAGGGTTGGAAGGAACTTCCAAAACTATTTTCTCCTCCATTTTTGAAAATAAAGACATTTTCCTTTCTCCAGTCTGGTGATACCTCTCTAGTTTTTCATGAAGTCTTCAAGATCATTGAAAGGAGGGGGAAATTAGGTGACTTAGTGGGTTGAGAACCAGGCCTAGAGATGGAGGGTCCTGAGTTCAAATTTGGTCTCATACATGTACTAGCTGGGTGATCCTGGGCAAGTGACTTAACCCCCATTGCTGAGCCCTTACTGCTCTTCTGCCTTGACACCAAAATACAACATTGTATTAATAATAAAATAATAAAAACAATAAACAATAATATAAAAATAAAATTTTATTAAACAAATAAAATTGATAATAATAATAATAATCTATCAGTTAAAAAATTGATAGAACTTCAGAAATCCCAACACTAGTTTTCCAATACTCAACTTTACTCTTGGCCACATTATTAGAACTTTTCAAGGGCAGCTGGGTATTCTCTTATATGATCTCCTTTCTTGTATATCAAGAACTCTGAACTCTTCCAGTCTGTTCTATTCTCAGTCAAATATGTATCGCGTATCCACTATGTTCAGTGCACTGAAACACATGGACACAAATGAAATGCTCTCTTCCCTCAAATAGTTTATATTTTATTGTTAAGTATAATAGCATTAATATTGATAAGTAGAAGGAATGTCATATGCAACAAGAGGGGTGAGGAGAGACTTCCCATTGGAGATGACATCCAGAGTGAACATTGAAGGGAAAGAGGGATTATAAGAAGTAGAAGGATATATGGCAGAAACTGGAGGCAAAAGATGTTGTTTGTCCCTTGTTTTTGAAGATGGAATGATGTCTTGATTTGTGCTTGAATTGGCTTTAAGTGATGCAGAGTGGCACAAAGTCGTCAGCCTTCTCTCTTGCCACCCATATCTCATCTGAAGCTCTTAAGAAGCTGCAGCATGCAGAGACAGATATATACAAAAATGGGGACTAACAAGAGGGCCAGTTTGACTGGAATATGAAATTATATGAAAGAGGCTAAAAAGCCAAGAAATGTGGGTGGAAGTCAGATGATGAAGGACTTTAAATAACAAAGGACTCTGTATTTTAACCTGAAGGTATTTGGGGACCACTGAAGCTTCTTGAGGAGGGAAATGACATAGCCAGAATTGTGGTTTCAGCTAATCATTTTTATGACCATGCGGGAAATAAAATGGAAAAGGGAAAGACTGGAGATAAAAGTAAGAAACTGAGAGTGATAAAAGTGGTGATTGTGGGAGTAGATGCAAGAAATAGAAAGGAGAGAGAATCCCCAAGACCTCTTATCTCATTTATACCTGAAGAAGAATGAAAATGTGAGGGCAACTCCAAAATTCCTAACCTGGATGGCTTAAATGTTGGTGCCCTTAATAGAATAACCATAGAAATAAAATGGAAACAGAAAATTTAGGAAACAGAAAATTTTTGAAGAAGGTAGAGTTTCTGGAATAGGTAATAAATAGTAAGTCGTGTTTAGACACATTGAGCTGTCTATGGGACACCCAGTTGGAAATATCCATTAGATGGATAAGAAACTATAGGTTAGCCAAAAGACTAATACTTGATATAAAAATATAAGACTCAAGTACATAGATAAGATAAATAAATTCAATGGCAGTAATAATCATGCTTAAGCCAGAGCAGAGTGTGGCCCTGGGCAAGTCACTTAACACCCATTGCCTAGCCCTTACAACTCTTCTGCCTTGAAATCAATACATAGTATTGATTTCAAGACAGAAGGAAGTATTTAAAAAATAAAAAGAGACAAAGCAGAGAACTCTACTGATAAGAGGTCCCTCTCAATCCAATGTGTATGTCAGACTCTGACCAACTTCCTATTCCTTTTCTATCACAACCTATAGGAGTGTGTTTCCTTTTCTCCAAGGTGACTATCATTTCAACATTAGCAACCAGTTCTTCCTTGTTAGTGAAAATTAGTTCAAGAATAGTTTTTCCTATGAAAGAGAAAATTATCATTTATGCACATTATTAATTGCTATTCATGTGTGAATGTGTGTATGAGAGAGTGAAAGTAAAAGAGAGAGAAAGAGAAAATGAGAGGAGGGGGGGAGAGAGGGGAGAGCATGCACTAGCTGCCATATGTTTGGGTAACTTAAGCCCTAAAACTTTTCTGTATAATGCTTCTGGTTTGTGATGTTTCTTAAATTTCTCGTTGATTTCTTCTTTCTGTCTAGGTTGAATATAGTGTATTCTGATGACAAATTTATTTCTGTTTTCCTCTCTCTTGCTCCACTGATCTTTACTAACATGTTCTCAACCATGATTCTCCTGCATGGTTCCAGCATTTCTTCACCTGATAATACTTTGTTTTTAAACTCATACATTTATTGGTCCCAAGGAAGAAGAGTGGTATGGGCTAGGCAATGTGGGTTAAGGGACTTGCCCAGGGTCTCTCAACTAAGTAATTTCTGAATCCAGATTTGAATCCAGGGCCTCCCTTCTCTAGATCTGGCTCCATATCCTCTGTGCCACTTCTTGCCCCAATTATATACTTACAATAGAGAATAATACTTTATGCTTCTCTCCCTCCCCTGACCTAACTTTTACCTACCCTATTCCTTTTTAATAAGACATATCCACCCAGAGCCATATCATTTTATGGTTTTATTTCACTAACATCTCAGAGAAGATATTCCTGAGATCAATAGTGCTCCCTTGTGTTTGTCCCTGATGTTGGCCAAGGCTAATAACTGACAGAGCTAGGATTTAAAATTCAGGTGCTCCAATTTCTATTCTAGTGTTCTTTGAACTATAATAGTTGTCAGGTATAAAACTGCCCTAATACCTGAATGGGTCCATTCTAATAGGTATAACTATCTTTACCATCTAGAAGTTTCAATACTCTTAACACTCAGTAGACTATTTAATTTGATGTAGACCTTAATATCTTGCCTTTCAGCTTTTAAGGGAACCCCAGCCTTCTTAGGTACAGGTTCTGCTTTGTCTTTTAGTATGCCATAGGCTATACTGCAGAGTCTGGTTATGAGAATTTTGACTGCATAGTATTTTGCTGGTGTAGGTTGATACATGACCTTGATTTTCTCTAGATATGCCAGCAGTCCATTCCTAGGCTGCTGCTACAAAAAATGACCCATCATCTCTTGCATACCATCTAGCAAAATGGAATGACTGTCTCAAGAATGTTTTGATTAGTCTTATGATCTATGGATTGGAAAGAATTTTATCTCATGCTTTTGCTACATTGCTGTATTCTTGAATTTAGATGCATGATTGGAATCTAGATTAGAATTATGAAATAGATTAAGAAGAACTGGACTCAAAAATTAGTGATGACTAATGATTTGGGGTAACAACTAGCATAATTAGCAACTAGCATAATTACTTATTCCTTCATGGACAGAGCCTTCCAAAAGAAAAGAGAAGTTGCTTAGGTGCTTCTAGGTCCAAGTGTATTGCTGATGTCTGACATTCTTGAAAGATAATTGAATACAGTGTACAGGTCTTAGTGTTCCTTGTATTTCACTAGATCCTCTCTGTTGAAAAGATTAGGTCCTCTTACTCATATCTAGGTTGACGAGCTTTGTGTAAAAAATAGACACAAACCTTCCAATTGATTCTGGATCAGATATCCTTAGAGGAAAAGAAAAATTATCTGGCAATTGTGTGAGGCCAAAACTGTACTGACAAAGGGATTAGAGAGGAGAGATTCAAGTATAAAAGTTGAAAGGAAGTGTAGAAGTAGGTGTGCAACTAGGAAATGGATACAAATGGCAGATGTATTTGAGAACTAGTGTCCTATGAAAGAACATTGAATTAATAAATGCAGCATTCCTAGTTCCCAAGAGCCTGGTAATCTCTTTGTGATTCTTACTAGAAACCATTGATTACTGAAAGGAGTTGTGAAGCAGTGCAATTAAGTGAGCAAAGAATTACATGTCAAATGTTACTGTCTTTATTTGCTTATGTCAAGTGGAGTCAGAGACCTTCTGGTGATCAACAAAGCAAGTGCAAAGTAGTTGATTAATTTCCTTTAACTTTTTTGGTCAAAATTTGTAGGCAGAGAATCCAATTTTCAGTTTAATTTCTTTCCTTGACTTCTATGTCCCATTGTCCTCCTCCTATCTTCCTATTATTGTTAGATTATTCAGTGGCATCACCTTGCCTGAATGTGAGGTTAATAATAATCATCTCCAGCTGTCTCCCATATTGCCTTTGTTTAAGTAGCTTGATAGAGTCTGTAAAAGAATGGCCAGTTGCAATGTGGAATGTATATTTGGCCTAAATAAACTCTAAAAATTCCTGGAAAAGTCCATGATTCTATTGTGATTCAATAATCAATTAGGATTCCAGAGGACCATTGATGAAGAATGTTACCAGCTTCTTGACAGCAAAGTGACAGACAAATATTTATAATAAGACACACATTTTACAACACAGACATTGTGGAGAATTTGTTTTCTTTGACTATGTTTATTTTAACAAGGGTTTTGCTTTTTCTATTTTGTTTTTTTTTTAATTGGAGGAGTGATTTAGAGGGAGAAAATAAATGTTTCTCTCAGCAGGGAGACATGGAAGTATGAGGGCAGAATATTGCAAACATTACAATAAAGATATGCCAAAGCGTTTTTGTTTTAACTATATTATTTTTGTACTTCTAAGACAATTTTACTCTTTATTTGATTTTTCTAGGGTATGGGTCTAGTAGTGGCATTAGAGTCCAAAGGTTTCTATGTACAGATCAATTCAGAGCTCTAAGAGCAGTGCAATGTGCCTGTTTTCCCTCATGCCTGATAATATTTGTCATTTTTTTCCTTTTTGTCAATTTTGCCAATCTAATGAGTATACAGTACACCCTAAGAAAAGCTTTGATTCATATTTCACTGATTCTTAGTGATTTGGAGCATTTTTTCATATGCCTTTAGAAATGTGGATTTCTTCCCTTGAGAACTGCCTATTCCTATTTTGGATGACTTACTAATTGAGGAATGGCTTTCATTCTAATTAAGTGAAATCAGTTCTTTACATATTTTGGAAATAAAACCTTTATCAAACAAACTCCTCCTCAGAAAGATTTTTTTTCTCCCTAGCTAAGTCTTGCCATTGAATTTTAACTGCATTGGTTTTGTTTATGTAAAACCTTTTTAATTTCATGAAATCAAACTTTTCTCTTTTAACTTCTGTGATCCTCTCTATCCTTTGATCATGGGCCCTTCTCCTATCTATCAATCTGCTAGGTCATTTCTTTCTTGTTTCCCTAATTTATTTGTGATTTGAGCTTTTATATCTAAATAATGTAACCATTTGAACCTTATCGTGCATATGGTATAAAGTGTTGGTCTTTGCCTCATTTCTACCAGTTTTTCTTTTCTTTTTATTTTAACTCCAAAAGCGAGTTCTTCCCTCAAGTCATTGACATCTTTGGGTTTATTAAATCCTAGGCTGCTACATTTATTTGCTTCTGTATGTTGTGTACCTAATTTATTTCACTGATCAACCTCTTTTTTTTAAACCAATATCAAACTTCACTGGTGATCATTGGTTTGGTCTGGTATCTTGAATTTCTTCTTAAAAAAAAAAACAGTAACAACAACTCTTCTTTATAGTATATATTATTTCTAAGGCAGAAGAACAAAACGGCTAAACAATTAGTTTTACTTGATTTGCCCAGTGTCCTAGAGCTAGGAAGTGTTTGAAGTCAGATTTGGACCCAGATAGTCCCAATTCTATCCACTGTGCCCTATCCACTGTGCTACCTAGCTGCCATATCACTTGCTTTTAAAAAAAGGTCTCCTCAAAAATATTGCCTGGAAAGTGACTCCTACCTTTCTTTGACATCTTTTCTAAAATGAGAGTTCTTTTTTTCACTGAGAGAAATGTCCCTAATAATCTGAGAAGAAAACTGTTGGTAAGGAAGCAGGTAAGATGAAAAACTTACTTCAATTCTCCATGCTTCTGTTTTTTTCATCTTTAAAATGAGATTAACTCACGATTTTATATTTCCCACGGTCACAAATCCTGTGGTGTGCCAATAATTTTATCTCAGTAATATATTTGTTGATTTTTATAACAGTTTCAGTCCTTCTAGTCAAGATCGTACTTTTGCTTTGGCTCCTGTCATCTTCCTCGCAGCAGATAGCCCATAGCCATTTTCTCCCATGCCTATGAATCCTTTGCCTCTGTACTAGGAGTTTCAGGTGCATTTCTTCTCATCTTCTTGTAATCAAATGTTGGGCTGTTGTTGTTTTTTTGTTTTTTTTTTTTTTGGACTGGCAAAGGACATAGAGAGCCAGCCTCAGAGTCGGAAAGATCTAGGTTCAAGTCTCTCCCTGTCCCACCTCTACAATACATAGGCAATGTGAAGCTAGGGCAATTACTTAATTTCCTTAAATCTAGCCTCTGACCCATACTACCTTATTACTGGGCAAGTCACTTAATATCCTACGCCTTACTTTCCTCAGCTGTAAAATGAGAAGAATCAGGGAGTGATGCTGACTATTTGGCATCCTAAAACTTCCTTTAGTAGCATCTTCAGGAGCTCTGCAAAAAAAAAAAGTTAATTTCTGACATTAACAATTCTGTTCATAAATGTTCTGTAGGCTAAATTTACTTTAATAATATAAGGACACTAACAATCTAGTGGAGAAACAGGATGCACACAGATCTGATGGGAAGACATGCAATAAATGCATTGCATTGAGTATTAGCAATGTATGAACCACATCCTTTGCAGCAATTATGCATTACTTGGCCAAGGAAATGATTCAGAACCAGCTCACTGCTAGCCTTTCTTCCACATGTTTTTTTTCCTCCATCTTCCGGATCTCCCAGACACCTAGATGATGACTTAAAAATTGTTTTTAGTTCCACCTATGCTTTCCTAGAGCCATGTCTCTTTTTTGAGTTTGTGCCTTTAGAACACCTGGTTGTCTCCTTGGAGATTATTTCTAGTTTTCCAAAACAGTTTTGTATCTGTCATATCACATCCTCATAACTGTGAGCTCGCTAGTTAAGTTTACAAATGAAGAATTAATAGGAGATGCAGACAGCTCAGTAGCTTAGGACCAGGATCCTAAGAGAAATTTAGTACAGCAAACATTATATTAAGCACAGACTCTATGGAAGGCTCTAATACTTTTTTGTAATAGGATTTGGCCAAATGGATCTGAATATGAACCTGACAGTATATCCACACTTTACCTTTAGAAGGCTGGAAATACAAAGATGAAAAGTAACATTGCTTGTCCTCAAGGAACTTACAGTCTGTTGGAGCAATAGAATTAATACACAAACAATGCAAAGTGATCATAGGAGGGAAAGAGTATTAATTACAAGGATCTTAAAGTTTACATATGGTTTTTCTATGTTCCTAATTGGAGGATCTCCGTCCCCACAGTCAGGAAATCTTAACGTCCTACTGCCCTTCTGAGAGTTAGTCTGATAATCTCTTCTATGAAGATATAAGTGCTACCAGGGCTTCTCTCAGCAATTTGCTCTACAAAAGTTATTCTTTGCTAAGACATGGCCTTCAAAAGTTCACAGGTAAATGGAAAAGCTGCGTCAGTTTAAAAGTCAGTATTCATTGAGACCTCTCTTCATTTTAGAAAATGTATATTTCTATAAGATGATAAATTTCAGAGTAGATGCCAGCCTGCATAGGTAGAGAGGCTTTATCCAGAATATCCTGATACCAGTGAATCCATGATCTAGTCCTTTCCCTATTTACTTATCTGTATATGTGTGTGGAAAGTAAGCTCTTTGGGATTAAAGATTGCAATGTTTGTCCTTGCATCCCCAGTGCTCAACACATTCTCTCACACATAACAGATATTTAATAAGTTTTGTGGCTGAATTAAAAGTCCCACAGTGAGAGAGGGAAAGAGACCTGACTTGGGCTACCAAAGGTCAAAAAACCTTGGAGTATCTGAGACTTTCACCACAGAAAACCACTTCCCACTCCTTTATCCTCATTCTTGTCAGTCCCATCCCTCCAGTGTCCCTATCTCTCTTTTGCCTAGTCTTCCATTTGAAAAACTCTTTGGAAAATTCTCTTCTTATGTCATTACGATGAGCCAGGTTAATTAGAAAAGAAACAACAACATGGAAAGACCTCCATGAAATGATGACAAATGAAAGAAGCAGAACCAAGAAGACATTGTATATAGCAACAGAAATATTGTTTGAAGAATGACTTGTGCATTTCTACCTTTAAAAACAAAAAATAGTTATATGTATATATGTATATTTTTGTCAAAGACATAGTGTTATATATGTATACATAAATATTCATATTTATTTACACTTGACATATATATACATATATATGTCAAATGGTGCCTTCTCTAGTGAAGGGAAAAAGAGAGAGGGAGATACCTGGAAATTTTGATGTAATAGACAAATAAATAAATTTAACTTAAAAAAATAGAACTATATAACACTCCTCCCAATTATTTTGCATATATTTGATATCTGAAAGTCAAGTGGCAAAGAGGAGAGATGAAGCCAGATCTGGGTTAATATCTTGCCTCTGACACATTCTGGTTTGCATGACCCCACATGGCAAGTAATTTAACATCTCTGTGGTCAAGACAACTCTATGAATATAAGAAACAGAGAAGGTACTGATCGTTGTATTAATGGTAGGAAATCCTTCACCTAAATGTCCCTTATATCAATGAAATGTTCCCTATATCATAAACAAGTATCCGAAAATTTATTAAACTGTCTTCATTTGTGTCAGGCCCTGGGATCTTTAATTGTAACCCAATAACTTGGGGTAGGGAATTGGACTTTCCAAGACATGAAGAAGGACATTCTAGGCATGGGAGACAAACTTTTCCAAGACAGAAAAATGAAAAAGAAGTGTCATCTTGGAAGAGAAGAATACAATTGAAGAGGGACCTGAGAATGGTTAAACTGACATGAATCCAGTATGAGAGTGGGGATGGGGGATGTGACTTAGAGACAGCTGCTGACAAAGTGGATAGAATTCTGGACCTGGAGTAAGGAAGTTCTGAGTTCAAATGTGGCTTCTGACATTTATTAGCTGTGTGATCCTGACGAGTCATTTATCTGTCTGTGTCAGTTTCCTCCATTACAAAATGGGGAGAATAATAGCATCTACCTTATAAGGATACCTTATAAGGTGAGAATCAAAGGAAATTAGAGAGTGTAAAAGCACTTGGCACACAGTTGGTATTATATAAATGTTTATAACCTTCCTTTCCCTCCCCTTCTTAATCCTGCAATCTAATTAATTAGGCCATCTGGCATAACAGCAACCTCCATCCCAGACTCAGAGACACCTTGGCGATGTGAAGCAATGGAGCTACTGGAAGGAGACAGGAAAAGGAAGGTCTTAGGAAGTCTGGTCCAGGCCAAGGCCCAGAGACACAGGGAGCCCTGAATGTATAAAAACAAGGAAACCAGATTATACCAAATATGGCAGAAAACAAAGGACAAGAAATGGGATAGGGGGAAGAGGTCCTGGACAAACTCTTGGGTGTCCACATTGTGTCACTGTTGTTTTTGACTGTGATCATTTTCCTCTGGTCTTTTCTAACTCTGTAAATTAATCTGATTAAACAAAATCTGAGTGTTTCAATTCCACATTGACTTCACTTTGGCTCTTATGGTGATTATCTTTCACATAGCCTGATACAACTTTTTCTTGGGTCTAAGGGAAGCCCAGACTGTTAAGTATGTGTCATATCCTGAAGCTGTCTCTCCTCTTTGTTTTGCTGGGAACAACCCCCTTTCCTGCATGGGCAGGATGAAGAGTGTTTCTCTGCCTTTGACATTGAATAACAATGATGTCACAGTGGCTGTGCCCCAAGCTGTTTTACATCTGTACGCAAGAGAATGACTCAACAAACTGACTTTTTAAATTTTATATTAAAATTATTTTATTAATTAAATTAATTAATGTATATAAATATATTTTATAATATAAATCTTTCAAAGTTAATTCCATGTAGCCTATCATACATAAAAGTTATGAGGATAATGAGAATAATTCATTCATTATAGCATTTGAAGGTTCACAGGCACACAAGTGGGACAAATAGAATGCTCTACAGAGGTCAGTGATATTGTCATGATACAGAGGCTCAAACCGTGACTTTGACCTCCCTCAGCTCTGTGAGTTATGTGAATTGTGGAGATCCAGGAAAAGGAAGAGCTGAAGTCTCTAAAGACACCAACTACTTTCCCTTTGAAGAAGGTCCTTAATAACAGGGAAGTGCTCTAAGTATAGATCTTTAGCCTAGGTGGAATGCACCAAAGAGGTCAGGATCAGTTATCTTTACTGTCTATAGACATATTTGGTAGTCTTTTATGTTTTACATTTAAAATAAAACAAAGAGTCCTAAAAAACTCTGAGTTCATATCTGGCTTCAGACACTAGCTGCCTCACCCTGAATGAGTCACTTTAATCCTGTCTGCCTCAGTTTCCTCATCTATAAATGAATTGGAAAAGGAATAGCAAACCACTTCAGTATCTTTGCCAACAAAAGCTCAAATAGGGTCGCAAAGAGTCACGACATGACTGAAATGACTGAACAACAATGAAATAAAGCATGGCTTTAGATTCTGAGGAGGTAAAAGGCAGAAGTAACATGGCATGTTGGATGATTTGATGGACTTGAAATCAGAAGTGGATTTGAATCCTACATTGGACACTTAAGAAGTGTGTGATAGTAGGGAAACTCTTTGTGCCTCAATTTCTTCATCTGAAAAATGAGGATTATAATTCCTAGATTGCTTAAATATGATAATGTAGGAAAAATAGACTTTAAACCTTAAGCTATATCTAGATACCATCCAATGTTACTTACTAACTCTTTCATGAGGCTGTAGGGCACATGAACTAGCAAGCCCTTTAACCACATGAAGGGAGCTTATTAGCTCGTCTCTAGAGTTGTTTCTGATGTATTTTCTTCACTATAGAGATGAGAAAACTAAGATCATCTCACAGAGAGGTCATGTTGCTTTTCTGAGGATGTTCAGCACTACCCAACATTGATCTAGGACTCAAATAAAGGTCTTTCAACCACTGAGTATACCACTTGTGCAACTCAAAAAAAGTGTAAAAGCAAGAATCTACCAAATGGAGATCCCATTAAGACTTGATAATACTTTTTAATGTACTTCATTTATTTTCCCACAACATAGCTAACTACCTGTGAAGCTGTTGCTGCTTGATAATTGTGTCATGTTTATTATGCTATATGCTTATTAAGCCTGCCTTGAGCTAGGTTGGTGGTTCCCAAACTTTTTTGGCCTACCGCCCCCTTTCCAGAAAAAAATTACTTAGCACCCCTGGAAATTATTTTTTTTTAATTTAATAGCAATTAATAGGAAAGATAAATGCACCTGTGGCCATCACTGCAGCATCCACCAGGGGGTGGTAGCACCCACTTTGGGAATCACTGAGCTAGGCAGTAGTGATGCAAGATAACATAAAAACAAAAAACCTGCCCTTTATGGAGCTTATCTAGTGGGGAGATAAAATATGTACAGTGATGAATATGATTCAAAGTAGAATATCCATGTGTCCTTGGGCACATCCCTTAACTATCCTACACATAAGCTTCCTTTTATGTTAAAAAAATAGGGGATTAAACCAGATGACCTCTAAGCTCTTTTCCCAATTTGTATCTTTGCTCATATTATTAATTAGTCATTGCAAAGGATAGGTCAACACATATATAATGCTGTAAGCCATTTAAATAAGGAGAGATGACTTTTATTTGAGTGAAGGATAGAGACTTAAGAGAAAGTTTATGGAAGAAGTGGTATTTCATATTACTCCGTGCCATGAACTTAACCTTACAGCCAAACTGACCTTACTGACCACTCCACAAAACTGTCGACTCTCCTCATCTACAGGAATCTCAGAATCTTTGTCTGCATTCAAAGCTAAATGCAAGCGTTACCTCCTCCTTTAGTACTTCCTCCATCTTCTTTAGGTGGTAATGCTATCCTTTCTTAATTTCCTTTTTTTTTAATTTTTTTTATTTTTAAACCCTTAACTTCTGTATATTGACTTATAGGTGGAAGAGTGGTAAGGGTAGGCAATGGGGGTCAAGTGACCTGCCCAGGGTCACACAGCTGGGAAGTGTTTGAGGTGAGATTTGAACCTAGGACCTCCCGTCTCTAGGCCTGGCTCTCAATCCACTGAGCTACCCAGCTGCCCCTTAATTTCCTTTTACAGAACTTATTTACTTATTTGAATATGTGTTGTATCATTTTTCTCAACCCCTCTTGAACTTATTCCTTTTTCCCTAGAATGTAAGTATCTTAACAGCAAGTCTGTTTTATTTTTATTGGTGTGCCTCGCAGCTATCATATTGCTTTTTGCACGGTGATTACGTAATAAGTATTTTTAATTGAATTCATCAGATGTAGATGCCAGTGGGAGATCCAAGGAACAGCAGAGCCAGATGTAGCTCATTTTGTCTAGGATGTTGAGAAAGTAAGGCTAGGTTCTTAGACTAGGTTGTAGGATGACTTAAATGGCAAAATACTCACTAGGCAGAATTGTAATAAGTGGTGTTTGACCAGCTTGCCATTGACAATTACATTTTAACAGAGGAGGAAATGGTCGAATTTCTCATTCTTCTTATTGATTCTTTATAGAGGAAGGAGTGAGGTGCAACAGGCAGAAAATTGGTCCATGATTAGAAGTCCTGGAATTCCAGTCCCAGATATGACTCTTATTGGTTGTGTGATGATAGTAAATCACTTCTTCATTTAAGTTTCAATTTCTCATCTCCAAAATAGGGACTATAAAAGCGGTGATACCTGTCTCTCAGAGTGTACTTTGTAAAGTTTATATTTTGATTGTTTCTTAGAATTATATTCAAACTCTTTTATTAAATTCTAACACAGCCATAGTATTCTATTGTCCAATTCTTCAATTTCTTTACATCATAAGACAGCAAAATCTCTCATTGTATTTCAATGATCCCTAAGTTGCCTAAGTTTAATTCCTGTAGAAGGTCAACAAGTCCTGGCTGAGTTGAACTCTGGAGCAATATTTAGTTAGACTAATGTCTTCTCTGTCCTTTTGTATTCCTCTACTTTCACTCTTTTCACCTCTTTTGTAAATAAAATCTATTAAAGTCATTTTGACTTTGAGCAATAATACTTTGAATTGGCAACTACCACTATTATTTATAATCCACATATAGTTTGGCCAACTATTAATTTTCACCTTTACACCACTCCAGTGCATTAAGATCATCTAGCCATTATTTAGAGCAACTAGTAAGAGTCATTCTTGTCTGATTCTTGAATTCAAATGTCTAACTCCTAGACCAGTTCTCTACCTACTGCACTTCACTTCCTCTCTATAAAGAATCTACAAGTGATGCCATCATTATCTCAAGCTAACAACTTTGCCTCATTTTTTATTCCTTCAGTTCTATCAGTTCTATTCCTTAAATCTTCCTCTCGTCTGTCTCTTCTGAAGCATTTGCTTTGCTTCTACCTACCACTTCTCCTACCACCACCCTAGTTAAGGTCCTCTCTATCTTTTCCCTAGACTACTCAAATAGTCTCTACATATGTTTTCTGGCCCCCATTCTTTTCTCACTCAAATGCGCAAAACACAGCCTGTAATGGGAATCCATCTAAATGCACAGATCTGATTAGGTGATATCCCTTCTTAAAAATCTTCAGTGAGGGGGCAGGGAGGATGGCTCAGTGGATTGAGAGCCAGGTCCAGAGACAGAAGGTCCTGAGTTCAATGTAATCTCAGACACTTCCTAGCTATGACCCGGAGCAAGCCATTTAACCCTTACCGCTTAGTCCTTAATGTTTTTCTGCCTTGGAATCAATATAAAGTATTGGTTCTAAGACGAAAGGTAAAGGTTTAAAGAAAAACATCTTCGGTGACTTTTCGATCCTAACATTCATCCCATTCTAAATAGCATGCTTGTGTATATTTACATGCATGTACATTTATATGTATATATGTTATATGTATATTTGTGTATATATATATATATATATGTGTTAGACATTCAAGACCCTCTAGGATCTATTTTACCTTTTAGCCTTATTGTAAACCATCCTCCACCATATGCCCTATGTTCTAAAAAAATCGATCTACAGTCCTTGAAAACATGGTACCCTTCCCCACATCTATGCCACTGATCATGCAGTGCTTGTGCCTGGAATGCCCTTTTTAAACCCTACTCTCTGTTTCCACTACTTGAAATAAGACATATATTTCAAGATCTAGTTTAGTTATTATCTTTCTAGATGATACAATGAATAAAGCCTTAACTGGATAGAGCTCCAAGTCTAGAGTCAGGAAGACCTGAGTTCAAATCCAGCTGAGACACATACAAGCTGTTTGACCTTAGGCAAGTCACTTAAACCTATTTACCTCAGTTTCCTCATCTATAAAATGAGCTGAAGAAGAAAAACATAAAACCACTCTAGTTCCTATGCCAAAAAAAAAACAACTCCAAATGGAATTCATTTTTTCAAATGAAAAATGACTGAACAACTGTAGAGTTAAGAAGGCCTCAGTTCACATTTTGTCTCAGATACTTACTGACTATGTGACACTTGGCAAGTCACTTAACTGCCCTGTGCCTTAATTTCCTCAATTGTAAATTGAAAGTGTTGAACTAAATAACATCTAAAGGGGACAGCTGGGTAGGTAGCTCAGTGGATTGAGAGTCAGGTCTAGAGACAGGAGGTCCTAGGTTCAAATCCGGCCTCACTTCCCAGCTGTGTGACCCTTGACAAGTCACTTGACCCCCATTGCCCACCCTTACCACTCTTCTGCCTTGGAGCCAATACACAGAAGTTAAGGGTTTAAAAAAATAAAAATAAAATAAATAACATCTAAAATCCCTTTAACTCTAAATCAATTATTGTCTTCAATATAGGCTTTACAAATTCCCTTTTCCCATTTCTAGAAATAATCCATCCCTCTGGGTATATTTGTGTGTAGCTATGTATGTATTGCTTACATTGGTCCCAGTTTGTAAGTCCCCTTGAAAGTAGCAACTGAGTCTTACTCATGTTTATATCTTCCTCTGCATGTAGCACAGTGTTGTCTAGCAGTCATTCAATAAGTTTGATGAATTATTCCTTGTCAAATTCAGGCGTGGTGTGGAAATCAAGTCTCATGATAAAAGCCATTATATTAGGCTCTAAGGGGAAAGAAAACAAAAGCAAACAGTGCCCATCATTCTGAAGAGAAAGAAAGAGTAAGGCATCTCTCTTTAGCCTCTGAAAATAAGCAACAACTCTAAAGGAATACTATCTCCAGATGTGCAGATAATACCGAATTGCAATTTTTGAAAACATCAGAGATAAAAGAGAACCAACATGAATCAGCCCACAAAGTAGGTGACACATATAGGGCAGAAGTAAAGTCAGATATATCAGGGAGGATTGCAATTTAATGCCATACAGCTGGGACTAATAGGCTAAAACCCCGTTATATTTATGGCATAATGTTTACCTCTGGCTCAGATCAAGATCTTCTTGGAAAGAAAACCTTTGATTGTGTACAATATGCTATGTAAAGATTTCTCTGGAGCTAAACTATTGTTGCTTAGCTTCATTTCTGTCTTTTTCACCTCTCCTACCATTTTTGATACTGTTTTTTTTTCACCATTGTCTATCCTCCTTTTACTCTTTACCCTATTTTTGTTACCCTCTACTTTTTTTAGCTTTATTGAGAGAAGTGCAGAATCCAATAAGTGACAAGACCATAACTTGGGGGCAAATGTCACAAAGATTACAAAGAACAGAAAGAAGATAGAGCTACTCTACTATTATTTTTCTTCTGGTCTTTTTTGTTGGGGGGAAAGAATAATGATATTTGAACTAAGATGGGAAAAGTGTCCAATGGGGAGTAAACACTCAAGACAATTCTGTAAGGAGATAGTGAGAAAGCATCTGGTTCCCCTTAACAATGATATCTCTGGGTGCTGAAATACGGTATGGGATCATTAGATACCTGTTGGTGATATTTTAAAGATTGTGGAGAATTGGAGGAGTACTACAGGACTGGAGAAGTCAAATTATCTTGATTAAAAAAAAGAAGAAAAAGGAAAGGAGTCTTAGTTATAGGCTTGGGAGCTTGACTTGAATTCCTGGCAGAATTTTGGAACATATTATTAAAGTAATAGCTAGTGAGCAAACCTAGAAAAGGAAATAGTGTTCATGAAGAACTAGCATGGCTTCATCAATAATAGGTGATGCTGAGCTTATTAAACTGTTAGGTCAGAGGAGTATTGTAAATATAATCTGCCTAGATTTTTGCAAGTCACTTGATACAAATCTTATATGATTCATGTTGAAATGATGGAGAGACTTGAACCAGATGGCAGTGTAATTAGAGACAGTGAAAATGGTGCAGTTGATAGAGGAGTCAGAAAGATCTGAGCTCAAATGTAGCCTCAGACCTTTACTTAATATCAGATGCTAGTCTAATTATTTATCCTCTGCTTGCCTCAGTTTCCTCATCTGTAAAATGTTAATAATTGCACCTATAATCTAGGTTGTTTTGAGGAAAAATGACATAATATTTATATTTTGCAAAACTTACAGTATGTTTTATAAATATTATTGTTGTTATTGTTATTGTTTGGAACTGAATGAATGACCATATTAAACAAGTAGTCATTATTTGTATAATATCAATTTTGAAAGAGGTTTATATGACAAGATTTTAAAAAGATCTTGAGAGGTTCCAACAATGAGCTGAGTAAGATAAATTTAATAGAGATAAGTTTGAGGTCTTAATACTCAATCTTTTAAAAACTGACTTTGAAAGTAAAAATGGAGAGGGCAGGGTTAGACATCGGTTAACCCAAAAAGATCTGGGATTTTTTTTAATGATGGACTATTGTCCAAAAAAGCTGATCAGTATTAGAATGCATTAAGATAGGCATAGCTTCTAGTAATAAGCATGGGAATAGGTCCTACTGTACTCAATCATGGTCCTTTCATCATAGAATGTGTTGTATAAGCTCCAGGAACCCCGGGCTGGATGGATAGCATCTAGGAACAAGATCAGGAAGAAGGGTTTTGAGTACATACCATATTAAGACTGGTTGAAGGACCTGGGTGTGGATAAGCTGGAAGAGAGAGGAAAGGTAAGGCACTTATGGCAGGGATGGATTTAGGATTATCAAATTAGATTTATAAGGGACCTTAGAAACATGATGTCTATCTTCAAGTATCTGAACAGTTGTTAGGTAGAAGGATGACTGTCATTGTTTTTTTTCACTCCAGAGATGAGAACTATATAGACTTTGGATATTTGTTGTTGTTCAGTCATTTCAGTCTTGTCTGACCCCATCTGGAGTTTTCTTGGCAAAGATACTGGAGTGATTTACCATTTATTTCTCCAGATCATTTTATAAATGAGGAAACTGAGACTAACAGGGTTAAGTGACTTGCTCAGGGTCACATAGCTAGCAAGTGTTTGAAGCCATATTTGAACTCAAGAAGATGCATCTTCCTGACTTCAGGTCACAACACTATTCTCTCACTACCTAGCTGCCCTTGGTTGATATTATAAAGAGACAAATATATACTTGCACTCAGGGAAAAGAAAATCCTATTAGAATCATTGAAGAGTGAAATGGGGCAAACTCAGGAGTTTGTGGTTTTTCTTCAATGGAAGACTTAAATCAAAGGCTGCATGGACATTTATTATACATGTAGTACAGTGAGGGGGGTTTTTGTTGTTTTTTTTTTGTGGAAGGGAAGTATGAATTGGGCTAGATGGTTATTAAGGTCTTTTCCAACTCTTCAATTTTGTCATTCTGTGTCATAATATTTTTCCAAGACACAAAGAATTATACTTAGAGATCTCATAGTCTAACCTTTATGTCTTATAGATAAAAAACTGAGACTTAGAGAAGTAAAACTATTTGTCCAGGGGGCGACCCATGAGTTCTGATTAACAATCAATCCATTCCAACCTTGGTCTTCAGGTTCATTGATCTTCCTACTTAGCCATTCTGCTTATATCACACATAATATGCCATCATGGTCTACATCTTGTCTCCCATCCAGCCCACCCAGGTCTTTCCTTTCTTTCTTCATTTTGTTAAAAGTGAGATTCTTAACTGTCATTTAGTTGGACATCTGGTCCATCTAGCTATTCAGTATGTGGTGTACGGCATTGACAGTCTTTAAATAATGGCAATAAATTCAAAGAGGAACACAAACCATTAATGCTGAGTGATTACAAGGGGTGATAGTAGGTTACAGTTTAGATATTAAAATTCAGTGCAGATTAGAAGTTGTATTGTCACCATGGGAAAATCCATCTACATGTACAGAAGCATTTAGTTCACACTCAATGAAGCATCATGATTTGTAATTTTAATTTTTATTCTTTTGCTCATATTTTTGTGTATTTTGGTGTGTTCAAATTGCTTGTAACTAGCTATACCAGATTTTCTATATCTAAAGATACAAAGAGATTTTTAATGACTAGTTTTTGTGGAAAATGGTATGAGAAAATCAGTTGGCCCATAGAATAACTACTTAATTATATGGATTCTCATCATTATGCCAAAGTCTGTGTACTAGTCTGTTTTTCATTGCAGTGATTTAGATCGTTACACTTGAAAAGTTGTTTTTTTCCCTATAAAACTTCTCAGGGTTAAGTAGGGTCCACTTTTAGTGCAGATTTAAAATCTATGCATGCTCCCAGGCACAGAATAGACATCTGCATTTATTAATAATTGTTTGCTTATTTTGAGTGCCTTTTGAATAATTTGAATTATAATATGCAGAATCATTTTTTTCTTGCTTCCAGTACTGCCCTCCTCTCCAGTCCTTTGTCATCCCAGAGTACAGTAGTCTTGTTTAAAGTGGAAGATAAATAAAAATGTGGAAATGTGGACGAATATGTTAACCCTGGAAATTGGAAAGTTTTGTAAATAGCACCTGTAAAGCTGATGTATTTAGTTGTAAATCATTGTTCAACACTTCTTCCTGATTTTTAGGCTCAAAACAGACCTTAAATACCAATATTATTCTAGAAAATGGAGGTCAGCTACCCTACAATACACAAGTTTATGAATTTAATTTCTTTTTTTATATTTTGGAGGTAGAGATTTAACTACTGTTTGTTTTGAACAATGGGGTAAACAGAGCATGAAATTAAACGTCAGGCACATTAAATCTGTAGATTTTAAACTTTTTTATGGTCACTTTTCAGAGTAGCAGCAACTTGAAAACTAGTTTCATTCTCTAGAAAGACTTAGGGAATGAAACACATTTGATGAATAGACATAATATGATTGAAAATATAGCTGGAAAAACTGGCGTGCATTGCTTGCTGTGTGAAAGATTTTTGCCGCTTCATAATCAATAAGCCTAAATAAACTGCAGTGAGGGGCCCTGCTGTTGGAGAAAAGGTATTAGAGAGTAATGTAATGGAGGAACTAAGAATCGGTGGAAAATTAGTTTGGAATCCTTTTCTGTGCTTTTCTTTAAAATCATGGAGAGAAGAAAGGAATTTCAGTGTACTAAGGTGCACAGATCTGTATATCCTTTGTATAGCCCAAGTATTTTCAGTGTTAAAGTTACACGTTTTCAAGCCCAAGAAGTCAAGAAATACAAAAGTTAAGTCTGATCCTTCAGCCTTCTCTTGTACCTGTTTGGAATACCAAATGGCTCTGGGATCAGAATCAGGCCCAGAATAGAAATGGAAAATAATGTGTATGTGAAGATAGAGGGTGAGGATTTTTAATTTAACTCCCTGGCTATGTTCAAGGGGAAATGGAAATGGAATAAAAAATGAATGGAGAAACTTATTAAAGGAGAATAAACAGGCAGTAGAGAGTATAAAAACATGAAAGAATATTTTAGATGGTATTTTGGGGGGAGGGAAAAATGATTTGGTAAGTACAGAAATTGCATTCTGTATATTATATGTATTCATTCCTTCATTATGGACTTAGGGGTGATGTGCAAATGCCAGGGGAAGGTTTTTCTTGTTTGGGCGTTGTTAAACACTCTTGTAGGATCCTAGATTAACTTTCAAAATCCTAACTCTTGAAAACAAGGAAGGCTACTCTGTTGAAATATGAGTTTCTATTTATGGAGAACTATACTTTCTAGACAACATCACTCAGCTTCACGGACCTAAGTTTTAAAAAATGTAGAGAGGCAGCTAAGTGGCTCAGAAGATAGGAAGACAGACCTGGAGATGGGGGTCCTGGGCTCAACTCTAGCCTCAGATACTTCCAAGTTGTGTAATCCTGGGCAAGTCACTTAACCCCAAGTGCCTAGCCCTCAACACTCTTGTAAGATAGAAGAGAAGGTTTTTTTTAATTGCCTTTTAAATGTGGCAAGAATTTGAACACAAAATATTTTTGAGCAGGTGTGTTTGTGTCTATGTGTGTGTGTTTTGTGTTTTACTGATGGTTGTAGGGCAAGGGAAGGGCTAGTCTAGGCTAACATCCTTGTTGGTTTGATCATTCAGTCTTTCGTAGAAAATTGTGAAAGGACAGCTAGGTAATGCAAAGGATCGAGCACCAGGTCAGAAGAATCTGGGTTAAAATCTGATCTTAGACACTTTCTGGCTGTGTGACCTTGGGCAACTCACTTAATTCCAATTGCCTAGCGCTTGCTGCTTTCCTGTCTTAGAGCTGATACTAAGACTGACGGTAAGGGTTAAACAAACAAAAGAAACAAAAAAAAGTGGAAAGCTGAAATTTCTTTATAATTAGTATTGACTGCATATATTGTTTGTGACTGGCAGTTCCCAAGTCTAGGAAATATTCAGAGAACATTGGTATCATTCTGAATATTTAGAAAAGGGAAGAAAAAAAAACAACATAGAGGTGATAGGCTGAATTGAATTTTGTCTCTTTCCATGCATATATGTTAATTGGACCCTCTGATTTAACTCTGTAACCCTAAAGGTAATTACAAAATAAATTAAACTATATTCTTCCCCTCTCCTGCCTACCTCTTATATATGAATATGTCTAATATGAGTCAGGGTTTCACAACTGTGAATATATTGATCAATGGAGAAAATAGATTGTGATCCAATTAATGACAGAGGAAAATAAGGGAATTTGTTGATGATGATGATAATCATCAATCAGTAAATATTTTTTATGCAACTAAGTGCTGGGTTTATGAAAAGAGGCAAAAGACAGTTCTTACCTTCAAGGAGCTTATGATCTAATAAGAGAGACAATATGCAAACAAATTTAAACAATCAAGTTTGTGCTCTTTCTCTCTCTCTCTCTCTCCATATATATATGTATATATGGGAAATAATTATAAAAAAGTATTGAAATTACTGGAGGTTAGACTTCCTATAGAAAGTGGAATTTTAGCTGAGATTTAAAGGAAGCCAGAGAGGTCAGTAGTTAGAGTGTTCGAGGCATGGAAGGGAGCCAGAGAACTGAGAGATGGAGTGTCTTGTTTATGGAATAACCAAGAGGCCAGTATTACTGCATAGAAAATTATATTTATGTGTTGTGAAGTAAGTCTAAGAAGATTAGAAAGGAGTGTGGGAGGGAGAGAGGGTTGCTTATAAGGGTTTTCTCAGTGTTAAACAGAGCATTCTCTATGGGCTTTTGGAGGCAACAGGAAGCCACTGAGTATTTTTTGCATGGGGGGGGGGGTGACATGATCAGACCTATGTTTTAGGAACTTTAATGGATGAATGGAGAATGGATTGGAGTAGAGAGAGGCTTGAAGCAGGCAGACTGACCAGTAGACTATCGAAATAGTCCAGGTATAAAGTAATGAGTGCTTGCACTACAGTTGTGGTGGTGTCAATGAAGAAGAGGACCAAATTCAAGAAATTGTCATACCCTGACAACAGTGTGTGTGTGTGTGTGTGTGTGTGTGTGTGTGTGTGTGTGTGTGTGACAGATAGTGAGGAGAACAGGATGACTTCTAGCTTATGAGCCTGAAGGACTGGGAGGATTATATTGTACTTTACAGTAATAATGTAAGAGGATGAGGGTTTAGGAGGAAGGATAATGAATTCTGTTTTAGACATATTGAATTGAAGATGTCTACTGGATATTCCGTTCCAGATGTCTGAAAGGCAGATAGAGATACAAGATTGGAGGTCAGTAGAGAAATTGGGGCAGGGAAATTAGATTTGAGAATTGTCAGTATAGAGATGGTAATTAAATCCATGGGAGCTGGTGATATCACCAAGTGACACAGTATAGAGAGCTCAGAATAGAACCCTGAAGGAGCACCTCAGTTAGAGAATCGGATTTGGAGCAGCATCAAACAGAGGAGACAGAAGAGAGGTTGTATAGAAAGGAGAAAAACCAGGAGAAAGTGGCTACTACTCAAATGTCTTGAGAAGAGAATATAAAGGAGAAAGTAATCAGTAGCATCAAGGGCAGCAGGCTGGTCAAGAGGAATGAGGATTGAGGAAAGGCCATTGAATTTGGCAACTAAGAGCATTAATGAATTTGGAGAGAGAAGTTTCTATGGAATGACAAGACTGGCAGCCAGATTATAAGAAATTAGGAACAAAGTGGGAGGAAAGTAGGGGCATCTGTAGTAGACAACCTTTTTGAGGACTTTAACTCCAATGGGGAAAAGAGATAAAAGACAATATTTAGCAGGGATAGAAGAATCAAGCAATGGGTTTGGTTTTTGTTTGTTTGTTTGTTTTCCCAGAATAAGGAGACATGGGCTTGTTTGCAGGCAGCAGGAAATGAGCCACTATAGGGAGACTTTGAAAAAGAAGTAAAAAAAGTAGGAATGACAGAGGTAATCTGTTGGAGGAGATGGGATGGACTGGGATCACTTAAGAGAAGTTATCCTTAGTAAAGAGTAAGATCTCTTCATTATGTAAACCAGGAGTGAAGGAGACAAAATTGGCAGAAGGAATCTGAGCGATAGAAGATGGGAATGGGGGATGAAGAGGGAGTTTATGTCCAATAACTTAAATTTTTTCTGTAAAATATGAGGCAAGTTTCTCAATTATGAGGTAGGTATAGTTATTATTCCCATTTTGCAAATAAAAAAACTAAGGTTGAGAGTTTAAGTGACTTATCCAAAGTCAATCGCTAGTAAGTAACAGGTGGAGTTTGAAGGCAGCTCTTCTTGACTCCCAATTTAGCCCTCTACCCTCCTGCCTCTCTGTGGTAGAGTGAAGACTTTCAATCTCTTAAGTCATCTTGATGGGTACTGCTGCCTGAATACTTGAGCCTTGCTTCTCAACAAGTAAAGACTGCTCTCTCTATTGCAGAAAAGAAGCAACAAGAGAGTCTCAAGAAGAGAGCTGTCATAACAAAGAATTTCCTCTTCCTTTCTTTCATCATACCAATTTTTACCTCTAACCCTCCCTTCTAATTATCTGGATTTTTTTACAGCAGCTTTTGAGGCTGTGTCTGCATGGGATTAGCAACCTTTTTTTGAAAGTAATTTTTGCTATTGTGTTTTTGTATCACCATTATTTTTGGATATCTCTCCACCTCTCTAATTGTATCTGGTCCTTCTTTTTGAGAGGAAGAGGGTATGTTGCATTATCTATCTGTTCACCAGCACTACTACTGCTTTTTTTTCAGTTGCTCAGTTTGATTTCCTTTTAATAAAGACCTTTCATTTATATTCTCCTAGGCATTGAGTATATTGTTCAGGTTCTGCTTACTTCAATGAGTTGTTCAATTCAGTAAAATGTCTTTTTTGCCTTTTCATAGAACAAAGCAATGGTTCTCAAATCCCTTTGTCGATTTAAGTTATGCCATTCTTAGAGGAATAACTTCATTTCTGCTGTGTCACTTGACTGATCAGGCTACTTCTCCCATACCCATCAGGACCTCAAAAAGCATTTATTGAGTGAAAGATCTGTGTAGTCATCAGTGCCCTCAGTACTGAAAGACAAAAGGAATGTTTTATAACATGAACTTTGTGGAATGGACCATTTCATATTAAACTGGGATAACCTTTCAGAACCTATATAGATTTAAGTGAGCATAATTATAAAAACAATTTATACAATGAGACTATTATAGAGGAAAAAATAACTTTGAGAGGCTTAAGAATTTTGACCAATTCATTGATAAACCAGAAGTCAAAAAGAGTGAAGATAAAAAAAGCCACTCACCTCTTGACTGACAGCTATAGGCTTAAAACGAAGAAACATTTTTTGGATGTGGGTAGTATAGAGATATATTTTCCTGGACTATGTAGATATATATTTATAGATTTAAAAATTTTTGGAATGATGGTAGAGAAAAATATTAATTTTAAAATTCTTTCCTTAATATTTTGTTTTTTCCTATTATATGTACAATTTATTTTTAAACGTTTTTTAAGTTTTGAGTTCCTAATTCTCTCCTTTTTGACTCTCCCTTTTCTTTCTCCCTAAGATGGTAAGCAATTTAATATAGATTAAATTCCTGGTGTTTAAAAAAGAAAGTGCTTTTGTCCTGAAGTCACTTTACCATCTAATTGGATACATAGAGCACACAAGAAACAACTAGAGAACATTTATGTGCTGATTGGTGATATTTGAGTGAAAATGATGGTCAGAGAGGAGAGAAATGAATGGGGATGGGATAAGCAAATAAAATCTGGAGAAGGAAGAGCATAACCTCAACCTTGAAGAATGGTAGGATTCAGGACAGAGTGGTTGAAAGAAGGGATTATAGGCAAGAGGAATACTATGAATCACAGATTCTCAGAGTTGGAAGAAAATTCAGGGGCCATCTATTTCAACTTGTATCTGAACAAGAATTGCCTTCTATAAGCTCTCCCACAAGGAGTTATTCAGCCTGCACTTGAAAAACTCAAGTGAAAAAGGGAACTTCTGTCTCCCAAAACAGCCCATTCCACTCAGGACTAGTTTTATTATTGGGAGGTTACTTTTGTACTTTTGTTGAGCCCAATTCTACCTGTTTAAAAAAATTAATTTAATTTAAATCAATTAAATGAATAATCATTTATTCTTACAATAAAATCAGAATTAAGCTCCCAAAATAAATAAATAAATAATGGGATATGCAATAATTATTTGATTTATTATAAATTTAAATTATTTAATTAAATTTTAAGGCAGTTTCTAATTATGGTGGCTTCATCCCAACAGAATAAGTCAAATCACTCTTCCGTAAGACAGCTATGTTCTTATGTACTCACTCACTTTTTCCTTCTCTAGGTTAAATATATTCACTTCTTCATTGGTATGGAATGATCTCAAGCTCCTCCTCCATATTAGTTACCCTTCTCAGGAATCCTTTTAGATAATTAATGCTTTTTCTAAATTGTGGCTCTGAACTCAGTATCCTAGTTATCGTTATATTATTTAAATCAATATCAATAACTCCAGGTTCTCATTTTCCATAGAGTTTTATTAATAATCACTAAAGATAGAGAAAGCAGATTAAAGTCTAATCTACCTGACCATGTATGTAGATTCTTCCACCCTACTCTCAGACAAGTTCTCCAGCCACATTCTGGGAAGTAGGGAGTAGGTGGTGCCACACCAAAACTTTTATCCTCAGTCCCCCGCCATGCATGTGCATTCAAGTCCATTCACACAGCATTCACACAGCACAAGCACACAAATGGGATGCTGGGTAAGATGAGCTAGGTTGGACGAGCCTTGAGGAGTGAATTCTACCTACACAGTTGCCATCAGAAGAGACCAGAAGAACTATCACCTCTTGTGTTCTAGCTTTATAATTCTCTCAATGAAATCTAAATTTATTTTTTTTCAGTCATGTCCAACTTTTTATGACCCCATTTTGAGTTTTCTTGGCAGAGATCCTGGAGTGGTATGCTGTTTCCTTTTCCATCTCATTTTACAGATGAACTGAAGCAAACAGGGTAAACTTGATCGGGGTCACACAGCTAATAAATGTCTGAAGCCAGATTTGAACTCAGGAAGATGAACCTTCCTAACTCCAGGCCTGGCACTCTATCCAGTGGGCCAGCTAGCTGCCATTTTTGGATACCATCATGTGATAATTAGATTAAATTTGCACTGCCCATCTTTAAATTTAATCACCAAAGGCGAAAACATCTCCATTTTTGGGTGGTCTGTAACCCACATGTGCTGGAGTAAAAATCAGAATTTACAGACTGCCTCATGGGCAGTCCTAAGACTAAGATAACTAAGAGGAGGCCTCAGGAAGTGATGCAAAAGAGGTCCCTTTAAAAAGAGATCTCAGTCAAGTGGGCTGGGTCTTCTGGTTTGTGAATGGGACCTGAAGAAGCTCTGCTGGTTCATGACTGGGGCATTCCATGTGGTGAGTGTAAGACAGAATCTTCCTGAACTTCTTTTAAGGAATTTCCCTTTTAATAGAGACTTTGTGAATGAAGCTTTTGCTTTATTCACCTCTGAGGCCCCACGGCCCTCCCGGCCTCTGGCCCTCTGAGTTTTCAGCCTTTGGTTAATTAGATCTACCTGGATTAACCTGGTCCTAATGGCCTTTGACTTTGGGATCAAGACTGGATTTCTCTCAGCTGAGGGTTAATTAGATCTACCTCAATTAACTAGGAGATCAGAGCAAATTACCTATTGTGTTAGATTCTTATTTCCTTATTTCTTCTTCCTCTTCTCATTTGGAAATAAATTTCCATAAAAGTCATTTTAACTTGAGGTTACTCTTTATTTGGGGATTGATAATTATTCAATCCCCTGGCAACCTAACCTTTTAATATATTCAACCCAAAACTTCTTAAACAGAGTTTGCTGCCCAAACACAGAACTCAAGAGAATCACCATAAGGTAATTAAGGAAGGTATAGTTTCATGACTTCACAAGGCAGCAAGGATATATAAGACAAAATTTTAAAAAATGAAAAATTTCAGGAGAATATGAAACACAACATTGATTCAACCAAAGATCTGGAGAACAGATCTTGAAGAGACAATTTAAGAATTATTGGTCTACTAGAACATCATGACAAAAGAAAAAGTTTGGACATCATCTTACAGGAAATTATACAAGAAAACTGCCCTGAAATTCTTGAACAAGACAGAAAAGTGGAAATTGAAAGAATCCACAGATCATCTCCTACATTTAATCCACAACTGACAAATCCCAGGAATATTATAGCCAAATTAAAAAACTACCAGACCAAGGAAAAAATATTGCAAGCTGCTAAGAAGAAATAATTCAG
>NC_058130.1:664558240-664601642 GCF_016433145.1 Gracilinanus agilis | reverse complement strand
AGGAGTGTTGGAGTTTGCCTGCCTTCTGAAGACTCCTTGCCTGTCCAATCTATGGGATTAAGCCTGTATTGATTGGATTAGTCTGTATTGCTTAATATGCCCTGAGACTAAAACCTCAAGAGGAAAACAAAAACAAAAAGAAAAAAAGAAGTGGGGGGTCAAGATGGAGTGTTTTTGCTGACCTGTCCTGTAGTAGGGTCCCCCTGCTCTTTCCTTGTGTTTGATCTGGTTTTCTTTCCTCTTGAAGCCTTTTGTTCTCTATCTCAGTGTAATAAAGCCAGACAGTCTGAGGTTTGGCTCCATCTAAGCCTCCATCTTCCGAGAGTTTTTGCTGTGTTTCTCAGGCTTTCTCCTCCAGTCACCTCTCTAGTTCCTGTGTTCAACTCCCTGAGTCCAGAGCCAGCAAGGCCCTCTCTCCTGGACGGTGCTCCTGCCTGCCCTGAGATTTCACAGACTGCTAGAGACTCTACACAGCCCATGAGGGAGGGGTCCTGGGATTCCCCTTCTATACCCTCAGACTCAACAGTTCAAGAACCCTTTTTCTTGGCTTACCTCTTGAGCTGTCCAGCAGTAGGATCCCCTTGCTCTGTACTGTTGTTTGATTTGGTCCTCTTTCTTCTCAAAGCGCATTGTTTTTTCTATCTAGATGTGGAAAGGGTTCCGAGGTTTTGATCTGCTCTGTCTAAGCCACCATCTTCCCAGAGTCCAACCATTTTGAAATGTTTTTAGCTTGGTAAAATGTGGTTTCAATGTTATGACTCTTTTCAGAGAAAGCATAAAGCTAGTTTACTCTTTCTTTACAGTTTATAAAATAAGCATATATTATTGGATTCTTTTTTTTTGCCATATTAGCTATCTTCTAGTATATTGCTATTTCCAGGTTAGATGAAAGAACTATTTACTAAGTAAAGTACCCCAAATAATATCTGAGAAATGCAGGGGGTAACTGATGGAAATGAAGATTAAAATCAACCTTGCTTTTTCTGATAGGAGCCCAGGGATATTATAGCATTAAATGGGTAGAGTATTGGTTGATAATCATGGGAGGCTTCTATTGTTATGTTCCCAAACAACATAACTTATATCTCTAAGCCTGTTTTTTTCCCACTCTGGAATGGAATTAGTGAGATTCCTGCTATATTTGTAGGAATGCCTGGGAACCATTTTGAGACGATCTCAAAGAAGGCACCAGACATTTGAGGCATAGCTTTATATGGAACATTATTTTATTTGTTAATTGCCTATATCTCTTTGAGATATACAGGGAGATCTGTGCATGAGTCAGAGTACTGTGTGTGTTTATGATTTGCAAATATTTTCATTTTTGTAGGATGAGCTCCTTTGGGATGAGTGATGGGTATTTGGTTGGTAAAGACATAAAATCCGGTGTGATTTCTCCCCTGCCCCCAACTCCTATACATTCCCTTTGACAGACTGTATAATCCAACCTGAGAGGCAGAACTAGCAAGGCTTGATCACCAATGCCTTCCACAGTGTCAGAGACATCCTGTTTCCAGTTGGCTGCTAGTGCATATCTGTATTTCTCCTCCACCAGGGTTTATTGTTAGAAACCATGACTTGTCACCCAGTGCAGTTGGGAGGTGCCAGCCCCCACCAAAGCAGTGTACAGATCCCCTTATTGCAATGCATGAACAGTTGAACTTCCCCATTGCGTCAATGCCCTTTATAAATAGTCCTCCCTGGTGCCTGCTGGTCTTTGGCTCTATTGTTTGCATGGATATTAGGAAGCCTTGTCTATGACTCTGCCTGCATTAGAAGCAGTCAGCTTGCTCTTTTACTTCTCAAGGGTGCTTGCTAGGTACCTTGTAGTGTTTCAGGAGAAAGAAAGTCAGAAGGGACACACAGCTAAATCCAAGTTCATCCTAATGATATAATTGGAGTGTAAACTCTGAAATTCACCCAGGAACCAGTGACAACAGCATGTTATTATGGATAAACACATTTACTTTTGTGTGGTTACAGCCAAGCCTGAGGAAGAAGCACAGTCTGCTTCATTCACTCATTCTCAACTCTTCTCCAGTCTCTAACACATGGTTGTTGATTGATTCTCCCTCTTTCTTTTCTAGCGCCCATGCCTCACCTCCATCTGTCATTTTTCTAATTCCCTCCTGTCCTTTCTTCTTATACAATACTCTCTTATCTGTCTTTCTTTCTCTCTGTTGGAGTTAACTTATACAATTGATGCTTGCTCTCAGCTTTTTCTCACTTCTCATTCTACTCCTTCCTTTGAGG
The DNA here is from genome assembly GCF_016433145.1 of Gracilinanus agilis. Lineage (NCBI taxonomy): Eukaryota > Metazoa > Chordata > Mammalia > Didelphimorphia > Didelphidae > Gracilinanus > Gracilinanus agilis. Next base: position 664,599,389 of record NC_058130.1, on the reverse strand, counting down.
TTCAGTATATCCAAATATATAGCCCCATTCAGATCCGGAGGACAATTTTCTACTAACCTTAGATCATTCCTCCTTTTTTCTCAAGGAGTTTAGTACTTGACTGGTGATAGACTTCAAACATTCCCTCAAAACCTTGGCTTCCTAGTTTCTCATTCTTTTCATTTCCCATGACAAACTCTTCCATCCTGCTTCAACCAAATATCAAGACAATTACATGCTTGATCTTAACATTACCTATAAACATTCAACATCTACAGTCAAAACATTAGAAAGTTCTTTATCTGGCCATAATCTTCCTCTCTCCCTGCTTCATTCCTTTCAGTCTGATTTTTTTATACTCAGTGTGACATAAAATCTCTTCACTTTTCAGTGTATTTAACTAGGCCATCACCTCTACCTGACTTTTCCCCACTTTCCAATGTTTACTTTATTGTTTAAAATTTCAACATTATACTGTTCTATCATCCCAAATCCCTCATTACCATGTCCTTTCATTATGCAAGTTTTTCCAAACTCCACCCTGATTTAATCTCATCATCTGTTTCTCTTTGTTGCTGAAAGGAATAACAACCGAGCTAATGGGACTTACTACAAATTTATGTTATCTTAATTGGACCCTTACTTATCCTTTATTGTCCATGAGATAGTGGTCATTCCAAACTTCCATTAATATAATTTATTTCAGTAATTCTCCATACCACCTTCTCTTTCTAGTCTCAGCTGAGGACCTCACCTCATAATTTATGGAGAAAATTGAGGCTATTTTTCATAACTCCTTCTTCCTGATTGCCCTTATTCTTTCCTCTTTTATTGGTCTCTGCCAAAGACATGGCTCTTCCTTTGCCAAGGGCAGCCCTTTCACATGTGCCCTAGATCCCTTTTGATATGAGAAGGTTCCCAAGAAATTAATGAAAAAATATGTAAAGGAAGGAGGGTCTACCAGTACCAACTTTTAAACTATATTATAAGGCAGTAATTATCAAAACTATCTGGTACTGGCTAAGAAATAGAAAAATAGATTGTTAGAACAGGATATACAATAAAAAGTTGTAAAAGATTATAGTAATTTTGTTTTGATGAAAGTAAAGATCCAAGTTTTGGAGATAAGAATTCATTATTTGGTAAAAAAAAAACTGGAAAGCAGTCTGGTAGAAATTGGATATAGACCAATGTCTTCCAAATGTATTCTTTGATTCTTTCTTTATCTTCTCCCAGTAGAATGCTTCTCTCCACTTCCACTCTTCAATCTTTTTCAACAGATATATTCCTTGCTACCAACAATTATTAGCAGGTGTCCTCTATCATAAGACCAACCAAATAAAAACCAGTGAAACCATCCATTCCATCAAACTCTCATCCTGTAGCTCTCCTCTCTTTCATAACTAAATTCCTAGAAAATAGCTCTGTACTGTCCTGGACTCTAATACCTATGCTATCACTTCTTAGCATTTTGTAAGACTTCTTACCCCATAACCCTAGTGGAACTGCTCTCTACAAAGTTAAAAATGGTCTCTCAGCTGTCATTCTGATGGCCTTTTAAAATTTCTCATCCTTCTCAATCTCCTTGTAGCATTTTATCCTAGTGACCAATATCTTCTTTATGCTTTTTCATGATGTTAATCTCTTTTGGTTTCCCTCCTACCTGTTTCAATTTCTTGTATTGAATGTTTCCTCTCTATACTACATTATAGTACACTAATGGTTAAGGAATGTGGTATGAAAGTGGTGGTCCATTTTCCTGGTCTTTCCTTTTTTTACATTTCCATTAAACTATCAGCTAAAATAGGTTTGATGACCGTTTTTATAACCCTGAAATTTAGACATCCTACCCTAATTTCTTGTAGAGCCATATAACTGGTTACCTATTGGGCATTTAAAATCGATGACCTCTAGGCTTCTCAAAATCATCCTATCCAAAAGAAAACTCATTATCTCTACCAACTACTCCCCAAACCACCCCTATTCAAACTTCTTATTTCTGTCAAGAATAGTACCATCCTTCTAGTCATCTAAATTTGAAACCTCAGAGTCAACTTGATTTCTCAATCATTCTCATCTCATATATTGAATCAGTTTGGAACAGTCCAGAGAGCAAGGAGGTCTGGGACCTTTCATGAAATGGCTGGTCAAACCAGAGGTTCACCATTCAGGGGAATAAACCTCATGGCAGAGACTTATTTAGATAACAAAAGTTTCTGGGGAGGAAGTGGAGCTACCCAGAGACCAAGTTAAGCTAGGAATTAGATAATCATGGCTAGAATCCATCACGAAATGACCATTCTGGCCAGAAACTCACTTCCTCAGGAGTGCACCCTCCGCATAGGCAGGCAAAGCTACTAGTGAGGAGGTGGAACAGTCATTATTGGGTAATGAATTTTCCATCTCTGTAAGTGTTTAAATTGGATTAGACCACCTATTAAGGGTGATCATCTTAATATTGTTTAATTCCATAAACTCCTTCCAAAAAAATAACTACAAAATGTGTTGAAAATCTCTGTGGTAATTTGTTATACCATTCAAAATGTTCTCTACAATTATCTGATACTTGAGACATCATCAAATAATTTTTAGCACTAGTCTCTTGGACTTTTATCATGAACCCCAAAAGTGATTCACCAATCACTAAATGGGAACTACTGCACTAAGGGATTCTGTACATGACTTCATATTTTTAGAAAGGCTCTTCTAACTGTGAGATGTGTTGGATGTGTGACTGGATATGTGAGATCTGAGTCTGAATCCTGCCTTTGACACTATGTGACCTGGGATAAATGACTTAACCTCACTAAGTTTTAGTTACTTTATATCTAAAACAGATATAATAATACCTACAATGTCTACCTCTAAGGATTTTGTGAGAATCAATGAGATGATATAGCTAAAGCAGTGTATAAATTTCCTGTGTGATTACTATCCTTATTACTTTGGAAAAAAAAAAGAAAGAAAAAGCCTCTAAGAAAAAAGCATATATTCACTAAGAACAAGTTGTAGTAAATGTTTCATACCTTTTATTGATAAAATTAATAAATTAATGGATCAGGAGGATACCATAGACATAATATATGTGGCTTTAATCAAGACATTTAACAAAATTTTTCAATATATCCTCAAGGACAAGATATAGAAATGTGTTATGAATGATAGTACAGTTGGGCCGATTTGGTGCCTGGTTGAGTAATGGTTCACTGTCAGTTTGGAGAAGTCTCTGGTGACATACTACAGTACTCTGTCCTTGGTCTTCTCCTACTCGTCATTTATATTAACAAGTTGAATAATGGTAAGATTATGAAGTTTTCATAAGATAAACCTAGAAAAGAGAGCTAATTCATTGGATGACAGAATAAGATTGGAACATTGTCTCAGGAACAATTTAATGGTAGATTGAAACCAGTAAGTTCATATTTAGCAAGAATTAGAGTAATGTCCTCTCCTTAGGTTCAGAAAATCAGTTGCAAAAGTATTGGGTGGAAGATGCCTGGATTGATAGGTATTTATGTCAGAAAGATATGAAAATTTTAATTGATCACAAAATCAGGATGTACCAACAATGAGATACAACTGCTGGGGGAGGAGAGCTAAAGCAGTCTTCTACTATTTTACAATTAGAGTTTCCAGACCATGCATAAGTCAGATCTGTCTAGTTTTTGTTATCTTACCTTGAATAATATTAAGAAATTAGGGTTACTGATTTTGACTGCCTTGAAGAGTAAAATATTTTGTTTCTCTAGAAGTGCTCAAGCAGGTGTTCAGTGATAATCAGAGTGGACTGTAGTAAAAAAAATGCAATTGTGTTGGGAGAGAAATTTGAATACATAACTTAAAGTTACTTTCCAATTCTTAAACGTTTATGATTTAGTGATCACAATTCTATGCATCTGACATTGTTTCAGTCGATCCTTTTCATGAATACTTACAAGCCTTTCCAAGCTTTTCCTTTATTTCTGTTTCCCCATACTTAAATAAGTTTGATCATATTATTTTCCCACATAAGCCAAAATGACCTGGGATTCTCCTTCAGTGTGTGAGAATGATAGAGTGACAGATCTCTAAGTTTCATTTTTCAAGTTCACATTTGAAAAAAACAAGTCCCTCTACAATATACATGAAAAAAGGTCATAAGATTTTGCTTGATGGTATTCAGTGAAGGGAATCCCATTTTTCCCCCAAAGTAGTCCATTTATTTTTGTTCAGCATAATAGTGGGCTGTTTGGGGATTGAGGAAATTCTGGGTTCAAGCCCTACTTCAGACCCTGGGCAGATGACTTAACTTGTCTCCTCTTCAGTTTTCTCATGTATAAAATGGACATAATAATACCACCTTCTGCCAGAAATGGTGTAAGGATCAAATGAGATCATATATATTAAATGTTATACTAACTATAAAGTACCATTTAAGTGTGATCTGTTGTTATCATATAGTTCTAATTAATAGGAAAATGTCTCTTTAAATTTAGCCTAAATTTGCCTCTTGTTGATTTTCATGGCTGCCATATCTTATTTGTAATGCATTTTAAGTTTGTAGTCCACTCAATACCCTAATTTTTTACCTTTTGTGTCAATTTGGGCCTGCGCAAGATAAAATTGTCCACCAGTACTGGCCCACTAGTGATATCAAAGGTTTCTTATCCTCACCAGGAGAGGACTGGCTTGACAAATATAGAGTATGCACAGTATTCTGTTAATGGTAAAGCAATGATTATTTAAGCTAGGCATGATAGTCTAACAGCACACCTAAGTTCTCCTTGGTAGAACTAAGAAATGACCTAGTATTTGGCTACCTAGAATCCTTCTAGCAGGCATCTTTGGGATGAAAAGGAGTTGTGATTGTTTTTTTTTAATTTTGAGAAATTAAATATAAGGATTGAGTTTCCTAGGGCTTTTCCTAGCCAAATCCTTAGAAAATCATTAGAATTTGGACCTTGTAAGCTATTCAAGTTACAGTATCCAGTTGAACAGAAGGGCATATTAACATTTGTGAATTAATTTGAATTGATTCTATGAAAAAGCATCTCTTCACAAGAGAAAACTTTTCTCCCCTTTTTATTTCCTCTGATGTCTCAAAATGCCCTTATTCTAAGCTGATAAGCACCATTAAGGGATGTAGAGACAGACATTAACATCTGTTTTTTTGTGTGTGTGTTTTTTCCCCCTTTCTCCCAACCTTGAATAAGATGACACAATGGAAGACAGTAAAAGAGAGGCCTGGGAACTAAGCAAAGGACATTGCAGAATGGTAAGGGAAGAAATAGGCAATGCTTGGAGTATTCAAATACATGCTAATAATGAGATGCCAAAAACATGTTTACCACTTATTGAGATTTGGCTATAAAAAGATCTACTTTCTTCTAACAGTACATGGATTCAGTGCAGTAGTTTTCTGCCTCTCATAAGATACTAGATTCAGGGAATAATGAGGGAAGGCTTAACTAAGATTCTGTCATACCTTTGGGACCCTAAAATAGACATGTTCCTCCACTTCAAGAAAAACCCAGGTCTTTAGAGGAAAAGCTGTACTTTCAAAATAAGTAATAAATAATAAGTAATAAATGAAGATTTCCTTTTAAAAATAAATTTTGATTCTTAAAATGATTCATCCAAAATTTCCTCTAAATATATTTCCTTATATCATTTTAGTTTGTTTACAAGTTAACAAGAACTTGAGATGAAGACCTGGACCAGGGAACTTGAACAAAAGCAATAGGAGACGCTGCCAAGTTGACTAATGAAAAATAGAAGAATAAGGCATCATTAACTTAATAATTTGTTGTTGTGGTTTAGTCTTTTCAGTCTTGTCTGACTCTTCGAGACCCCATTTGGAGTTTTCCTGGCAAAGATACTAAAGTTGTTTACCATTTCTTTCTCTAGCTCATTTTTTATAGATATGGAAACTGAGACAAATGAGATTAAGTGACTTGTCCACAGTTACACAGCTAGGAAGTATGTGAAGCCAGATTTGAACTCAGGAAGATGAATTTTCCTTACTCTAGGCCTGGCATTTTATCTGCTACACCAACTAGATTCCCCAGAAATTATGATAGGAAACAAGAAAATATGATTAATTTCACCAAGATTCATTTTTCATATTTCTCCCTGATAATACATATAACTGTCCAGAACAGAGTTGCCAGATGGTATCAAAAAGCCTTAATATCTCATCTGTGGCCTTAGCTACATCAGGGTCCAAAGACCAGTTCTGAGAGAAAGTACCTGAGATTTTGCTCTCTGGCACAATATGTTGGCCTTTAGATAATAAGGAGATTATCTGTGCTGTGGTCTCTCTGTGAACATTAAAGAACAAATCCCCATCTCCCATGTTTTAAATCAAGAAAATGATGTGGTATAAATGGACGTGGGGAAGAAGAATGAGGCAAATGGAAAATCACTGACAACAGTTCCTCTTTTTAACATTTTTTTTGTATTAGCATGTCCTTGGGCAGTTTGAACTTTTCTTCCTATTTCATTGTTTAAAGTCCTTGTGAAATGGTGCATCTGTTTGTTTTGGTTTTGGCTTCGATTCAGGGGGGAAAAGACACACAGACAACTCTTAATGCAAGCAGATGAGAGAAACTGAAACCCCCTCCCCCTTTCTAAATGGACTGTCTGACCTTGGGGAGAGGGGAATAATGCTGTTGTGCAGTAAATCTTTATACTATAATTTTCAATTTACCCAGTATGAGACAAACAAATGCACTGTGTGTGTGAATGTGTGTGTACGTGTGTGTGTGCATGTGTGTGTATGCATTATTCTGGATCAGTTCCAAGATATCTAGCTTCTGCTGATGGAGGTCTGGTAGGACATAATGATATAATAAACAGATTAACTTTGTTGGAAAATGTGTTAGTGGTATATCAAGGAAGCTCTTCTCATTTACAAAGTCAGTTTACCAAATCACTAGCTCAGAGAATGGCTGGAGGAAATGATGGGATTGGAATACACTGCTTCCCATAGTCATTTCCAGAAGACCCAAGTAGATACTGACTACTGTTAACAAACCAAGATGGCGGTAAGCTAGGTAAATTCAAGACACTGTGACTTTCAGGAGCTTAGAATACCTTTTCCTAAATTGTGATATTAACTTCAATATTAAAATTGTTTCTACTTTTAAGTATTAAATATGAAGTTAAATATGTCAATGTGGCATGGAAGAAGGAAACACCCTGGACTAGGAGGCAAAAGTACTTTGTTTCTAATCCCAATTCATCCAATAACCAATTGTATGACCTCAATCACTCAAAATTTAAGAGCTTACTATGTGCCAGGCCCTGTGCACAGCAAAGGAGATGCAAAGCAAAAGCAAAAGATTTAGCCTGACCCTTACCAATCTTCCACCTATGAGACAATACACCGAAGTACAAGGGTTTAAAAAAAATTAAAAATAAAAAAATGCTACCCCACCCCCCAAAAAAAATTTAGCCTGAGCTCACAGTCAAATGAGTGAGACAATATACAAACAACACTACAAAAATTAAAACAATCACACATCTTATTTTAAATATCAAATATATATATACTTCTTATTTAAATATATAATATGTAATAATATGTATGTGCACATCTTATTTTAAATATATATATAATACATACATATAATATTTGCACATATATACATATATTGTTTGTACATGCCATATCTATACCTATGTGTATACACACAGAATAAATGTGGAAGTAATAAACAGAGGAATAGCACTAAAATTAAGGAGGGTTGGGACCTTGGGTCAAGTCACTTAATGTCTCTGAGTCTTCATTCTCTCCTCTCTAAAATGAGTAGATTGATTCAGATGATCTCTTAACCTCCTTCCTGTCCTAACATTTTATGATTGATTTAAAAATACTATCATATGTGGTGACTTTTCTTAATGAAAATAGTCATCTCAATTTCCTCCATTTTACTCCAATATCTTCCCAAGTTCCATTTTATTTCAAGAGTATTTTATGTTTCCAGAACCCATCAGAACATCACTTAGAGTATTAATAAATTTTCTCAGGATATTTTGAGGAAGGTGACCAAACTAATTTAGGAATTTTTGACCTAGTAAATGACAAAATAATATGAGTGTAGTGGTGAAGCATTGGGGATTTTGCTTAAAGAAGCTAAAAATGGCAGAGAGGAATGTGACTGAAGCCTAATAGTCATATTCTAGTTAAGAAGGGCAGTACCCTTTTTTTGAACTTAGAAGGTAACCTCTCCCTTTCCTCTATTCTATTTGTATAGCTTGATTTAATAAATAAATGAATTAATTCTTGTGATATTATCTTAATAATTCATTGGCTCCAAGAACCTTATCCATGTGTACTCTTCCCCTATTTTTGTATATAATACTTAATCCTGGAGGTAAGAGAAAACTACTGGAGTTTATTGAGAAGGGCTGACAAGGTCAGACTTGTACTTTAAGAAAATCCCTTTGGCAGCTGAGTTGAAGATGGACTGAAGTGGGGAGAGACTTGAGGTGAGGAGACCAGTCAGAAGGCCATTATAGTAGTTCATGTAGGGGGTGACATGGGCTTGTCCACAAGGCACCACTTACATGAATTTTAATTTTATTTTCTTGTCTCTACTCCCTACCACAACATCCTCCCCATCAAAAAAATTACATCTTTTATTTACTTTATGTATATATACATTTATAATATATATAACCTAAAATAATAATATTAATATATGCATATTATATGTTATATATAACAAATATTCTATATGTAAAAACCTGTTGTTTCTCTTGATAGAAAATAATCTCATTAAAGGCAGAGACTATTATTTTATCATAGAATATAGATTTAGAGCTTACAAAGAACTTTGAGGCCACATAGTGTAATCTGCCCTTTTTATAGATGAGGAAATCGAGGCCCAGAGAATTTAAGTAATTGACCCAAATATATAGCAGGAACTTTGATTCCCAATGTAGTACTTTCTCACTAAACCATAATATTCTGTGCTCAGCACATAATCTGCTTAATAAATATTTGTGGATTGATTGATCACTAAAACTGAGTGGATATTTCCAAGAGAGCCCTTTTTATGGTTGTTAATGTCACTGCAGTCATTATTATTTTATTCCACATGGAAAGACGATAAGTAACACATTATGCCTACTCCATTGCCATCAGACAACACCACCTTAATCTGATCTTTGGAGGATTTACTACTGCCTGTAGAAAAATTGAAATGAGTGGAAAAATTCACAAAACAAATATTCTGTTGATCCACCTATGGATCATATTTGCCCCACACTGCTAATGTTGTTGTTGTTCAGTCTTGTCTGACTCTTCGTGACCCAATTTTAGTTTTTCTTGGCAACAATATTGAAGCAGTTTGCCATTTCCTTCTGTAGCTCATTCTACAGAAGAGGAAATTGAGGCAAACAGGGTTAAGTGACTGAGAATGAGCTAGAATTATGGTGAATGGCTGCTCTTCTCTCTAGCAGACTCTTTAGAAAGAGCTTTTTTAAACCCCAGGTTCCTACATCTGCTGAAGAAGCCTGTGTTGGATACTGCTACTTCTGCTGCTCTTGATATATCACATTCCACCTGCTTGGAGTTTCCCCAAAATTGCCTACTTTACTGCTCCAGGCCTTCTCAGAAATCTGCCTCTCTCCCAAAACCTTGAAATTAGAGAGAACCCCTTTCTCAAGCAGCTTATACTCTTATGCATTCTCCTTCCTTCTTATCCACAGATACCTCTAGGGCTGATATTCTTTTCTGCAAATAAAATCTATTGACCAACCTTTATTAAGTACCTACCATGTGCCTGGCACTATTCCAAGCTCTGCAGATACAAAAAGAGATAAAATACAGACCCTACCTTCAAAGAACTTAAAATCGAATAGGTGGATAAAATATACAAAGAAATATAGGCACAGTAAACCATATACAGGATAAATGGGAAATAATTTAATAGGTTTATAGTCAAACCCATGATAGTCTTCTCCATAGAAAGTCATATCATTCTACAGAACTCTGCTTTACAACTGATTGAGGACCTTCCCAATGAGGAGAATTGGAGAGGAGGAGAAAGGGAATTCAAGAATATTAGTAATAAGTACTTAAATGCAAAAAATCCAATTTATCATGTTTATCATTCTAAATTTCTTCCCTTTCCTGGGGCTTCTTTTTTAACTTTCTAAAAGCAGCACACTTTTTCTATGGCATATCAAATCCCAGGAGAGGAAGGAAAGATGTTCTTGAGACAAAGAATAATGTCAGCAAAAGCAAAGGGAAAAAGGAAACAAAGAACCCATCCAGGGGCAGAGAATGGTTGAATTTGGTAATCCAGAGGAATAATAAAGAATGATATAGTATAAGCCTAGAAGTATACCACCAGATTGTAGAGGGTCTTCAATACCAGATTCTAGGGTTTAGGTTCTTTTTGATGGGCAGTGAAAAGGCTGGTTGTTTTTGTTGTTGGTTGCAGTGGTGGGGTTTTTGTTGATGGTGATGGTGGTGGTGAAGTGTATGTGTTTGGTGTTTTGAGATTGGATCTCTATCTCCCGACATTGACCAACCAGGCTAAAGATGCAGTAGCCACTTATGAGCCCAATACCTCTACTAATCAATATGAAAGTTTTGAACTGTTCTATTTACCTCTCTTTAGGCAGCCCTGTGGTCCCTTTTCCCCTGGGGATCATCATATTGATGCCAGATTTAGTAGGTATGCCCAGCCAACTTTAGCCTTCTAGTATCTGAAAACTGGAGCTTAAGTGATCCACCAACCTGAGCTTATCTGGTAGTAGGGATACAGATGTACCAGGTAATTACAAGTATCCTTATAATCTGCTCCACTGAAGATTTTTGAGCAGAAGGATAAAATGACTAATACATTAGAAAAAATAATAATGTAATTAAGGATAGATTGGAGGGGAAAGAAAATGGAAGCAAGACAACTTTTTGTGAGACTTTAATAATAGTCAAAGTAGGTGGCAACAAGAGCTTATGAGGGTATTTGCTGTGGGAATAGAAAGGAGGGAACATTTGTGGAAGCTGAAACAAACATCTTGGTGAATGCTTAGCTATGAGTGGTGAGAAAGAGTCACCATGGTTGCAAACATGGGAGACCATAAATGATGAATTGGAATAATGTCAAATACTGATATGGTATATTAATATTTATAAGGTGATTTTAATATAAATTATTTTATTTTCCTACAAACTTACAGGAAACAAGTTTACAGGGGAAAATAAATTGAGTGTAGGGTCAAGGAACTAGAACTAGAAGGAACTCAGAAACTATCCAGTCCAATGTTTGGTTTAAGGTGAAAATAGAACATCCAGATGTAGATACCTTATAATTAGTTAAAATTTTAGTTATAGAGAAGCCAAGTCTAGGAATGAAGATTTGGAAGGTAGTTGAAACCTAACAAGTGAATGAGATTGCTAAGGGAGAAAGTCTAAACCTTGAGGAGAGTAAAAGCTCAAGGACAGTTCACTTAGTTTAAGAGGCCGAGGAGTGAATAAAGGAGGAGTTAACTGTTGGCAAAGTAGAAAAAGCACCCAAAGACTGTGAGGAAGACTGATATCAAAGGAAGAGATAAAATCTAGTGTGAGGAAGTGGTCAATAGTTCCAAATGCTATAAAGTTCAATAAAAATGAAAATTTAAAAATGTCATAGTTAGTAATTAGAATTAGTGGAGGATCATATTCATATATATATATGTGTGTGTGTGTGTGTGTGTGTGTGTGTGTGTGTGTGTGTGTGTGTAACTGATTTGAAATCACAACGTACTATTTAAATAGGTCACATAAGGACATATCATTCAATACTTGTAATCAGTAATCCAGACTTTTTTTTTAACCAGGCTCAGATTATATTAAATGATTAGCTATATCATCGGATTTTAAAGTTCATCATGATTATGAAGAGCTATTTCTTATACTGGGAGGAAATGTTCAAAAGAACATGTTACTATTAGAAATTTTTGACTTTTACTTCCTTAGCACTTAGCATAGTGCCTGGTGCATAGTATGCAATTAAAAAATATTTGTTGATTGACCATTAAAACTATAAAAAATTATTCAGAGGCAGCTAGGTAGCACAGTGGAATAGAGCATCAAGACTGGAGTTGGGAAGACCTGTGTTCAAATCTTTTCTCAGACATTTCCTACCTATGTGACCATAGGTAAGGCAATTATCCCTGATTGATTAGCCGTTGCTATTCTTCTGTCTTAGAATTGATACTAATGCTGAAATTAAGGGTTCTTTAAAAAACCTATATAAATTATTCTTGTAACATAAGTCAATATTCCTCCATTGAAGTCCTATTTCAATGTCTCATTGTGGCTCCTGAAGGCTGAGAGTGGAATGCAAGTTTTGGCAGGTCCTACAGATCTGGAAAGGCTTTGAGTACAAGGCTGGCAGTGGACTTGGTATGGAGTATAAGTGTAGAGAGACTCAGCACCATAAGGCAAACTATGAGATGATTAATTTTTCAGTCAAAGTAACTCATAAAGAGCATCCACCAGGACATGAAAGGGGTTGTGATCTGCAAAAAGAGAGGAAATTTCTTTGCCAGCAAAATCATTTGTCTTTTGAAGTATTAAGGAAATTAGCCTTAGTATTACCAATCACAACCAAAAAAGTGCTCTTGTAGACTCTGAAGGAGCCTATCAAATGCTTAGCAACTTTTTGCACCAAGTGAGATAATGTACTAACTACCAATCCCTTCTTTCATCAGGCCAGTGTTAAAACTTGGGGAAATGTTTCTCATTTATCACACACTCGCTTCAAGACGGCTTGATAAATAGACTGCTTCACAGGGCTTGGATTGCACTAGAACACAAAACTGCAGCATTTTTCAGCAAACGCTGAATACTATTGGGCAAATAATTCCAGAAATCAGAAACTTTTATGCCAAGAGTACCTCTTTAAGGCACTCAAGCGGGGGAAGCAGTGTGAAGATTTTCTTGCTGACTCTGATAAGGATAGGCATTTCTAGGAATTGTTTAGGGATATGAGTTAGTGCTAAATTATGTGCAGGGTACCTTGGAGGTCATTATCAGTGGGGAAATCTGGGCTACTTACCAAACTTTTGAAGACAATGCAATGGAGGGGAATCTTGCTTTTCTATGAAGCATCTTTGGAGGGACATTGTAATTAGTAGAATTTCAGTGGTATAGATAGTGTGTACTAAAGCCACATGGCATATCATTAGATCCAATAAAAATTTCTCAAATGATAATAAGATAATTGATATTAATATTTACAAAAGACTTTGCCTACAACAACATATATTTCACATAGAGAAGTAATTTGGATAAAGTATTGGACTTAGATTGAAGAAGATGGGTGTTGAAATCCAACCTCAGGCTAATTTTTTACCTTGGTTAGGCACTTCATCTCTCCATGCCTCAGTTTCCTAATCTGTAAAATTAGAGGCAATATATGCAATAACTTCAAGGGTCCTTCCAAGCTCCAAATCTATAATCCTATCATTATATCAATTAAGCTGCCATCTCAACTGTTTAGCTATATCTACTTCTTTGAATGCTATGGTCTTGGGATGAACTGGAGACAGTGTGTAGATACCTTTAACTTTCAAGGCTAGGATTTGAAATAAGTGCCTTTTTACATATCTAGAATGTACTCATTTTTATATGTCTGTGTACCAAAATCCTTCAAGGCCATGATCAGGTTTTATCTCCTTCTTCCAAGGTAGGACACTCACTAATTTTCCCATATGAGTGATTACAGTGTATCTCTGACTCTGTCTTTTTGTTTCTTTGTCTGTCTGTCTGTCTCTCTGTGGGTGGGTGTCTCTCTCTTTCTCTCTCTCCATCCCTCTCCTTTCTTCCCTCTCTTCTATTCCTCTCCTTCACCTGCCCCAGCTCTCTAATTTTTCTTTGCTAGCACTTTAATGTAGTGAAAAATGGCTACATTTGGAGTCAGAAGACTTGGGTTCACATACTCAGCTCCTTACTACCTCATTGACCTTGACAAATCACTTTATCCTTTCCATGATCCAGTTTTTTAATCCTTAAAAAGAAGGTGCTGGGTCAAACAGTTCCTATGATCATTTGTACTTACTACAATCTGCTTTGCATCAGATTTCTTTGTGTACAACTTTTACACTATGATTAGATTGTAAACTCCTTTGACAGGCATCCTGCCATTTTCGGCCTTGTTTTTCATCTTTACATACTTAATACATGTTGAGATAAATTGACTTGAAGAGGGAGAATGGTGTTGTGGCAAGACTACTGGCTTCTCTTTAAGGTCATTTTTGAATTTTGTCTCATTGATTATAACCTGGGGGATCTTAGAGAAATCACTTCATGGTCCTCAATTTTTCCTTCTGTAAAATGTTGGACTTTGACTAGCTCATCTCAAAAGCTTTGAAAAGCATTGAAGCTTTATATCTCATAAACCAATAAATTAAATGGATTAGAAATGAATTTCATTTCATGGCAATGCCTTTCAAAGCAGGGTGCTGGTTTTAATGGACTTTCTTTTTCTTCTTTGTGTTTACAGTCTGGCACAGTGAAGCTGTCAAAACCAGTGGCTCTGTGGACCCAGCAGGATGTCTGCAAATGGCTGAAGAAACATTGTCCAAATCAGTATCAGATCTACAGTGAGTCATTCAAACAGCATGACATAACTGGTAAAGTATGCAGTATCCAAAATATTTTATGCTTTTTCGCCCGCCGGTTGACTTCTCTCCCTACCTTTTCTTAAAGTAGTGCTTTCTCACTGTGCCTCTCTGTGATGAACTTCCTTTAGTGGGGGCTCTAAATATTCTATGGAGGTAAGCCAAGGCTAAACCTTAAGCAACTTTGCTCTGATTTTAGCCAGCCATTAGTATTCGTGAGTTTCCTAGGAAAGGGATTTGAGAAATCCAGGAATAAATGAGTATACCAAGGCTAGAGAAATTGAAGAAAGGATTTGGGTGCGCAATTGGGAAGAGTCAGAAGCTTCTCAATTCTGTTATTAGTGTGCTTGCTACTTTAGCACAATGCTTTGAATGCTTTTCCTCCTAAGTAAGACTATTAATACTAACCTGGCACCACATAGATGTTAGTGACATTAAAGTGAAAGTCTGCAGTGTTGTTAGTGGCATGAATCATGGTCCTGTGTAGCCATCTACTAAAGCTTTACCATATGGAGGTAAAGAAACATTTGAGAAATCCCTTATTTTATCTTAATTTTCTTTTCTATTTCTCAAGTACCAGCTCCCAAATAAGACCTTTGCTATTTTATCCCCTCATTATTAACACTTTCCCCCAGAAATTACTTTACATATAATTCATATTTGCTTTAATGTTACATGGTCCTTTCCTCCAGTGTAATGGAAACTTCTAAGACAGGCTCTGTTTTTGTCTTATTTTTATCGAGACAGCTATGGGGCACAATGGCTCAGAAAATCCTGAGTTCAAATGTGGCCTCAGATACTTTTTAGCTCTATACTCTGGGCAAGCCTGGCTCAGTTTCCTTATCTATAAAATGGGGATAATATTAGCACCCACTTCCCAATGTTGTTGTGAAGAGAAAATAATATTTATAAAACATTTTGCAAACATTAAAGTGCTATTGTTGTTATTATTAGTGCTTAACACTATTCTTCCCACATAAAGAGATCTTTAAGAAATGTTTATTGAATTGGGTACTATGAAGCAAACTCATTGTTACTATGGCACATTCCTTACCAGTGTATCAATCAGTCATTGTAGTGCTCAGTTCAAAGGATACTATCTATAGCACCTTTTATTACATAATTGTTGTATTAAAACATTTTCTATGGATGATCTTTAAAGTAAATCACACTACTTAGTGGACCTATAAACAGAATGGGGAAAAAACCATAAGTAGCAACTGAAGAGCAGAGAGGTATTTGGAGTTATCTGGGGGAAAATATATAGTATCACAACCACTGACCTGGGAGCCAGGGCAGGGTTACTGGGAGACAGAAGAAGACAAAACCTGGAAGGGGATCACAACCAGGGAGCTTCAAGATAACTCAAACTTTAGTGTAGGTCATACCTTTTCTGGAGAAGCCACTGTCCTGAGCTGACCACATCTAGAGTATTGTATCCAGTCCTGAGTACTATAAAATAGGACTTTGGTGACCTGGGGAGTATTCAAAGGAGGACAATCATAATGGCAAAGGAATTTGTACTCATTTCATTTGAGAATCGTTCAATCAATGAATGGGGGACATTTGACCTGAAAAAGAGAAGACTTGGTGGGGAATGGTGTGGAATGGTACATTTTTTTTCTTACCCCAAGTATTTGAAGGATTATCATATGAAAGAGGAATTAATCTCGTTTTATTTGGCCCCAGAGAGAAGACCCAAAAGTAATTTGCAGAAAGCAAATTTAAGCTTAATGTCAGGAAATCTTCTTCATAGTGAAAGCTATCCAAAATGGAATGGGCAGATGGCAAGTTCCCTTTCATTGGATGTCTTCAAGCAGAGGTTAGACAACCACTTGGGTATATAATACTATTGTTATTTTTCAGATATGACATAGACTCAGTGGTTTCTAAGATCAATTTTAATTATGTGTGATTGTCTGAAAGGAAGTGATCTGTACATCATTTTAGAGAAGTAGATGAAAGAGGCAACTTTAGCTCAAACATACGTGTTTGTGTGTGTGTATATATATATATATTTTTTTTTTTAAAAAAAAATTAAATATAGCATTCCAAGACCTAATGGGAGAAGAATTTTCCAGAATGGAAAACACAGCTAATACACCATAAGTAAGAAAACACAAAGAAACAACAAGGGAAAATTTTTACAGCCTTGAAGAAGCAAAACAAATAAAAGTTACATTGCTTAAAATTCCAATGAGACTAATATCAGACTTTTAAAACAAGAAAGGAGAAACAACAGGGTCAGATAAAAAATATATGAAAGTGTTAAAAGAATTGTACCCCACACTCATATAGCTCCCAGGTACACTCAAACTGAGAACAGATTTTTCTTCAAATGCATACAAAACCTGAAAGAATTTATCAACAATAGTCCACAGTGAAATAGACTCCTATAAGAACTAAATGAAGAAACCCAAGTTAATTCAATGATATTAAAATAATAAATCCTGCTATTGATATACTAAAAATGTATGTACACACATTCATAGAGTACACACATATATATATATATTGATACACATATCATATCTGCCTTTTTAGGGAGTGTTTTCTCTACCAATGATATTACAGGTATGGTCCATATATACTACCACATTTCCTTACAACAACAAAAGTGTGTTTAACAGATGGAAAACAAAAGGGGAACTAAAAGGCAATCTCAAATGCAAAACTTTTTGTCTCTCTGTCTCTGTCTTTGGCTCTCTCTCTGTCTCTGTCTCGCTCTTACTCTCTCATTTCTCCTCTCTGCTAAAGTGCTTTTTTTGTTGCCAAATATGGATATTATTTGAGCATTTTTGCTCTTTGATGTTGATCATAATATGCATTTTTCCTTAACAAAACTGTATTTTACCTTAAGAAAGTTTACATACCTTACTTATATGTATGAGTAATATGTATGAATATATTTATGGATTTGAATTATACATGAATATATTCATATATGTGAATTATATATGAATAATATGCACTAATACATTCAGGTATATAAATATATTCATATGTGTATAAGATATATAAACTGAATGTTAACCAAAAAATTCAAACTATAATTTTGGATAAAAATGTATATTACGATTAACACAAAAGGGTAAAGAACATTAAAAATATATCCACACTTACTAACAAATAAAGACTTGGATGAGAGGCCCAAAAAAAGAAATAAATGGAAGGGGCGTGGAGTTAGATTTGAGAAGGAGTTGATAATAGAAAGGCAAAACTTCCATCTATTATAAAAAGGAAATTAACTTGTGGTAGTACAAGATATAGTCTAGAGTGGTGGTTCCCAAACTTTTTTGGCCTACAGCTCCCTTTCCAGAAAAAATATTACTTAGCCCCCTGGAAATTAATTTTTTCAAAATTTTAATAGCAATTAATAGGAAAGATAAATGGACCTGTGGCCATCACCGCTCCCCTGGATCACTGCAGCACCCACCAGGGGGCGGTAGCGCCCACTTTGGGAATCACTGGTCTAGATAAACAGAATTATAATTTGTCTCATTTGCTATTGTTAATAGGTGAAATTGTGGCGAAGAGAAGATAGACTGAATTCCCTCTGTACCATACCAAGAACAATTAGAGAATGAAAACAAGGCAAATTCATTACTTATAACCATAAACATGAATGGCTTTTCTCCAATTAAAATAAAGAGAGTTGTATTTTCTTATACAAAACACAATTTATGTAAAAAGATATAGTTAGATTAACTTTTAGAAGTTGGACTAAAATATATCATATTAACTTCAAGCTCATTACTGCAAGTATGTAACTGGTATTTAATAAGGTAAAATGTATATTAAGGGAAAAAAAAACAAGAGAGACAAGCAGGAGTTTAACACAGAAAGAAATTGCCAATATATAAGTTTTCATTTTATGGTCAATTATTTAACAATTAAATTAACCTAACAAAAGCTATCATCAATAGAAAAAAATAGACAAAGCCAAAATCATAATAGGAAAACAACCCATAGTTTTCAAAATATAATTAATCAAATAAATTGTTAATGAAGAAATCATAGATTTAAACTATCTAGTAAATTGAAATGAATAGTTCTAATAGATAGACCTAAATGGGAGAATAACAGCATATGCCTTCTTTTCTAGTACAGTTGACATGCTCATAAAAACTGATCACATATTAAGTCATAGAGAAGCTTTACTTGGATTCCAAATGGCAAAAAATATAATAATTTGTATTTAGACCATGATGCAGTAAAATGAGACATATTAATAACATTAACAAAATGTACAACTTTATGTAAACCAAAAAAATTAAGTTGAATAAAATAATAGAAATAATATAGCCATCAACATCTTTGGTATGCAAATAAAGGTATTTTTAAAGGGAAATTATATCACTAAATGTTTTTATAGCTGATCAGCATGAGTATAAGGAATTAATTCATCAAAAGTAAAGACCATTGAATCCCTAGTCTAGGCCCTCCCACCTCAAATAGCTGTAATCAAATGGATATATCATCCCACTGACACATCTGTTTCCTCTATAATACAGAATATGACCCATACTTGCTCAACCAAATATTGAACATGTCCTTTTATTGCATTATTATAGAGAAAATATACAATATGCTGCTGGTCTTCTTTGAGGTCTCTTCACATCATTAGATTACAAATCAATAACACTGATTGCACAGTTACTATATCTCACTCTCAGCTCTTGGCCAAACTATTTTCTTTTGCTTGTTTTCCCTTCCTTTCTCCCTTCCTTCCTTCCTTCCTTCCTTCCTTCTTTCCTTGCATTTACACTAGTTCTCTTTCGTAACTCTTTGGTTATAATGTAATTCAGTTCTTTAAAGACTATAGTGTTTTATGATTTACAGCTATATAAGACTTCTGGGAAAAATATTGGTATTAAAAAGGCATGTATTTGGAGATATAGGAGAAATTTTTCACCCTCAAGAGCAATGGAACCTCCACTTTTAGCTTCTTAGCATCCTAGGCTCAGCTGTATTTATAGAAGTTGTGGAAATTTTACTAAAGGAAGGGAAGTTGGACAAAGCAGCTGAACTAAACTGAATAAGTACTAGAAAAGCCTATGATGAAAGTGGCACATTTTTTAATGCATTGAAAAATCACCTATCATGATAGATGAAGAAGAGGAAGATACCAAAGAAATGGGGGAGGGAGAAATCAATTTTTATAAGGACCAAAATGCACAATACAGAGTGTGTCATAAGTACAGACCTGCATGCTTATTTTCTCATTTATATAAAATTTTATTAGAATAATATAAATGCAGGAGAAGTACATTCTTGAAAGGCATTTGAATGGAAAAGGAAAATTAAATTCCTACATTATATAAATTAAAGAGGGGAGATAAATTGATTAAGCTTATAGCTAAAGAAATTATATAAGGAAGATAAGGAAGAACATGGTAGTCCAAAGGAAATTTTAAAAAGAAATTATGATTGTAAAAGTCAAAATAGAGTAGAAAATAAAATAATAATCAAATTTAACATAAAACTTGTGGCTTTCTAAAGATGAATAATATTGCATATCTTTAGCAAATTCATTCAAAGAAACAGAGAGGAAAAATACAAATCTGCAAAATCACAATTGGAAAAGCAGTTATATCAAACATAAAATTAATTTAAATGATTAGTAAATCCTACTTTTAAATATACACAGACTGAGAATTTAAAGGAAATAAATGCATATCTACAAGAGTCTAAAGTTTTCTTATGCAACAAAAATGAATAATTTAAACAAACCAATTGCATCAGAAAATAAATAAATAATTTTAAAGATTATCCTATTAAAATAAAAATAAATTTCTGTCTGGAGAATTTCACATTAGAGTTTTCTCAAGTATTCCAGTAACAAATATTGCATAGATTATTCAGAAATAAAAAAGGGTGATGCATTGTCCAATACCATTAATAATGCAAATATGGTGTTGATTAAAAAACTGAATAAAGATAATATTAAAAATAAATTTATGGACTAAATTTCCTGATGAATACAGTTGCAAAAATAGTATTTTAAGAAAATTATTTTGAACATACAAAGTTCAGATCAGGTAGGCAAAATTAGTTCATCTTTCACTAGCAATATAATTGTGAGAGGAAGCATGATTTAGTGAAAACAATTTCTGGTTTTGGAGTTAAGAAGAACTAGTTTCAAATCTTGCACAAGACAGAAGCTTGGTGACCCAGCATAAGTCACTTAACCCTCTCTGAGACTGTTTACATTTCTTTAAAAATCAGGATAATAATAGCAACTATCTCACTGGGCAGTTAGATGAACTAAATGAGATAATAAAAGCATTTTTAAACCTTTAAGTGCTTTACAAATGTGAACTACTACTATTAGAAAACATGCAAATGAAATTACTTTAAAAGTTTGTATCAATAGATTCAGAGTCTTTGACAAATTTATTCATTTGCAAAAACAATAAAAATATGTATGCAATGGATAGAGTGCCATTTCTGAAATTAGGATGACTTGGGTTCAAAACTGACCTCAGACACCTCCTAGTTGTGTGACCCTGCACAAATCACTTAACCCCAATTGCCTGGTATGTACTACTCTTCTACCTTAAAGTTGCTAAGGCAGAAGGTAAGCGTTCTTTAAAAAAAAAAAAAGAAGAAGTTTCTATCTGAAACTAAGATATAATGTGATACATTATATATAGGAGCCTTAGAAACTTTCCCACTAAATACAGGTGCAAAGCAAAGAAGGCTATTTTCACTTCATTTAAGGTGCATGGTTTAAGGCCCTAGGACTTGAGAAACCATCTAGTTCAGTGATGGGCAAACTACGGTGCCTGGGCCAGATGTGGCCCCCTGAAATGTTCTAGTTGGGGGGGGGCAACATTCCTAATCTGACAAATACAATGAGCAGTATACAATACAATGAAACTTCAAAAGAGTTGTCTTAGAAACAGACCAACAGATGAGCATTTCCTTTCCTTTGGCCCCCTCTTTAAAAAGTTTGCCCATCACTGATCTAGTTCCATCCCCTCGTATTTGTAGATTAGAAAAGTTACTCTAGGAGGTTTCATGATTTACCTAAGGTCACATACAGAATAAATGTCAAAGACAGAATTTGAAGCCAGGTCTTTTGATTCTACAGCCAGTATTTTCTTCACTGTGCCATTCTACTCTATATAGTAATCGATATTCTAGAAATTGTGATGATTTAGAAAAATATATTTGAAGAATTTGTGTTGGAAACAGTTTCATATATCGCTGTTTGCAAATGAAATAGGTGTATGTAAACTACCCAATTAAAAAATAATTAGTTGGAAATAAAGTAGTTCAGGACATTTAGAAGATACATGTTTAATCACAAATTATCATTGACATTCTCTTACTACCATAAAAATCAAGAAAACATAATAAATAAAATTTAAAAATGACAACCATTTTCAACAATAAAAATGAGCACCATTTTTTACAATAAAAACCACCAACTATTAAACGTCTTGGGAATATGAAAGGCTATTATAAAAATATAGAATTTTAACCAATAGAAGGACATCTGGCTTTCATATAAATGTTGGATTAATAAAATTTGAATGACATTATTCCTCCAACAAAATTGTATGTTTAATGTATTTTTATTAATTTACATATTAAATGCAATATGAAATAAGGAGGTTTAAACAAGTGTAGTAAAGGGGTTAAAATTAGTCCCTCACTACAGTGGGGAAAGAGGGTAATCAGTTAGATGTGTCAACAGACTATAAGGAACAGACAGAGTAACAGAATAACCATAAGTAAAACCTCTTAGCTGGGGATAACATATAGCAGAATTAAACCAATAATGACCAGGGAAAATAACACAGTGGGTACAATGTGTCAACCAAGTATCTGGGAAAGGAGTAAGATCAAGGAAGCTTTTGTAAAAAAAAAGGATTTAATAATTGAACAGAGATAGGGAGTGAAGGTAAGAGGGAATAACTGTCTCTAAAGAATTGGCAAAGCAGGGACAGGAGGGATGGATATGGCTACTCTATTACTAAACCTACAACAGACAGCTTGGGGCAATGACTGGCTGGTCAGGTGGAAAAAATATCTCACAAAGCTGTCCTTTGGCTGTTGTCCAGTTGTATTAGCTTGTCCCAGGTGAAAATATCAAGGTAAATCCATTGGGGAAGTCAGGGAGATGGATGTATCTGTATGTCCACCATACAAGATAAAACTCCTATCTCAACCTGGAACTTCTAGGACTTGCTAAATGATCTTATAGATACTTTCCAAGTCACAAAGATACCACAACTCCACAGGCTCTCCAGTCAGTTGCTAAAATCCAACTCCCCAAAAGCAAACTGCTAACTCAGAGTCTCTGTGGAAAGTTCCCCTCTCTTAGCATTCCAGATTTGGAATGTTCTGCTCCTGCCAGCTTTGCTTGGCAAAGTCTGCTCTTTACTAATTAAGTCCTAATCTACATTTTCCCCACAACAAATAGTAGGGGAATGTAGAGCCAAACCAGAATTCAGGGAAGACTTGGGTTTGGGTACTCCCTCTAACATATTGTGAATATGTAGCATCATGCCTCTATTTGTGCCCCAAGGTAACTCACCAAGTCTAACTTTCAGAATAGTTGTACATTTGCATTAGCAGAAAACTTTTCCTCACTTGAAATTTTCTACATCAATTATAATACAAATGAAACAAATTAATGCCATGTTAATGAAATAGTAAGGAACTCCTTTATCAAATTAGACAATCATAACAAAACATATATGAGGAAAAAGGCAAGGAAAACTAGTAACTAAACCAAAGAGAGAAAAATTAACAGAATCCTGTATTTCTAAAGTTTATAAATATTTTAAAAGAGCTATATTTAAAAAAGTATTTGATAGTAGGCCAAAAATGGGGAACTGCACCAATGGAATAGGGTGGATAGGTCAGCCATCTGACTAAAGGTAATCAAAAACTTAATGTTTTACAAGCATAGGAAATTTAAAAAATAGGAAAAAGATCAATAAATTTACTTGTTTGTGGTATTGCTTCTTACCCATCAGATTGTCAAAGTTGACAATAAATGGAAAATAATGAATTCTATAGAGACATTGTGAAAATAAGCCCTTTAAAGCACTCTTGGCAGAACTGTGAACTGGGATACCAGTCATTCTGGAAAGCAATTTGGAGCCATACCCAAAAAGATGTTAAACTCTGTATACCCTTTGACTTAACAATACCATTATTTGGTCAGCCCCCTAAAGAGATCAAAGAAAGAGGAAAAGGACCTAGAGGTACAAAGCATATCTCTTTGTGGTGACAAAGAACTAGAAAATGAGGGGGTAGTTATCAATTGGGAAATGACTGAAAAAATACAGTAAATGAAATTGATGGAATATTATTTTTCTATAAGAAATGATAAAGGTTGTTTCAGAAGAAAAAATCTGAGGACTTGTATGAACTGATGCAAAGTTAAGTGAACAGAATCTAGAGAAAAACATATAATAATAACAATATTGTAAAGATAAACCACTTTGAAAGACTTAAGAACTCTGTTCAACACAATGACCTTACAAAGTACTAAGGATGAAATATACTAAGCACTTCCATGTAAAAATGTGATGTACTCAGTGCAAATTGAAGCATATTCTGTTTTCTTTCTAATGTGGGAATTTGTTTCACTTACCTACACATGTTTATAACAGGCTCTGTTTTTCTTCTTCTCAGTAGGTAGGAGGGAGATTCTTAAAAACAAAATAAAATGCAATTGAATTTAAACAACCAAATATACTTGTTTGTCATTTTTATGGGAAAGAAATTTGAGCTTGCATTTTCAACCTTGTACCCCAATGAATGCCAGTTGTACAACATATATTTTTTAAAGCTTTAAAAATGAAAAAATGCCTAAAATTTCATAAAAGTGTGTTAAAAATTGTTATTATATGTAATTAGGAAAATAAAATATCTTTAAATAAAAATCTGAAAAGATGGAAGAAAATGGAATACAGTATTGTATTTCAAATATACATTGAAGGCATTTCATGATACAAGGTATTTTTTTATTTTGGAACTGGAAACAGTTATTGGCAAAAGATATGTGAGCTTTAAAATTTAATTTGTATATCAAGAACAATATAATTAAAATAAGAAAAATAGCAGATTGAAAAACATTTGCAGGAAAAATGAAAACTTTTTAAACTTAACATTTAAAAAATATTAAAAACTATTATCTGGTTAGTGTCCATTCCCAGCCTACAATGGATATATGATTAGAAAACACAAGAATAGCTTTAAAGAGAAAACATAATTGTTAATAATTACTTTAAAAATGTTCATTCTTACCAATAATCTAAGAGATGCTCATTAAAACAATTTGAGGAACATATTACACCTGTCAAATTGAGGAAAAAATGTTAAAATCAAAGAAACTAATTGTTGTCAAAATTTAGAAAAACATTCAAAGTCATTCTTTCAGGGTAGAATTGCAAATTTGTAGAATTTTGGTAGGAAAAGAACTAGAATCACAGTAAAAGCTAGAAAAATAATCATATTTTAATGTAATAATTACATTATTTAGAATATACCCTTTAAGTTATCTGCTTTAAAATGCACATGCAATATGACATGATATAATATAAACATAAAATGAACATTTCTAGGCATTGTTTGATTGGAGATATATATTCAGTTTTTTAATAGCAGCATATATAATTTTTTTAAAAACTAAAAGAATTACAATATACAACAATTAGAATATGTTTGAACAAATTGAATTACATTGTATGGAATGTTATACTATAATTGTAAGAAACACAAAGCAACTTAAAGATTCTTATATGGAATAAATGCAGACTGAAAAAAATAATACCTATACAGATGGCTTCCCGATCTTCATCTTACTGTTTAGTCTTATAGAGAATTGCCTGCCTCATTTAGAGTTTATATGATTTGCCCATAGCAACAAAGCTAGTGTGTGCTAGATACTGTACTTGAATCCAGGTTTTTCAGACTCCTGTCTGACTCTCTATCCATTGCAATATACTACTTCTCAAAAAAAATTTGATAAAAATTAATCATCACAAAATTGATTTGATTGAATTTGAAGGGTCTTCACAAGTCCTTCATATGATGTCTCAATTTCTTTCTTTATGTTGGTGCATAAGCTACAGTTATTGTTCTTCATGGAGATATGCTGTTCATGGGCATAATAATATTAAATTACCAAGTATTCTATGAAATGATGTTTTTTTAATCACCTTCAGGCCCTTGATAAAAGCAAACCTGTCAGTTTATTTAACTTTTCAAAGAAAAACTGTTAGTCATTTTTGCAGCTCAGTGGACAGAGAGGAGAGCCAGGTCTGGAAATGGCAAGTCCTGTGTTTAAATCTGACCTCAGACATTTCCTAATTCTGGGATACTGGGCAAGTCACTTAAACCCTCATTCCCCAACTCTTATTGCCCTTTTGCCTTGGAACTGATATTTAATATTGATTCTAAGACAGAAGATAATAGTTTTAAAAAAAAGAAGAGGTAGACTAGATAGATAGCCTCTAAGGTCCCTTTGAATAAAACAAAGGTGGAAGAAAATGGAATACAGTTCATATTTCAGTTATATAAGGGATTTTTTAAAATTATGAAACTAGAAACAATTATCAGGAAAAAATAGGTAGACTTTAAAAATTGTACAATGAAAATATAATTAAAAGAAGAAAAATAATATTGAAAAATATTTGCAGCAAAAATGAAAGATTTTGAAACTTGACATTTTAAAAAATAGTTATGATCTTCCTATTTTTCTGACCCTTATTTTGTCTGTTAGGTTTCATTTAGAACAAGGGTTCTTTATCATAATTTATTTATTTTATTTGTTTATTTCTATAAGTATTATCTTTCCCTCTCTCTACCATGTCTTCCCACCTCACAATTGAAAATTAAATTCTTTATTGCAATATTCATAGTCTGAGCAAAACAAATTCCCACATTGGCCCTTCTCAAAAAAAATTGCTCTCTCCTTGTATTCCAAGTCCTTCACCTCTCTGAGAAGTGGGTAGCATGTTTCAACTTAAGTCATTTGAACTAGTGACTTTTTATTGCATTAATCAGAGTTCTAAGTCTTTCAGAGTTGTTTTTCTCTATAATAATGTCATTGTATAAATTATTCCCCTAGTTCTGCTCACTTTACTTTATATGAACTCATTAAATTTTTCCTAGTTTCCTCCAAAATTACCCATTTCATAGTTCCTTTTGATACATTATATTTCTATACTGCAATGTGTTTAGCTATTCATTCCCTCTATTGGTATAGAACCCACTTAGTTTTCAGTTTGGGGCTACTAGGAAAAGATCGCCTATAAATATCTTGTAGCTTCCTGTGATCTACTTGTGATAATGGTTTCATAATAGTATTGATAGATCAAAGGTTTCATATAGTCTAGGAATTTTGGGTAAATAATTCCAACTTGCTTTCCAGAATGGATGGAACAGTTCCAGGTAGAGAAGGGACTCTTAACTAGTCTCTTAAATGAAACTGAAAATATTACTCTGTGAAGCAGTCCATAGATTTCACCAGACTGCTGAAGGGACAGAAAAAAAGCAAGGACATTAATATTGGTTTGAATTCAGTTCCTAACATTTAAATGTCTGTTCATTTGATCCTTGGATAAGGATATTAGAAGTACCAATAGGTAATATTATTCATCTAAAAACTGTGTTTTCTCACAGAAGAAAAGCATTTTCTTGATCACATGTTTCGATGGGGATATAATTGGGGATGTAGACTCTAAATGATCACTCTAATGCAAATATTAATAATATGGAAATAGGTCTTGATCAATGACACATATAAAACCCAATGGAATTCCTCATTGACTACGGGAGCAGAGAGGGAAGAAGGAAGAGAAAGAACATGAATCATGTAACCATGGGAAAATATTCTAAATCAAATAAACAAATATATATATATATATATGAATGAATGAATGAATAAAAATAAATAAAAACTGTGTTTGTAAACATAATCTGCTGCTTTTTCCTCTGCCACTGCTTCGACAAAACCAATTGGGAACTCCTAGAGTCATTTGGTATTTTCCCTATTCTGTGAGTCATCATAGTCAAAGAATTTATCATCTAGTAACAATGCTACTAGGTTCCAGGTTGTTAGTGAAGGACTTCCGAAGTAGATATTGTCTGTCATGGGACCCTGAAGGGTTTTCCAGTGTGGTACAACTTTTCAAAGCTTTATCTTCATTGATTTAGACTTTAAGAGCTCAGGGACATCTCTATGCCAGAATGAGGCACTGGAATAAATGGGAAATTTGTGAAAACCCACTTCATCATTTGCAAGAAAAATCATTCCTCTTCTGCACTTTAAAGATATTTTAACATGAATGAGTATTGTATTTAGTCAAGTATGTATGTGTGTATATACATACATACATACATAATCATGTGTACATTTAAACTATTAATATAATTTGTCATACTAACTGTTTTCATAACATTAGCTAACATTTATCTAGCACTTTAAAGTTTGCAAAGCACTCAACATGCTTTATCTCATTTAATCTACATGGCAGTCTTAGAAAGTGGAGTGCTATAAAGCTTAGGGGTTCCTTTCATGATCCCCATAATTCATTATTAGGACCTTCTTTTCTCAAACTAACTTGTATTTAAGTACTTACTGATATTTGTATTTGTTGATTTGGTACTTGTGTTCTGTATGTGTATGTGTGTATATTTACATTATATATGCATATATATATACATATATATATTTAACATTCATTTGTTTCCCTAGTTAAAATGTAATCTCATTCCAAGTAGTGCTTTTTTTTTAAACCCTTGTACTTCGGTGTATTTGTCTCATAGATGGAAGATTGGTAAGGGTGGGCAATGGGGGTCAAGTAACTTGCCCAGGGTCACACAGCTGGGAAGTGGCTGAGGCCGCCAAGTAGGGCTTTTTTTTAAATTTTTTATACCTGTATTGCCAGTATCTAGTACAGTACCAAGCACATTGTAAGCACTTAATAAGTCCTAATGAGACTGATTGATTGAGATAGCTGAAAGTTAGGCAATCAATTACTTGTCCAAGGTCACATAGCTAATATGTGTCTGCAATGAAATTTGAACTAAGATCTTCCTAACTTTCAGGTCCAGCATTTTATCCACTATATGACGATGCCTCTCAAACAATAAGACCCTCCAGAAATCAAATGTAGGTCACGATATTGTTGGTATTATAATGGTTGATTTATAATCCAGCTGTCCATACGAGGGGCAAATGTGGGACTTCTTCCTCTATCAACAGTCCTTAATAAATTAAACCAATGTCTCTTCATCGGGTAAACATTCTACAATGTCACCTCAGTAAAATATGCAAATACCATAGGATCAAATTTTCAGTAGAGCTCTGTCTAGTGTTTGATCTCACCCCCAAACTCCCCCCCCAAATCTATCTTAACATTACCAGCAGTCCCTATAATGTTGAATGGCATTTTCTGTGATTTAGCCAAGCCAGATTTTGATACATTGCTGCCTTCTAAGAATCACTGCTCTCCTACAAGCTTCACTTTGCATAAAGTCCTAATCTAGTTTCAGAAAATATTCAACATCTTTGCATTCCTAGTATAAACTATACTCAAGCATAATGTATTTATTTTGTAGTATAAATATATCTTGAAATATATGTAATCATAAATAAGAATATATAATTTTAAATATGAATGCATATTTAAATATATAATATGATGTAGAGCTCTGTTTTGTTTGCTGTTCCACTTTTGGGCAGCTCTAATCATTGAGAAGTGTTTTCTGATGTGGAACGAAAATTTTGACTCTTCTGCAACTATTACCTGATACTTCTTACTCTAATCTTCAGGGCCTGGAATAACAAGTCAAATCCCTCTTTCTGCAACAGTTTTTCAAATATCTAAACACAACTGTCATGTCCTTCCTTAACCTTCTCTTCTCTGAATTAAACATCCTCATTTCCTTCAACTAATCCTCATAAAGGCACAGCTTAAATCCTCCTAGCATTGATCTTTATTCACTATTGTCCCTTCTACTCTAATTCCAAAGACAGCTTTAGATGTAGGACACTTCATCAAAGCTTCTTGAAAAGCAACTCTTAGAATTGTTGACAGTTTCCACCTGTCCAGAAGGCACTTATCAGCTGCTTCAAGTCAGAAGAAAACTCACCGATTATTCACCTGCAGAAATATCTTTTAAAGAAGGAATAGGGTGGGTAGCACAGCTGGGAAGCATTCACATTTACAGATTCAAATCATTTGGATTAGGTTTTAAATAGTTCATTTTTTTCTTTATTTAATTTGGTTTGTGAATTCAAAATAAAAATTCTGATGGTATGACTGTTTGGGGTGCAGGTCCAAGAATAAAGATAACTTTCATATTCCCTTTCATGTACAGTTTTGAATCTTTTAAGGTCTGATGAAACTTCACTCTCTTTCTGTGCCTGGAATTCTTCCTGTGTTCTCTTAACAAGTCACCTAACCCCTGCTTCATCTCCTCCATCTGTAAAGTGCTCTTTTATACCTGCTAGCTTTAAAGAACTGTTTGTGTGGGTAAAGAACATTCTTGAAATGGCATAAAAAAGAGGCTTTTGAATGTCTGTATTTTAAGCACACACACTTTCTCTCTCTCACACACACACACTCATCTCAGTGCATCAATTTGAGTTATAGCAGGAGGATCCGTAAGTCTGTATTACCTGATTCTTATCCTCTGCATGAGGACAATATTGATTTTTTTCCTGACCCATCTTCTCTAAATGAGGGTCAAACTGACCCAATTTTAAGAGCCATGGTTCCAATTCTAAAGTCTCCCCTTTGCAGTACTCATTCCACTTCTTGAGATTTCTCATGTGTAGCTGAAAATGATCTTGCTAAATATGAGCCTTCTCATATTTAGCTGAAATTGATCCAGTTGAATATTTGTCCAGACTTCCTTAAAAAATTTTTAAGGATAGCAATAATAGCTTTTAGGCTACTAGAATAAAATTTTGCATACCAGCTACCATTGTTCCCTTCAATGTCAATGTCTCTGAGCAGTTTTATCACTTGGTACTTCAATCATATTCTTCCAAACCTTTAATAGTTTTAGAGGTTTGGAAGTGCCAAATGGACTGCATCATTAACAAGAACCAAAAGAAAAGGGTTTATTATTGTATGTGCTTTACCAGAGAGAACAATGATTAGCACCACCCAACAGAGCCAGATAAAGCTCTGACATACTGAACTACTGTTGTGCATTTTCGGCTCCTTTTAAAGTCTACAACTTCTTCCCCTGGGACATTCTGCTGGATTCATTGGCATCTTTGCATTTGGTTAACTGCCTTTTTTTGTGCAAACTACTTACTTCATTGGACTGTAATGATAGCCTCTTTTTATACAGTAATACCACATTAATCTAGCATTATTACGAAGTGAGGCTATGGTGAATTTTCAGACAATTGGAATTTACTGCCCAGGCACCAAAATTTTATTTTAATCATTTTAGTAGAAATTTGTACCAAATCTTGTTATATTTGCTTTGTATATATTTTATATGTATAGATATAAAGTCTGTTAATGTAAACTCTTTGAGGGCAAAAACTGAATTAATTTTTTCCACATACTGCCTGAAACCTGAAATGTAATACATGCACAGTTATTAAAATGTGAGTTTATTGATTGATTGACCTTGGAACTGATTCTCAGAATAAAAGTTGAAAAAGACATAGAGTCTGAGTCCATCTGTCTATCTTAGCTTTTACATGAACAAGAACACACACCCCGCATTGTGGCCCTAACAAGTTTCCATCAGCCATTGGTTGAAGAATTCCAACAATGGGGAAGCAACTGCCAACTCCCTTCTTTGCTTTCCTATTGATCTTCGAACACCTCTAATTTTCCAGTTTTTCTGAATGTAATCTGTACCTGGGATCAGATCATTTTTTGGAAAATTAGATTTGGGACAGAATTGATTTCCAAAGGTCAGCAATTTTACAACTTTATTTTCCTAGTTCTGATCTCTGGGACTAAACAACGCAAGTTAAAGCCTTTGATGACAAGCCTTCAAATACTCGAACACAACAGTCATGTTCTGTTTGGATTTCTTCTCCAAGCTAAACATTCTTATTCCTTTCATGTTCTTCAGTCTTCTCACCCTTTTCTCTTTTCTGTACATGTCTCAATGTAACTGTCTTTCCTAAAATATGGTACCCAAAACCAGTAAACAATACCCTTTAGATGTGAGTAAATGGAGTCTCTGGCCTGGGCCTCATTTTCTATAGGATACCATTTATCATAGGCATAAAAAATTATTAGATGGAGCTGGGAGCTAAGGAGAAGAACCCTCAGGCTGGGCTAGGCCAGTTCTTTTCATTGTCCCCAGGTTGGGAGAGATAAGTGCTCCTATTACCACTTTACAATGCAGAAACTGAGGATGAAAAAGGTTGCCAGGACCACGTAGCTCTTAAGTATTATTAGAGAAAAAATGGAAATTTAGGTCTTTCTAACTCCAAGTCCACCAGCCAAGACATCTCAATCACTGTTTTTGAAAGCACAAATACTGCAAATTTGGATTAGGAAACTTTTTTTTTGCATTTTCCATTGCTTAAAAGTGAAGGACTAGAAGTATGTATAATTTTGAAAGAGATAAATTTCTGCTCAACATAAGGAGCTGTTGAGAGGTTGACTTGAAGCAGTCGAGTCCCTGAGACATGCCAGCTGTGTGTCTGTGGACCACTCACTTAAATTCTGTCATAGGGCAATGTTCTTGTACACTATTTTGACAACATACCCCTAACGGTAAAAAAAAGAAAAATGCTAATTTATAAATAATATGCATGTATGTTATTTCTTCTCATTTGTTTTTAATATAAGCATTATTATCATAACTATAACTGCTATAAAATTTTTAAATCTCACATCTAAAGAAGGGATCCATTGACATTTGCCATCAAAATGCACATGTGGGCTAAATGATCATATTGCAAAAGATATTGCCTTTAGTTATGAAAGATTATATTATAGGCAGGGTAGTTTATGTTTAAAAAAAGAATATTATAATTTTGTACTTTTTGTGTTGGTATATATTTAAATTATCCTAAAATATAGTGCCCCCCCAAAAAAGCACAATACAATTTTAATATGAAAATATTGTAATGTTTTTCAACAATTGAAAAATCTTATATTTGATTTCATTTTCTTAGACTACAACTTTAATTGTATATCTAATATAAAGTGATTATTTGTATTTTAAAATGCAAAATTATGTTATAATATTTATACCATTGTTATATGATACATTATAATATACAATATAATATATACTATTACATTAATTTTTAAGATAGAATTATCATACCTCAAGTTTCAAAAAAACAAAGCAACATAAAATATAAAGAAAGTACCAACTTTCCATTATCTGGTTTACTTGTACTGTCAAAACAACAAATAATATTTTAATGTAACTATTTGAACTATACTATAAAAAACAATATTATCTTTAAAATTATCTAATTCATGAAAACAAATATCATTATCAGAGCCCTTTAATGAAGAATCCTTTTTAATCATGCAAAATGTGCCCAGAGTTCCAATGTACAATAAAGTTTTCATTTATTGTGTTTTACTCTTTAACATATACTGCAAGAAGTGAAGCATTTTTGTTTGTCTTGGAATGTATTTTGTGGAGTGATAGTGGGTTGTTTGAGGTATTCTAACCTGAAAGTATCAGTTCCTCAATGATATTGAAAACATTTTCCTAAGATGAAGCTATGGATATTCATGGCATTTTGAGGGAATGTTGGAAGAGTAGGAATGAGGTGAGCTTTCTGCTATAGATTAATTTCTTGGACAACCTAAAGAACACTTTTATGAATTTGGTGGAGTAATTTTATCTATTGAAGTTCACCCAGGCTGCAAGGATTAATAACATGAGTGGCCACATGGATTATGACAATAATCCCAATTTAGACAACTCTTTTGGCTCTGTACAGTTCAGTGTTTTAAATCACAATACTTCTTATGAAATGGTAAATGTAATAAAATAATTATTTTAAATCTTCCAGGGCAAATATTAGTATGTTTCATATGGACCTATAAATTTTAATACATTTTAAATCAAATGATTTGTGTAAACAGGGACTAGCCCCCTAAAAAATATTTGCCTGGGGCCCTGGCCTTATTGCAGATCTCAAGATTAGGGCAATTCAATTGAACTATTACCTCCATCTTTCTGTACAGTAAGTCTTTCTTAAAAGAAGACTAGGTTGCATTAGCTCTTTTGGCTTCCATGTCACAATGAATACTTTAATTTTGTCAATAGCATTCTAAAAATATGTTATCCAGAAGTGGATATAATCACTTAAATGTTGTCCAACTGATACAAAGTAAGATGTAATTATAATCTACCTTGATGTGGATTCTATATCTGTTACTACAACCAAAGTTGATATTGCCTTTTTTAAATGAGATATATTACACTATTGATTTCTGTTGAGCTTGTGGACAGCTAAAAACCCTGGATCTTTTTTTATGACAGTTTCCAATTGTCTTTCATCTAGCACTTAGGTAATGGGATATTTGAAGTAAAATGAAGGGTTTTTTTCTTTTTATACTTCAGAAATATGTCTCCTAATTCAATTAGGATATCTTTGAATCCTGGCTCTGTCATCCAATATTTTTGATACAATTTAGTTAATGGATAGAACAATAAGTCTTCTGACATCAAGTGAGAAAACATGCATTCATGTCTACTCCAATACCTATGAACTATGACCAGAGATAAAGTCTGGAAAATGCCAGTAATAATGCTTTTGCTACCTTATAGGATTGTTGTGATAGAGACACTCTATAAATTGTCTTGTTTTTAGTGTCTGTCTTGGCTTTGTGGTGTCTGCAGATATTAACCCTGGCTTCCTTTATGACTCATAATTCAAATAGTACCTTCTTCAGGAGGCTTTTCCTGCCTACTCACTTACCCCTATTCTGCTTCAGTTGTCAGAGCCATTCCATCTAAGGTCACCTTTTATATACCTTTGCATATATCTTGTACTTTCCTTTAAAAATGTTTTAATGTTTTATTTTCCAAATTATATGTATAAGTTTTCAATATACATCTTTATCATAATTGTGTATTTATATATGTTACACATATATGTCATAAAATTATAAGATCCAAATTATCTCCCTCACTTGGAGATAGTTAAGTAATCTGATCTGGGTTCTACATGCATTTTCATACAAAATATGCTTATATATTGGCCATTGTTATAAGAGAATACTAATATAAAACCAAAATACAAAATAAACTAAGGGGAAAATAGTATACCTTGATCTATATTCCTACTCCAACAGTTCTTTCTTTCCCTGGAGATGAAGAGCATTCTTCATCTTTAGTGCTTCTGAATTGTCCTGTATCACTGCATTGCTGAGAAGAAGTCCTTCATAGTTAGTCGTCGTATAATATTGCTGTTACTGTGTATCTCCTGGATCTGCTTATTTTACTCTACAGCAGCTCATGTAGGTTTTTCCAGCTTTTTCTGAAATCATTCTATTCATCTTTCCTTATGGCACAATAGAATTCCATCACCATCATATGCCACAATTTGTTCAGCTATTCCCTGATTGATGAACATCTCTTCAATTTCCAATTCTTTGCCATCACAAAAAGAGCTGCTATAAATATTTTTGTTTGTAGGTTCTTTCCCCATTTTTTATCTCCTTGGGAAACCTAGTAGTGGTATTATAGGATGAAAGTGTGTACATTGTTTTATAGCCCTTTAAGCAGAGTTCCAAATTGCCCTCCAGAGTGGTTGGATCAGTTCACAACTCCACCAGCAATGCATTAGTGTCTCAAATTTGCCACATCCCTTCCAACTTTCCTACTGTCATGTTGGCCAGTCTGATCAGTGTGAGGTGGTATCTCAGAACTGTTTTAACTTGCATTTCTCAAGAATCAAGAATGATTGAGAACATTTTTTCATATGATTATTAATACCTTTGATTTCTTCATCTGAAAATTGCTTGTTCATATCCTTTGGCCATTTATCAGTTGGGGGATGACTTTTGTAGTTATAGATTTGACTCAGTTGTCTATATATTTGAGAAATAAGGCCTTTATACAAGAAATTTACTCCAAAAATTTTTCTTAGTTTTTATTTCCCTTCTAATTTTGGTTATATTGCTTGTTTGTAAAAAACTTTTTAATTTAATATCATCAAAATTATTCATTTTATATCTCATAATGTTATCTAGCTCTTTTTTGGACATAAATTCTTCCCTTCTCCATAGGTCTGATGGGTAGACCTATGGATCTATGCTCCTCTAATTTGTTTATGATATCATCCTTTGTGCCTAAATCAGATACCCATTTATACCTTGGTATACCATGTGCCATATATTGGTCTGTACATTCCTTTTTTAAATAACATTTTATTTTTTCCCCAATTACATTTAAAAACATTTTTGACATTTTAAAATTTTCAAGTTCTAGATTCTCTCCCTCTTTGCCACCCTCCTTCTTCTTCCCACTCCCCAAGAGGTTAAGCAGTCTGATATAGATTTTCAATGTGTAATCCTGTAAAACATTTTTCCATATCCATTGTTTCATAGAAGAGATCTCAATAAAAATGAAGAGAAAAAGAAAGTGAAATATATGTTTTGGTCTACACTCAGACTCTATTGGTTCCTTCTCTAGAGGCAGATGGCATTTTTCATCATGATTTTTTGGGATTGTCTTGGATTCCTACTGCTGAGAATAGCTGGGTCATTCACAGTTGCTCATCAAACATTATTGCTATTACTTCATACAATGTTCTTGTTCATGTAAGTCTTTCCAGGTTCTTCTGAAATCACCCTGCTTGTCATTTCTTATTACACATTACTTTTTATATACATAACAGTTATCTCCCTCCATAAGGATATAAGTTCTCTGAAGGCAGAAGCTGTTTTTACTTCTTTATTTGTAACAGAAATACTTGAGACAATGTAAGAGCTTAATAAATTCTTACTGATTGATTTATGATAGTCAAAGAATTAGAGAATTTCAGAGTTGAAAGAAAACTCAGCAGCCATCTATTTCAGCCCTAATTGAAAAAGCAATCTCTTCCAAATGTTTGACAAAGATAGAACTGAGGGCAGATTGCTTTGGCTATCAATACAAAGTCCAGAAATTATCATTTTTTCTTCCTTGATATCTTTTGCTCCTCTCATTTCCTACCCTGTATCTTATTTAATTGATATACTTGTTGTATTCCCGTTAATAGAATAGTTATTATTAGTTTTTTAAGAACAGAAACTATGTTGTTTTTCACCTTTGTTTACCCAGAGTCAAGATTTCTTTCTTGTCATTAATCTGCATTTAACAAATATTTGTTTCATTGAATTGTTTGTTGCGTTGGTGGGTGGTGGTTTAGGAAGACTAGGAATAGCCATTACTCAAAAACTATAATTATAAGTCTGTAAACAATTATGAGAAGATTCCAGTGGGAGGAATTCTGGAGTTTGGAGCATCAGTATTCTTAGACACTTCATCTTTTCCATGATCTCACTGAAATGATTAAAATTGATTCTATATCATTTATTTATTTAACATCTTTACAATTAATTAATTTTGGCCTATAACTGCTGACATCATGATTTCTCTCTCTCTTTCTGAACTTGGTTCTGAATTCAGCTGACCTGAAATGTGTTGTTTAAATATCCAGCTCTCCTGCTAATCACCATTCTATTCTTGCCTCAAGAAATTCAGCTAACCTTGGAGGAAAAGGAAATTGGGTTTAATATCTTCATACCACTAAGCTATCCTTCAAGGATGTCTGGTTTGTTGTCCAAAACGTCTGGCCTACAATCTTGCAACTGGACTAAAATAATGATAATATTGCTCAGATAAACATATTTCAGTTTACCATTAAATTTCACTTGTGATGTCTCCAATGTCAGTGCTACTTTCCAATAAGAAAGTTGTAACCATCATACACTTTCCCATCCTGTTTAATTCTTGTATATGTCTTTTTATATTCTGCACACTGAAATCAGTCTTTTTTAAAAAAAAATTCTCGGTTACCTATATAACATTTGAGATGTCCATTTATTTTTTTTTAACCCTTGTACTTCGGTATATTGTCTCATAGGTGGAAGATTGATAAGGGTGGGCAATGGGGGTCAAGTGACTTGCCCAGGGTCACACAGCTGGGAAGTGGCTGAGGCCGGGTTTTGAACCTAGGACCTCCTGTCTCTACGCCTGACTCTCACTCTACTGAGCTACCCAGCTGCCCCCTAGAGATGTCCATTTATTTTGAACAATTCATGATACATGACCATCCTGTCTCCTTGTCTCTTCACATATTCCTTTGATTTATTTTTATATATGCTATTTCTTCTGTCCAGGTCATTACTGATAAAATCTTACATCCTCCTTATTGCTAATGTATAGTCCATTTCTCTCTGGGTTAGTTATAATTTTGATTTGTCCAAGATATAGATATTATCTTATTCACAATCTTCTACCAATAACAAGTAAATAATGGTTTTAATTCATGATTAATTTTGTTTTTTGTAGTATTAAGCAGTTCAATATCATAAAGAATTGTACCTATTCCCAAATCCTCCTCCAGTTTAGGGCCTGATTCATTTTCCATCTCCAGTTACTGAACTAGATGCAGATTGGATAGATGTATGGCTAAATCTTTGGATAGAAAGATAGATGTATAGAGGGGGAAAGAAGGAAGCAGATAAAGAATAGATTTGTGATTTCACTGAGATAGAGAACTCCAAAGTGAGGGAATTTTCTTTGCTAATGTATATGGGTAATTTCTCCGCAATTTATAGTCTTAGAATTTCTTAGAGCAATAAGAAGTTAAGTGACTTATCCAGCTTTACATAATCAATAATCAATAATCAGAGGCAAAATTTGTATCCAGATCTTTCTTATTGAGGAAGCAGATCTCTTATCCTCCATGTCATGATGCTTCTTGTGTATGAGGCTATGGATTCTTCCAGCCTGTCAAATGGAATATTTTAGCATGTTACAAACAAGTGCTTAGACAGGTTTGAGTCAGCACCAGGGTGCCCAGCAGTTTACAACTCCTCAAATTGATGAAGTATAGCAACAGAGTATTCTGATGGCAGCAAGAAGACAGAGATCTACATTGATGCACGGGTAGCAGCTGGCTGCAGGTAAGTGGGTACCTGTAGTTAAGGGGCATCACTGTAAAAGGCAGAGTGACAGAGGGAGAATATGACAGGAACCCAATGAATGGAACTAGGTAAACAGGTAGAAGTCTTTTTTCTAAGATGGATAAAAACCTCAATGACTATAATTAAGGTACACAGTGGAGTAGGAACCCCATCAAAGGTAATAGTAATTAAGGGAAGTCAGTGCTTAGTTATTCAGTGTTTAGGGACAGATTCAGTCAGATCAAGGGGCATTTAGGGAAGACTAGTACCTCTGGTGTGAAAGCTTGTTGAGCCCTTTTCAAGGCTATTTTCCTCCTTTGGTGTCCACCCAAGGCTATAACCCAGCTCTTATCTCTGACTATAGCATGCACAGTAGCTACATCTCAGCAGCTGGGCAACACAAGATTGAGGGTAACCACAGACTCATCAGTGAGTTAGATGGGTGTCTACCCCAGGCATGTGAAGACTTCCCTCAGAGGATTCACAAGATGGGACCAATTTGTTCCAACAGGCTTGAAGGTGGCAGAGACAGGCACTTATGTGGAGCACTTAGAGCTTGGTTAGACATTGAAGAAGCCAAGGTCATCCACTGCATCCCAAGCTATCACCAGTCATCTTGAATTTTGTCTTGCCATTGGATTTTTATGATTGGAAGAAAGAGTGAAATTGAGGACACTGGATAATCCTGCTTCACTTAAATCCAATCTATGCACAAGTTAAAAGACATTACCAGTGATGTCATTTTGGGTCTCTTCAAGTACAAAGGACAACAGTAATAACAGGAGGAAGATTTTTTCCAAGAACTGGAATTTAGAATTAAGCCTATATGTAGAATTACTATGACTTCCAGAGAAGGGACTTGGGTACCACAAAGCCACATCATCTTGTCTGACATGAGTCCCATAATCAGCATTCTTTGGATAAAATGATTCAGTCAGTATAATCCAACAAACATTAATTAGGTTCCTACTGAACTGAAGTGAGTACCAAAGGAAAATGCATTTTACAGATCTCTACAATTATCATCCTGCATATCATATTTTTCTATCTATTTGGAATAATACAAAATTTTGTCAAATGCCTTGTTAAAATCCATATGCTCTTTGTCTATAACCTTCCTCTGATGTGCCAGTACAATAACTCTATCAATAAGAGAAATGAGCTTACTTTGGCTTTTTTTGTGTGATGACTTTGTGAATACATGAATTTGTGAATACATCTTTTCCCCTTAGTATCCACAAACCATTAATCTATTAATCCATTCTGAAATTTCACCAGAAATTTATATTAAATTCACAATAAAGCTTCTAGAGTTTACCTCCCCTTTGCCCCTTTTTAAAAAATTGGGATATTTGTGTATTTCTAGGCACAGGACTTCTGTTTTTCATTAGTTCCCACAGATTACTGACAGTGGTTGAATATCACGTATGTGACTCTCTCAGTACCCTGGGAGGTGATTCATCTGGGCCCAGAAACAAAATAGCTTGGTATTCTCTTCCTTTCTATCTTCCTTCCTTGTTTTATCTGCTGTTTTGGGGCTCCTATTCCCTGCTGACATTTTTTGTTTTATGCCTTCATTTTTAAAGATCATGCCCCATGGTGTAGAAATAGAAACTAAAATCTGGATACAAAGCACTAACCTGCCAAGCTTTCCACTGATTACACCCAAACATACTGACTTGACTTTTCACCAATTTTACATCCTTCCCCCATGGTATCTATTATATGTTAAAATAATATTGTTTAACCCCTGAAGTATTCTTGCTCTTTGATCTATCCTCTTTGGGTCCAAAAATTTTAAACCCTTATCTTCTGTAAGGGCTAGTTAAGTGACTTAACCAGGATCACACAGCCAGGAAGTGTCTGAGGCCAGATTTGAACCCAAGACCTCCCTTCTCTTGGCCTGGCTCTCAAATCTACTGAGTTACCCAGCTACTTTGCCAAATATAGATACTTAAAGGCTTTTCTGCTTTTCTTTTTTTTTTACACGGTTTACTTTTTATTCTAAACTTAACAAACACCTAATACAATGACCATTTCCTTTTACAATATGGACCGAGAGGGAAGGATTTTATATACAACTGAATCTCTATTACATAAAGCTTGCCTTTCCTTTAAGTATATAATAAATATAACACGTAACTTTCAAAGTTTGCCTTTTTGCCTGTGACTCCTTTGGTTCTTGTTTTTTCTCTCTTTTTTTTCCTTTTTTAAAATTCTGTCCCTGACTCTCCTCCCTTCATCTACCTTGTACTAAAATAGAGGAGGGGAAAGGAAGGAAAAAAATTATCTCACATAAGATAGATGCACAGGAGAGAACTGTTATAGTGGAGGGGAAGGAAGAAAGGAACAAGGGAAGGAAGAAAGGAGGAAGGAAGGAAGGAAGGAAGGAAGGAAGGAAGGAAGGAAGGAAGGAAGGAAGGAAGGAAGGAAGGAAGGAAGGAAGGAAGGAAGGAAGG